>NC_028639.1:10238546-10298629 GCF_001406875.1 Solanum pennellii
GGGAGCTTACGACGGCTCGTCGTGGATGTGACGGCACGTCCTGCAGGTCCGTCACAGATTACAGAGAGTCGATTTTCAGTACCCAATTTCAGAATTTCTAAGTATGCTGAAACGAGACCCTGCGACGGTCCGTCGTGCCTGTGACGTTCCGTCGTGGGGTCCGTTTCCTCAGCCAATTTTCCAGAAATAAAATCTGCTGCTCAAAACGACTAAACGGGTCGTTACAAACAATCCTAAAAATGAACTAGACCTTCACATGAGTTTTATTAGTTGCTAACGTATTGATTATTGATAAAATGAGTTTATGAGTCATTGCGGTTGTTTTTGTGGTAAAACGTTAAGGAACGACCAAGACGTTCGAAAACTAGCCTTTTCTGTGCTTTTGTATTATAATTTGTGTTGTTGAAATGAGTGTTTTGTTTGGTGTCAAAAACTAGTGGAAGTGACCCTAGTACCTATATGGGCATGTGTAAGGTTTAAACGTCCAAGTACGACTCTCCAAAGACCACCATAAGGGTCCTTGAGGAGGACCCTAAGTTAAACACCAAAAGCTGCCAAATGGGGTGAACTACGGCCCCGACTTATGGCCAGTAGCTCAAGCTACGATCTATAGGTGGTGGGCATAAGTCCATGCCAGCAATTTTTTTCTTGGTTCGGCCAAGCCAAGGATGGTTTCGTAAAATCCACCCTTGGCTAATTAAATATAAGGTCGGTTATTTTATGCATTTTTAGGTATTTTAAGTTGGTTAAAAAATTTAAACCCTCAATTAGATTTCATTCTTCAAAAATCAAAATTTCTAAACCCTCCCCTCCCTAAATTTCTCTCTAGAATACCATTGAAGGTCAAGTTCAAGCTAGGGTTGTGGATTTCAAAGGATTTCTTTTTCAATTTTCACGTGAATTCATCTAATAAGGTATAGGAGTTCTTTATCTAGGTTTATCTATCACCCTAGAGCCAATTTCAAAGATTATGAAAAAGCCTTTTTTTCGTTCAAACTCATGAGTTCTTACATGAAATGATTTCAATTGACAATATACGTTACTATTGATGTTTAGTTAATGCTTTTAAGATGAAAACTGCATGAACCCATGATCTTCCCTAAATTCCTAAATTGTTCTTAAGAATTTAGTTTTTTGATTATGTTTGGAAATTGATGGAATTGTGCTAAGATTGAATTGTATTGTTGATTCTTATTGTTATATATACCTATTGATGACAAATTGTTAGTATATGGATGAGTTGGGAATTATGGCCTTGTGGGCAAATTAGGGTTAAGTCTTTTTGTGATGATAGAATTATTGGGGATTTAATGATGATGATTATGGATTTGGAGAATGGTAAGTTGATCTAATCTCATTGTTAAGTGTAGAATCGATATAGAATATCTATTGTATGTTTTGATCCACTTATGGTAAAGATGTTTACTTCTTGTCTTTTGTTGTGAATATGGCCTTGAAGGCACTATGTGGTGAATTGAAAGGTTATCATGTTATTGTATAGATGGTTGTATAAGGTGAAAGTGATCATATGAATGATATGACTATAATGTGAAAGTGATCTTATGTAATGTGAGTGAATGGCGATGAAAGGTATGATCTCTCTAAATGTTATATGTGTAGATGATAGTTTATGAAGAATGTTTATATGATGATGTTATGTCTTGATTTGGTAGACTTAGGTGCCTCTTCTTGACACATGATAGTTTCTTAACTATAAAATCTTGGACTCAGTAGACTTAGGTTCCTTCTCCTCGATGCATGAAAGTTATTTTGAACATGATATCTTGACTTGGTAAACTTAGGCATCCTTTTCTTGAGAAATGATTGAATAGATTAATGTTTAGGATCGTAGACCTAAAGTTTGTGCCCTTCTATGAATGATAAATGAGGCATTTTAGGCTATGTCTTGAACCGGTAAACCTAAGCATGGTGCCCTTTCATGGAGAGTAGAAACCTAAGAATTGTATAGCCTTGAATTGTAGTATTATGGAACCCTTTTTAAGAAGGTTAATGATGAGTCTTGAACCGGTAGCCTTATGGAACCCCTTCAAGAGAATTCAATGAGCTATTCATTTTAAACTTGTTTGGTAGATCCTTTATGATGCCCTTCTTAGTAAAGGTATTATGAGTCGGCAGGCCTAAGAACGACACCCTCTATAATACATATATGTGAATGAAATCAATCTATGGGAAATAAGGCGAAGAACCGAGTGGACATGCGTCAGATAGTTGCTCTACTTGAGTATGAGACTAGAGTACAAAGAAGTCTTTATATTTCCCCTAACCATGTTCCTACATAAGATGTGTCCTAGTTCTACCCTTCGCAAGTAAAATACCCTCCACAGAGTAGGGTAGACTGCGGATTAAAGCCTAGCTAATGTAGTCTATGTCGGTTAATACTTATTCCCGTCATGTGGTCACTCTAGTTATTGGATATGTTCTATTACGTGTAGGTAGTAGTATGGGATACTATTTACACATGGCACGATTAGGCCTTGAATATTATAAAGTGAGTTCCCTAGGTCTTTAAAGACCATTATCTTAAGTCCCGCAATTGTATAATTGACTCATAAATGACTTAAGTAAAGAATGTTCTCCTAATGATAGTATATTGAAATAGAAAAGTTCTTACCTAGGGTGGCTTTGAGTAACATTTAGGTGTGCTTGAAAAGGTTTTATAGGCGGCCCTTTCATGTCTTACTTAAGTGGGTATTGAGTAGCCTTAGGTAGAGAGTCTAAATAATTAAAAGGTTATTTGATGAATATTTAATTGAGTTATATATGCTGATGCTAGTTGAATGTCTTATATGTGAATGTTTAGTTGTATTATGTCTCTTAAACTCTTATGATAAAGGTATTATAATAATTTTATGAAAGCATGTTTCTCTACTAAATGTCCCTTATTGTATGGCTTCCATATTTATTGCTTAATTGTGTTAACCTCTTTTTTTCCCTTTTTGACTAAAGTGTAGAAATTGGAGGTTTGGTGTGTTGTGGATGTTTGTTAGGTTCCTACGGTGATTGAAGATGAAGTACTATGAGTTCTCAAAAATTCGAGAACAAAACCCCACTGATTCTTTTATGCCTTTTAAGTCTTTGTTTAAGTTGTATATAGGCTTAGTTCCTATGTTGTACTCTAAAGTATGAGATGGTTATGAGACATATTGTTAAGTTGTAGAAGTCTTCCGCTTGGTTATTAATAAAAATATTCTTCGTGTGTGAAGAAAATTGTCGATTCTTCTTTATTTTTAAATATCGCATGCAATGTATGATCCATTAGGCTTGTATAAAATCTTTTCGAGGTCAAGTATGCTGATTACGTCTAGGGGTTGCTCTCAAATTGTGAAAAACTTGGTATAAGAGCATAAAGTTTTTGACATGGTCTTAGGTTGTCTCAAAACCATATCTTTTAGATTCTTGTTCGTAATGTGAAGTGCTCCACATTATGAATAAGAGACTATTGGGTACTTAGAAAGTTTCACTTATTAATATTATTTTAGTCGTGCCAAAGTGTTTTGCTCTATATTGTCTTTCCTTGTTCCTTATGTGATGGTACATTTAGTGTGATCCCCTTGTAAAGGTTGTGTTGGAAGGGGTTGAGGGAGAGAATAATTGGTTGTGATGCGAACTATGGCTTTGTAATTGGTAGGGGAGAGATGCATGGTTAAATGTTTACTTTATGTAGAATGAGTTTCCTTATGATGGTGTGTATTTTTGGTAGAACCCGACTTAGATATGTTGTATTTTGAGGTAGGTTGAAAAAGATGATGAAATGTGGTGTTAGAAATATATAGGTTTGATGAGTGCAAATGTTTAATGTTGTCTTGATCCGACTTAGAATGGGTGGAGATGATGTTTGGAAGAGCTAGTATGAGTTTCTCCTAAGTGGGGGATATTATGGCTAGATGGTGAGGCATTTTGAGAGTCTTTGGTGTTCATGAATTAGGCTTGATTGATATTTTTATTTCAAGAGGCGTAGTGAGTTGAGGAGTTTAGACCCGGTGTGGTGGACTTATATAAGAAATTGAGTGGTGTTGGTAAGACTAAGTTGAGCAAGTGTTGTTTAATGAATTTCTCTTGTCATGTTAACCTTAGTTTGATTTACTCTAAGTGGGGGATGATATCTGTAGTAGTAATTTTATTGAGAGTGAAATATACTTATCTTTTCCTTGTGTGGTTACTTAATCCTAGAATAAAGAGTTTTTAGTAGCTTGGTTCATGTTTGGAATCTTGTGTGAAAAAAAGAGTTTCCATATGGCCTCCTTATGTTGTGCATGTTTTAGCTGAATTCTTGTTAAAGGAGAGATGAGTTTTCAAAAAGGAAATTTATGTTCCCCATGTTGATATGCATCTATAATGAGTTGCCTGGATGTTTCATGAGTTGTTTGTTGAACATTCCTAATGTGTTATTGAAAAACTGCATGTTAAGCCTTTATGAGAAAATTTCTTGAATATGTCTTATTGAAAATGTTGTATAATTGTGCTTTGATGAGAAATTTGCATGATAATGATGTTTAAATGAGCATGAGGTGACTTGGTAAGGAAGTTCCTCCAAAGAAATGAGAAAATGGTAAAGATGATGCATAATGAGTTGGTGGGTGTGTTCCTACTTTCTTGAATTGCATGAAGATGAATGAGACTTTTTATGTGGAGTTTATGTTCCTCTTAACTATATGAATTGTATATGATATTGTATGTATAAATGTGGGTTGTTTACTTTGGTTCTTACTTTTTGTGTTTTAAGTGTCATTTTAGGATGCATTGTACCCAAGTGGGGGATTATATAACAACCCTAAAAATGAACTAGGGCTTCACATGAGTTTTATGAGTTTTTAACTTGTTGATTTAATGATAAAATGAGTTTATAATTCAGTCTAGTTGTGTTCAACGTCAAACGTCAAGGAACGACCAAAACGTTCAAAAACTGACCCTTTTTGTGCTAGTGTGTTCTAATGTGTGTTGTTGAAATGAGAGTGTTGTTTGGTGTCTAAAACTAGTATAACTGACCCTAGTACCTATATGGGCATGTATAAGGTGTAAATGTTCGAGTACGAATCCCCAAGGACCACCCTAAGGGTCCTTGAGGGAGACCCTAAGTTAAACCCCAAGAGCTGCAAAATAGGGTGAACTACGACCAATAGGTCCTGCCTTAGTCTAAGGATCAAGCCTCCATGTTGATTCCTCATTAAATTTTGACGGAGGAGCATCATGCTATGTCAGACCACCTACAGTCTGTAGGTGGTGGTCGTAAGTCAATGCCTGCAATTGCTGTCTTTGTTTGGCCAAGCCAAAGTTGGTTGGTAAAATCCACCCTTGGATAATTAAATATATGTTCGGTTGTTTTTATGTATTTTTAGGTATTTTGAGCTGGTTCAAACATTTACACCCCCAATTAGATTTCATTATTCAAAAATCAAAACCCTTCTCTCTCTAAAGTGTTCTCTAGAACACCATAGAAGGTCAAGATCAAGCTCAAGCTAGGGTTGTGGATTTCAAAGGATTTCTTCTTAAATTTTCGTGTGGATTCATTTAATAAGGTATTTTATTTCTTTATCTAGGGTTAGCTATCACCCTAGAGCCAATTTCAAAAGAGATTTCAAAGATTATGAAAAAGCCATTTTCTCACCCAAACTCATGGGTTCTGACATGAAACTATTATATACGTTACTATTGATATTTTTAAGATGAGAACTCCATAAACCCATGATCTTCCCTAAATTCCTAAATTTGTCTAAGAAGTGGTTTTTATGATATGTTTGGAAATTGATGGGTTAGATTGAATTATATTCTTGATTCTTATTTTTATCTATACCTATTGATGATAAATTGTTAGTATATGGATGAGTTGTGAGTTATGGACTTGTGGGAAATTTAGGGATAAGTCTTTTTGTGATGATAAAATTGTTGGGAATTGAATGATGATGATTTTGACTTTGGAGAATGATAAGTTGATCTAATGTCATTGTTAAGTGTAGAATTGATATAGAATTTCTATAGTATGGTTTGATCCAGTTATGATGGAGGTGTTTACTTCTTGTCTTTTATTGTGAATATGGCCTTAAAGATACTATGTGGTGAATCGAAGGGCTGTCATCATGTTATTGTATAGATGGTTGTATAAGCTGAAAGTTATCATATGAATGATGTGAATATAATGTGAAGGTGATATTGTATAAAGTGAGTGAACCGTGATGAAAGTCATGAGATCTCTAAATGTTATATGTGAAGATGATAGATTATGAAGAATCTTTATATATTGATGTTGTGCCTTGATTTCGTAGACTAAGGTTCCTCTTATTGATACTTGACATTTTCTTAACTATGAACTCTTGGACTTGGTAGACTTAGGTGCCTCCTCCTTGATGCATGAAAGTTATGTTGAATGTGATCTCCTGACTTGGTAAGCTTAGGCATATTATTCTTGAGAAATAAATGAATGGATGAATGTTTAGGATCGGTAGACCTAAAGTTGGAGCCATTCTATGAATGATAAATGAGGCCTTTTCGTCTATGGGTTGAACCGGTAGACCTAAGCATGATTCCCTTTTATGATGCGTCTAGAAACCTAAGTAATTGTAAAGACTTGGTAGGCCTATGTCACCCTTTCTAAGAAGGTTAATGATGAGTCTTGAACCGGTAGGCCTATGTCACCCCTTCATGAGAATTCAATGAGCTATCCTTAAGAACCTTGATCGGTAGATCCTCTGTGGTGCTCTTCTTGGTAAAGGTATTATGAGTTGGCAGGCCTAAAAATGACACCCTCTCTAATACATATATGTGAATGAAATTACTCTATGTGAACTAAGGCAAAGCACCGAGTGGATATGCTTAAGATAGTAGCTCTACTTGAGTGTGAGACTAGAGTACAAAGAAGTTTTTTGATATCCCTTAAACCATGTGCCAACATGGGATGTGTCCTAGTTATACCCTTGACAAGTAGAACACCCTCAACGGAGTAGGGTAAACTCTAGATTCCATACCTAGCTAGTGTGGTGTATGTCGTTTAATGTCTATTCCCATCATGTGGGATGTACACTCTAGTTATTGGTTATGTTTTATGACGTGTAGGTAGTATTATGGAATGCTATATACATATGGCACGAGTAGGTCTTGAAGATGCTAAAGTGAGTTCCTTAGGTCTTTAAAGACCATTATCTGACGTACCCTAATAGTATAATTGAATCCTAAATGACTTAAAGTAAAGAATCTTTTCCTAATGATAGTATATTAAAATATAAAGGTTCTTACCTAGGGTGGATTTAAGAAACACTTAGTTGTGCTTGAAAATGTAATATAGTATATTAAAATAGAGAGGTTCTTACCTAGGGTGGATTTGAGAAACAATTAGTTTTGCTTGAAAATGTTGTATGGGCAGCCCTTTCATGTCTTACTTAAGTCGGTCTTAGAGTAGCCTTAGGTAGAGGGTCAAAATGATGAAAAGGTTACTTGATGAATATGGAATTCAGTATTATATATTGATGCTAGTTGAATATTGATGTACCATGGTTTTATGGTACTTTCAATGCTTTTTCCTTAAGTTTAGTGTGTGTCTAATGCCTTTTTGTAGTAGTTTTAATGTATTTTTATCTGTGTTTGTAGAAAACTGTCTAAAATAGAAATGCTGAAGATTGTGCTGAAATCAGTGCAGATGTGATGACCTACAGATCCACCGATGGTCCGTCGACCCAGTGACGGTCTGTAGGTGATGATCGTCGACTAGGGGTTCATGCAGATGAAATCAAATCAAAGAATTCTAACCAAGTGTGGGGCCATGGAAGGATCGACGGACCTTCAACTGATCGACGGACCGTGCTGGCAAATTGTTGGTTGTGATAGAATGTAGTCCCAGTACCCGACCTGAAAATACCACTAAGTATGGAGGAACGGAGGCCATCGACGGACTGTAGGTCTACTGACGGACCGTGCTGGTGGTCTGTCGATGGTAACAGAAAGTGTTGAAAAGTGGAGGTTGAAAAAGATTTGAAGTATGGACCCACGGAAGCTGTCGACGGTCCGTCGTTCCATCGACGGACTGTAAGTTGGGTCATCAATTGAAGACGCATTTTGGACAGATTTTTCCTTGTTTAGATCTCCTTTTTATCTTAGGACTTTATTATTATAAATAGGAAAAAACTCGTTTTTGAGGTTAGTCTCTTTACTATATTTCATATTTGTGTTATTATAAGTTAAACTTTGGTTTTTGGGATACAGTTTAATTTTCCGGAATTGTTTCTTTCAAAATTTTAGTGAATTCAAGTGATATTTCTGGATTTTCTTCAAACTTGCTAAAGTAAGCACATGATTTCTTGCTTAACAATTATTAATTGTGTAATTCTTAGTATGGATAACTAAATCAACAACTAGGGTTGTGGGATCCATGGATAATTAACAAGGTAAAACTAACTAAATAACAATTCAAGAATAAGGTCTTGCATGTATTGATAATTCTTTCGTTTAGAAATCTTTTTAACGAGTGCACGCGTTAGAACTTGCCTTATTTCTAGTTGTCGAACCAAGGAGGTAAGTGAAAGGAAAGGAATTATCAACATAGATTTAGTATACACTATCTAATAGGCTATTTTCAATTGGTGCAAAGTAGTAACTTAGCCATTCACTTGAATATGATGCTTAATATGAGGTAAAGGTAAGGTTTAGTAAAGTAGACACACGTAGCCGGACCAAGGAACAGAGTGAAATTATCTAGTTGCTGAACCAAGGAATTAAGGATACATAACTTACCACTTTGCATGCAAGATAGTAGGAGAGAATTGTTATAGATAGGATTACCGCGTTATGAACTTATGGGGAACACTTACACCCTAGTTTCTTTCATAACATTATAAAAACCAAAGTTATAAACTTACTATTAGTCTTAGTTAGAAATAATTAAATATTTTTGTTACACAAAACCCCCCTTTTATTTAATTGTTTTTGGAAAGGACTTGACTAAATAGACGTAATCGTAGATTGAAGTTAAGTCTAAACCATTTTCCTCATGGGATCGACCCCAACCTAACAATTGGGTTCTTTACTTGATACGACCACTTATACTTCTTTAGGGAAATATAATTTGAGCGTATCAAATTTTGGTGCCGATGTCGGGGAAAGTGGCTTTTAGATTAACTTTAAGCATATTACTGAATTTTGGTCAACAAATTCCTAATTTTACTTTTTATTTTTGTCTCTCGCAGGTCTAGCTTTAGTATATGCCAAGCACACAGAGTCGAGAACCAATACTTTCACTTGATCCAGAACTAAACCGTACACTTCACAGAATGAATATTCAAAACAATCCCAATTATATCGATGATGAGATCAACCCTCAACTTCCGCTGGTTGATGCTCATAATCAAGTGATTGTTGATAACCCTAGTGAAGGTAATCCGAGGAGGAAACCTATTGCCCCACTCCCTCAAGAGTACTATAGGGGAAATGTTAACATCACTGACTCTGATGGGCCACTTGTCCTACCTCCTATACCACATGGTCATGCTTTCGTGGTAGCTAGTAGCTTGATGCAGATGCTCATCGCTAGAGGATTGTTTTCTGGGCTTCCATATGAGGATCCACATACTCACATTGCCAAACTGAGGTCGGTGTGTAAGATTTGTATACGGAGGCCTGACTTGGACATTGATGTCATTGGGTTAAGTGTGCTCCCTCTCTCACTGACGGGAGAGGCTGCTATATGGTTTACTCAGATTTCCTATAACTCGATCTGTACTTGGAACCAATTGGGAATGTGTTCTTAGCACGTTACTATCTGATGTCTATGAAGCTAAACGACAAAGATAGGGTGAACAACTTTGTGGCATTACCAAGGGAGTCAGTAAGCAGTTCTTGGGATAGGTTCACCTCATTCTTGAGAAGTGTCCTAAGCAACCGCATTGATGATGAGTCACTGAAAGAGTACTTCTATCGGGGGCAAGATGATATAATAAAGTGGTGATTGATACGATTGTGGTTGTTCTTATGGGGAGTGTACTTACGCAGAGATCGCTGAGAAGTTAGAGAAAATCTCTCGAAATAATAAAGCTTAGAGCACTAGGAAATATGATACTTGGAGAAACACTTTTGCAGTTCAAGCTTCACACAACCCAGCCGCAGATGAGATTCATGAAGAGATGACTCAAATGAGAACTGAGCTTGGGTTGGTGTCAAAACATATCACCGGGGGTGCAGAAAAGGTAAATGCGGTAAACCATTTGGCTAAACCACCACTACTGGTTGATGAGTACTACTATGAAGAAAATTCTTATGCAATGAATTAGCAGACGGGGGGTTTCTGGCCGAACTCCTAAGGCTCCAATAAGGATTATTGGCGCCAAAGTCAAGGAAATCAAGGTCAGAACTATGGAAATTACAATCGAGAGGGCCACTATGTTCGATATGGCAATTACAACCGCGACAACAACTTCAATCGGGGTAACTATGGAAACAAAAATAATCCAAGTGGGCCCTATGTCCCACCTCAAAATCGGGAAGTTGCTCCTAGGGATGGTGGAGGTAGTATGGCGCGAGTTGAAGACATGTTGCAAAAGATGATAAGGAGGTTTGATGCTAGTGATGAGCACACCAAAGAGTTGACAGGTGATTTAGCAAATATTGGGCAAAAGGTGGATGCACATGCAATTTCAATCAAGCATCTTGAGTTGCAAATGGCCTAATTGTCTTCTACTGTGAACCCACGCCAACCGGGTACTCTTCCTAGCAATACTATCCAGAATCTGAAAAATGATGGACATTTTATGGCAGTCATTACTAGAGGGGGTAAGCAGACCATGGATCCACCTATGCCATCTGGCGTCGAAGATGAGAAAAGAGGAGATAATGAGGTAGAGAAAGTTAGTGGTGAGTTAGTAGATAAATCAGGGGAAGAAGTTGAGACACCCCAAAAAGTGAATCCCATTCCTAGACCACCACTTCCATTTCCGCAAAGATTGGTGAAAAACACCTAGGGTGGTAAATACCGTCATTTTATTACTATGTTGAAACAACTTTCCATCAATGTCTCTTTGATAGAAGCTCTTGAACAAATGCCCGGTTACGCCAAGTTCATGAAAGATATGGTCACTAAGAAGAGATCAGTTAGTTTTGAGGATGATGATCGGATGCAACACGGTAATGCTATAGCTACAAGGTCTCTTGTGCAAAAGAAAGAAGATTCGGGTGGTTTCACTATTCCATGTACAATCGATTTGTTGGACTTTGCTAAAACATTATGTGATCTTGGGGCAAGTATAAATCTCATTCCTCTCTCTATTTACAAGAAGTTGGGTTTTTGTGACCCAAATCCCACTTTGATGCGTCTACTGATGGCCGATCGAAGGGTGAAGAAGCCTATCGGGATACTCCATGATGTGCTAGTGAAAGTGGAGTAATTTATTTTTCAGTCCGATTTTGTGATTCTTGATTGTGAGGTGGACATTGAGGTGCCTATTCCTCTTGGGAGGTCATTCCTTGCTACCGGTCATGCCTTAGTTGATATGGATAAAGCGCAGATGAAGTTCCAGCTGAACAATGAAAAACTGTATTTCAACATTTGTATGTCTATGAGGTAGAGTAGTGAGCTCCAATCGGTATCTGCGATATCCTACAATGTTGAGAGTTCGTCCGAGGTACAAATAGAAGAGCGTCTTGGTGGTTAGGCACTAGCGGCAGTGATCATGAATTTTGAGAGTGATTGTACCGAAGAGTATGTGTCATTTTTTGCGGCACTTGATCAAGGTGATGTTCGGTTGAAGCTAAAGAAATTGGATTTATATATAAAACATCACGAATCTTCACCCCGAAACCATATGTTGAGGAGGCCCAAAATTGGAGCTTAAGGCTCTACCACATCATCTGAGGTATGTTTTCTTGGGAAAATGTGAATTTTGCAGGTAATCATTGCATCGGATTTGAATGTAGAGCAAGTGGAGTGTCTTATAAAGGTGTTGAAGAGTTTCAAACAAGCCATTGGTTGGACTATTGCGGACATTATTGGGATTCCACTCGGTATTTTTTCACACAAAAAATCCAACTCATGCCCGATCATAAGCCAAGTATAGAGCACCAGAGATGTTTAAGTCCACCTATACAAGAGGTAGTGAAGAAGGAAATTATTAAGTGGTTGGATGCCGGAGTCATATATCCGATCGCTATAGTAGTTAGGTATGCACTATACAGTGTGTCCCCAAGAAAGGGGGAGTGACTATGGTCCCTAATGAGAAAAATAAGCTTTTTCCAATGAGGCCGGTGAACTGATGGAGAGTGTGTATGGATTACCGGAAATTGAATGCATGGACTGAGAAGGACCATTTTTCTATGCCTTTCATGGATCAGATGTTGTATAGGCTTGCAGGAAAGGGGTGGTGTTTTTTTTTTTTATGGTTATTCGGGTTACAACCAAATCTCTATTGCACTGGAAGATCAAGAGAAAACCACTTTTACTTGTCCTTATGAAACTTCCATATTCAAGAGGATGCCCTTCAGGTTGTGTAATGCACCAACTACTTTTCTGAGATGTATGATGTCATATTCTCTAAGTTGGTGGAGGACACCATTGAGGTATTTATGGATGATTTTTCTATTGTTGGTGACTCGTTTGATCATTGTTTGAATCACTTGTCCGAAGTTATCAAAAGATGTGAAGATTGCAACCTTCTAAATTGGAAAAAATTTCACTTTATGGTGAAAGAGGGTATTGTATTGGGACATTGCATCTCAGATAAGGGTATAGAGGTTGATCGAGCTAAAGTCAAGGTGATAGAGAGACTTCCTCCACCCATCTCTGTAAAAGATGTGAGGAGTTTCCTTGGGCATGCGAGTTTCCACTGGACGTTCATCAAGGATTTTTCAAAAATTGCACATCCTCTGTGCAAGTTACTTGAAAAAGAGTGTAAATTTTATTTTGATGAATCCTATCTGAAAGCATTTGGAGAGTTGAAGGAGAGTTGGTGTCTGCGCCCATTATTATTTCTCTGGATTGGAGCAAACCATTTGAGGTTATGTGTGATGCTAGTGGGGTTGCTCTTGGTGTAGTATTGGGAAAAATAAGGGATAAAATCCTTCACCCCATTTATTATGACAGTAAGGCCCTTTATGAAGCTCAGACGAATTATACTGTGACTGAACAAGAGCAACTTGCGGTGGTATTTTCTTTCAAAAAATTCGCTCCTATTTGCTTGGCATGAAAGTTATAGTGCATACTGATCATTCTGCCTTGAAATATTTGATGGCAAAGATGGATGCGAAACCGAGGTTTATTAGATGGGAATTATTGTTGCAAGAGTTTGACTTTGAAGTGAACGATAGAAAAGGGATCGAAAATCAAGTTGCCGATCACTTATCTAGAATAGAGGATGAAGCTAGGCGAGAATTATGTGAAAAGGCTGAAATTGATGATACTTCCCCTTATGAGCATGTAGGCCGCGCCTCAAGACTTGATTCCATGGTTCGCCAATTTTGTGAATTACTTGGCTAGTGATATCGACCCATCGGACTTGTCCTTTCATCAAAGGAAAATTTTCATGTATGATGTGAAAAAATTCTTTTGGGATGAGCTATATTTATATAGGAGCTGTGATGATGGTCTTATTCGCCGGTGTGCCGAAAGTTGAGATGTTCAGTGTTTTGGAGGCATGTCATTCCTCGCCTGTGGGTGGGCATCATAGTGGTATTCGAACTGCCCATAAAATCTTTCAATGTGTCTACTATTGCCCAACCATCCACCAAGATGCTCATGATTTTGCCAAGGCATGTAATAGGTGTCAAAGAGATGGAGGTATTTCTAGAAGGCTAGCGCTCCCTTTAAATCCCATTCTTGTAATTGAGTTTTTGATGTGTGGGGCATTGACATTATGGGCCCTTTTGTGAGTTCTAATAGTATGAAGTACATTCTTTTGGCGGTTGAATATGTGTCCACATGGGTGGAAGCCATAGCACTTGCAAATAATGAAGGAAAGAGTGTCACCACGTTCTTGAAAAAGAACATATTTTCCAGATTTTGAACCCCAATGGCCATTATTAGTGATGGGGGATCCCACTTTTGCAACAAGTTGTTCAAAGGGTTATTGAAGAAATATGGGGTTCGCCACAATGTGGCCACTCCTTACCATCCTCAGACTAGTGGGCAAGTTGAGGTGTCAAACAGAGAAATCAAGCAGATTCTAGCGAAAATAGTGAACACAACTAGAAAGGATTGGTAAATGAGGCTTGATGATGCTCTTTGGGCCTACCGGACAACATACAAGACTCCCATTGGTATGTATCCATACAAACTTGTATATGGGAAGGCTTGTCACTTGCCGGTTGAGTTAGCGCATAAGGCCATGAGGGCAATGAAGAAACTGAAGATCGATTGGAATGAAGCAGCGGAGCAGAGGTTGAAAGGGTTAAATGGGCTTGATGAGTTTCACTTGAAGGCATATGAAAGTTCATCCCTATACAAAGAAAAAAAGATGAAGTACCATGACCAAAAAAAAATTAAGAAGCGCAACTTTGTGGTTGGGGATTTGGTGCTTTTATTCAACTCTAGGTTGCGTTTCTTTCCAGGAAAACTCAAGTCCAAATGGACTGGTCCATTCTTGATCACTCAAGTCTTCCCTCATGGTGCGGTTGAGTTGGAGAACAAGAAGGGTGTAAGGTTCAAAGTGAACGGACAAAGAATCAAAATCTACCTCGGGCATGGGGAAAATGCGAATGAAGTGGTTGAGGCATACCATTTTGATGAAGTTTGAGCAATCAAGAGTCTTACGTAGTGCCGCTATGTTAAATCAAGCGCTGATTGGGAGGCAACCCAATATGTATCGTCTACCCAACAATAGGGTTTTCTTGATTATATAGGAGTAGTTGCATTATTTCTATTTTTACTTCATGTCACATATGAATTTTCCTTGACTTTCTTTTAGAAGTGTTGGCTAGATAGTAAACTAGGGTCCGTGTCTAAAAACTGTCCAGAAAACACAAAAAAGATTAGCTTATTGGGTGTTCAATATGCAGGTATCAAATCACCAGAAATCTGCAGAAATTGGTCTGGTGCACTGATCTATTGACCAACCGACGAGTCGTCGTCCCATCAACGGACCGTCGATGCCGTCCGTGGATCCCAGGTACGATTTTTAAATTTTCCTAAGTTAGGGGTCGACGAAACAGTTGACGGAACGTCGATGGACTTATGGTCCGTTGACGGGGAATCGTTAGTTCCCCAAACCCAATAACCCGACCGACTATATATTGATTTTTAAAACTTTTCAATTACCTCCCACCCTTTCTAATGCCTTTCCCAACCGTTTCCCTCCCCATTTTCCTTCAACTACCCCACTCACTCACACATCTATTCTCCACTACTCATTTCTTGATTACCCATCTTCCCCAAAATTCCCCTCAATCCCAAAACTTCTCTCTCCCCACTTCCCCTATTCTTTTGTACTCCTTCCGGTCGGTGTTCAAAGGTGGGCTCAATATTGTTTCATGCAAAAAGTCATCTCCCCATTCAATCCACTACTGTACACAGGTATGTTCATCTCATCTGCTACTGATTTCATGTTCTTTGTTTGGACACCTAAATGTTAGCATACCAAATTGATGAAATTTGTATGTGTGTCTTGACTTGGGATGAAATTGCATGATTAATTTATTGAACTTGGGTCCCTAGTCCCTTAGTATGACGGAAAGTGAATGGGTTGGGGGTGTTAATGTCTCAATGAATGGTGTTATGAGTTTTCTAGTTTTTTCGACTTAGGGATTTCTAGTACTTTAGATTCTAGGATTGAAATTGCACTAATCGATGCCCTAGGAATGACCAAATGGTGGGTTAATTGATATATGAACCTAACGTGTCCTAATATGCTTGACATTGTCAATCGCAGGTGCCAAATATGGCTTACCAAAATCTATCTCTGACCAACAGTACGAGCCCCGTCTACGAACCGTCGGTCAATCGACGAACCGTCAATGGGGTCCGTTGATATCTACCCCTGATTTTAATCAACTCTAGAACAACGTACTAGGCCTACGGTTCGTCGATTGATCGACGGACCATCCTACACGTCGTTGACTCTAAGAGAACCCTGTTTGCTGAGGGTCAAAAAATTTTGTGTAAGTGCCTACCGATGGAAATGATTTACGGTTCGTCGATAACCTGCACGTCCATCATCTTTAACAGAAACTTTGAATGTCAACCATTCCAATTTTTGTAAGTGTCCAACTAGGTCTACAGTCCGTATGTTGATCGACGGACCATCCTGCAAGTCCATCGTCTTTAACAAAACCTTTGTTTCTGAAGCCTTCAAAATATTTGATAAGTGTTCAGCGATGGACCCTACCGACGGACCGTCTTTCCATCGATGGACCATCTGCAGTGCCGGTCATTCAGTTCTGCAATTCTGAACTTGACTGTGTTTTGCGTTTAAAATTTTTTCTTACTTCTGTTGGGTGTGTAAGATGTTTACAATGAAACTAATAACTCTCTTTTGCAGGTACCAATAGCTCCCAAGCAAGAGCTAGTCTACTCAAGAGGACGTTCAAAGTCTATTGCCCCTTCACGTCGGTTGGTGATTGGCTCGGATAATGATCTTGATCCAGAATATGTGCCACCAGGCACCCTGACACGGACACGTGCTGCTAGGACCACTCGGGGCATGCCCACGAAGGTGGCATCCGGCGTAGTCACTGCCTCCTAGTCTGATGAGGAGCCCACACTGAACCGCACACCATTTGGGTCTGCTGCGGTTTCTTAGGGAGCGTCTGGCTCCGAGGAGTCTTCTGGGTCTGAGGGAGCATCTGCCTCTAAGGAGGCTTCCGGGTCTGAGGGAGAGTATGCCTCTAAGGAGGCTTCCGGTCCATTTTGACTCGTTTGAAAAGGCTGACTGTGATGATTCCACTCCAGCACCCCTGACCGACGTCCCTGCACCGATTGCTGATCAGACCAACCGGTGGTGTGTAGTAGGAGAATACCTGGTGTAGAGGGATGCCAAGCTGCTCAACGATAAGAGGGTCATGACTCGGACTCTAACAGTAGAGCTGTGAGTTCTTATAGGAAGTCTTCACTCTATCCCTGAGGCACAAGATCTTTTCACCCGCCATCAGCTAGAATGGATGGCTAGGAGCGTTGGACGCTACAGCGAGGAGGTGCTGCGATAGTTCTACGCTTCTTATGTAGAGACTCTCCGGTCTTCTATGGATAGGCAGTCTAATCCCACCAAACGAGAACCACTTGACCATGTTCGAGTCTGTGGCCGCAGGGTGGACATCTCCTTACGCGCTATTCGCCATTTTTTATACGACGCTGATACAGATGCTACCAGGGATCCCCTTACCCCTGAGTTTGACTATAGGTGGAAGATGATAAAGGAGAGTCATTTCCAGCGCGATGAGTGGGTAAGAGAGACCACCAAGAGGTAGATAGCCCAGCACAGATGGTGAGGGTGCAGATTGAGTGCTGGATCACAGAGATGTGATAAAGAAGGCCAACCTCACATGCGTGGCCAAATTCATCTTGAAATTGGTTCGTCACTTCCTATCCCCCACTGCTGCTGACAACATTCTCACCTGGGATAGAGCAGTATTGGTAGCTGCCATGGTTGCAGGTTCAAGGTGGATGTTTCGAGACTATTGCTGGAAGTCATTCATGAGAGGGCCTTTAAGGCCACCACCACGTACCCTTTTTTCCTGCTTGATTTACGATTTGTGCAGCTATGCTGGAGTGCCCATATGACATATTGATGTTCTCAGGACTCCTACTGGGACATTTGATATAGGTCTCATCCGGGATGAGGCTAATGAGGCGGCACCCAATAGAGGACCTAGAGTGGAGGTGCAGCTGCTAGGTGAGAACCTGGCGAACACGGTAGATCAAGCCTAAGGGGATAATCAGGCTACATAAGAGCCTGCAGGCACCACCATGATTGAGTCTATCCTGGGTATTATCACAGCTCCGAGTTCCTCTCGCTCTACTCCATCTGCAGCACTAGTCCCGATTGCTATGGTCTAGAAGTTAGAGGCACTGCTGCATCATATCTAGCCTTGGATGCAGAAGTCCATTGCTGAGTCGGAGGATCAGATCGAGAAGAGGATTGCCAAGGAGATTACGAGGCAGATTCTTGCAGTCCACCAGCGCCTAGATGCCTTCGAGTTGAGAGTTCTCGCCCGGCCAGCCCCTACTATTGACTTGACGACTCTCCAGGCTGCTGTGGCGAGTCTGAGGGCTGATGTGGATGCCATTCTTGATGCGTGGGTACCTAAGACTGAGGCCACACATGCAGAGTCTGCTGACGATATGGTGTTTGCTGCACTGTTCCAGACCACCGCTGCGCCACCCCCTCCACCACGTGAGCATGCCAAGAGGCACCGGACCAGAGAGGGTGATGAGGCTTGTGCTAGGAAGAGAGAGCGTACCGAGTTTGAGGTTGCGAGGAGATCCTCGTTGATGGATGAGGAGGCCCAGCGGATGAGGGATCATGAGTTGGCTGCTATGGCATCTAGCTCAAGGATTTTTGATGTTGAGAGGAGCACTACTGAGGGTGTTGACATTGCTGAGGACACTAATGATGGTGTCCCTACTACTGAGGGAGTGGGTTCAAGGTAACCAGACCTGCCATCTTGTTGATCGTCGGCCCTATGCGCCTCAGGTTTGCTTCACCTACCACTCCATTTTATTTTTCTTATGAATTGGGGAAAATTGCATGCTTTCTTGTTGGGGGTGGGGTAAATGGAAAGTGAGTGCTAGGATGAAGTCTGAGTAGCCCAACTCATGATCCTCTCTTGGGGTTTTTCTTGCATGTGTTCTTTTTCACCAACAGACTTATTATTTTACTGATCAACCGGTATGTTAGTACCTTGTACAAAGTATGAATGTGAAATCTAAAGCATGATGGCAAAATACAATGACATCCATTCTAAAATGAATGCTTGCATTATTAGGCATAGTGAATGTTGAATGTGTGGGCTCTAAGCATGAGATAGAGATACACCATTGCATGACCCTCAATCTAACACTTAAACTAGGTGTCCGATAATCTTGTAGGGTAATGAGGTGTTAAGAGAGTGAGGAAAGTTGAATAGTCCACTGTTGTTACCTATCTAGAACTTGCCCGATTAGTCCTGTAAAAAGTAATCTGTGTTAGATAATTAGGAAAGGATCATAGATCCTTGTTCAAATTAGCTAATCTTTAGCCTAAATGCAAGAAAACCAAATAAAATTAATCTTTTTTTTTATCCAAACGATTTGAGCTTACGATGGACCTTTCTTTTCTACCCCAACTCATCTTTTCTAGGTACAATGTATTGGCGCTGGTCCCTTCTTGTACATGTGCACCTCAGCTTATTCCAAAAGCATAAGTTGAGGGTGGCTAATGCAGAAACCAATCTCATCCTAGACCTAACCCAACTTTGGGTATTGTGTACCTTGACCCATGGCAAAGACATGAGTTGAGGGTGGATCTTATGAGGAATATTTCGGAAAGCGGGGTTGAAAGAATTAATGTTAAAAAATGAAAGAAGAAAAGAGAAGTTGCTCAATCGAAGTTGAATAGTGAAAAATTTGAAAATAAAAATAAAAGAAGAGTCATTTGCACGAAAGGAGAAAAGAAAGGCAAAGAATATAAGAAAATGAAGAGTAGGGCATAATAAACGATGAAAAGGTAGGACGCTTAGCAGTTATGTCAAGGAGGGAAACAAGTCACTAAAATGCATCCAAATGTACCGTACCTGACCATGAGCCTAAGGTACAAGCCAAGAAATTCCTATCGTTATCCTGAGAGTCTAATATGGTGAACTCAAAGAAGTGAAAATAAGGGCAAGCCTATTGCAAGAAGTATCAATTAGGTGTGAAGTTTTTCTGAGAGCGAGTGTTGAAAAGTAATCCTTTTACTTAAATTGAAAACACTGTGTGAGAAAGGAGGATGTTATTTTTAAAGTGAGGAAACAAGTTGCAATATTAGAAAGTTGGTACCTTGGTGAGAGATAAAAGAGGAGAGGTGTTGGTGCATGGTGAGTCTGTGTCATGGTCTGATCTACATGAATGAGCTTAAGAGTGATATCATGCATAAAAATAATGAAAATAATCGAGATTGATAGATAGATGATTGCGAAAGCTTAAATGAAGATACTTTTCTACAAAGGTGTTGTGGTTAGTCATAGTGCGTCGCTTGAGGACAAACAACGAATTTAAGTTGAGGTTGTTGATGTACCATGGTTTTACGGTACTTTCAATGCCTTTTCCTTAAGTTTAGTGTGTGTATAATGCCTTTTTGTAGTAGTTTTAATGTATTTTTATCTGTGTTTGCAGGAAAACTTTCCAGAACGGAAATGTTGAAGACTGTGCTGAAACTAGTGCAGAAGTGGTGACCTATGGAGCCACCGACGGTCCGTCGACCCAATGACGGTCTGTATGTGATGATCGTCGTTTGGGGGTTCAAGTATCTGAAATTAAATCAGGGAATTCTGACTAAGTTTGGTGCTACGGAAGGATCGACGGACCGTGCTGGCAAATCGTTGGTTGTAACAGAAAGTATTCCTAGTAACCGACTTAAAGAAACCACTAAGTATGGAGGAACTGAGGCCATCGACGGACCGTAGGTCTACTGACGGACCGTGCTGCTGGTCCGTTGATGGAAACCGAAAGTGTTGAAAAGTGGAGGATGAAAAAAATTGAAGTATGGATAGACGGAAGCTGTCGACAAATTTTTCCTTATTTAGAACTCCTTTTATTTTAGTACTTTATTATTATAAATAGGGGAAAAAAACCTCGTTTTTGAGGTTAGACTCTTTACAATTTTTCAGATTTGTGTTATTGGAAGTTAAACTTTGGTTTTTGGGGAACACTTTAATTTTTTGGAATCATTTCTTTCAATATTTTAGTGAATTCAAGTGATTTCTTCAAACTTGTTAAAGTAAGCACATGATTTCTTGTTTAACAATTATGAATTGTGTAATTCTTAGCATGGGTAACTAAATCCACAACTAGGGTTGTGGGAACCATGGTAATTAACAAGGTAAAACTTCCTAAATAACAATTCCAGAATGTGGTATTGCATGTATTGATAATTCTTTCGCTTAGAAGTCTTTTTAACGAGTGCACGCGTTTGAACTTGCCCTATTTATACTTGCCAGACCAAAGGGATAGTTGATAGAAAAAGAATTATCAACATAGATTTAGTATACACTATCTAATAGGCTAGTTTTAATTGGTTCAAAGTAGTAACTTAGCCATACATTGAATATGATGCTTAATATGAGGTAAAGGTAAGGTTTAGTAAAGTAGACACACGTAGCCGGACCAAGGCACAGAGTGAAATTCTCTAGTTACCGGACCAAGGAATTAGGGATACATAACTTACCACTTTGCATGCAAGATACAAGAAAAGGATTGTTATAGCAAGGATTACCGCGTTATGAACCTATAGGGAACACTTACACCCTAGTTTCTCTCATCACTTGATAAACACCAAACTTATAAACTTGCTATTAGTCTAACTTAGAAATAGTTAATTATTTTGTTACACAAAACCCCCCTTTTAGTTAATTATTTTTGGAAAGGACTTGACTAAATAGACGTAGTCGTAGATTGAAGTTAAGTCAAAACCATTTTCCTCGTGGGATCGACCCCAACCTAACAATTGGATTCTTTACTTGATACGACCGCTTATACTTCTTTAGGGAAGTATAATTTGAGCGTATCAAATGTGTCTTATATGTAAATGTTGAATTGTATTATGCCTCTCAAACTCTTATGACAAAAAGTTTTATCAAAATTTCATGATAGAATGTTTCTATACTAAATGTCCTTTTTTGCATGTCTTTGCATGTCTCCCATACTTAGTGCTTAATTGTGCTAAGTGTAAGGATTGGAGTTTTGGTATGGTATGGATTTTGATTTGGTTTCGAAGGTCATTGAATATGAAGTTTTTGATGAATCCTATTAGATTCGAGGACAAGACCCCACATGTTCCTTTTATTTCTTTTTAGTCTTTGTATAAGGACCCTTAAAATAAACTAAGTTAATCTAGAGTCTCACATATGATTTAAGTTTTAATAACATGTTAAGAAAGTGTGTCACAACTTGTATAGTTCATTTGAAGATGTTTGGTTGTCAAACGTCAAGGAACGACCAAGATGTTTGAAAACTAGTCGTGTGTATGTGCTAGTGTGTCTTTGCATGTTTTACGTGTTGTTTGGTGTATAAAATTATACGAAAGGACCCTTACATATATATGTTTCCATTTAGGATCAAAACATCCAGACACGACTCCCCAAGGAACACTTTAAGGGTCGTTGAGAAGGACACAAAGATTGGCAAAACTTTGCCAAGACAGTCTCAAACTACGACCATGATCGACGACTAGTGGTGCGATTGACGCACCGTCAAATGGGGGAGTGTCTCCACACTTAGCCATGGGAGCTTATACCCAAAATGAGAGAGTCTCAGTCACAAACGACGGAGTGCAGAACGGCCCCGTCATTCCATCGATGTTCCCTCATTGGGGTCGTTGTTTGGACCTGCAACTTCCTGTCTAGATACGGCCAACCAAGGAGTGAATTGGGAAATTCACCCCACGTTCCAATTAAACCATGGATGGTTATTTACCTATTTTTGGGTATTATAAGTTAGTTAAAAATATAAAACCCTATTTACAAATTATTTTTCAAATCAAACCTTTATAAACTCTCTCTAGAACCTCATTGAAGAGTAAACTCAAGATCAAGATAGGGGATGGATTCCAAGTGGGTTATTCTCAAAATTTTCCTGGATATTTTTCTATTAAGGTATTGTTACCCTTTACCCTTAGTTAACCTTTCATCTGAGGAGTTCTTTCAAAGGTTTACAAAAGAGATTCTATGATTAATATTCCTAACTTTCAATCTAACATGGGTTCATTGTCAAATTGTTTTCAAAGTCATTATAATGATAAATGTATGGTTCATAAATGTTTTTAAGATGATTTCCAATATAATTCCATGAATAACCCATGATTTCCTTAATCTTTCAATTAGCCTATAATGTGAGTCTTGTGATCTTGATTAGATGTTGATTGAATTGTCACTAGATTGTAACCTATTATTTAGTCCTATATATATATACATATATATATATATATATATACATATACATATATATATATACACACACACACACACACACACACACACACACACACACACACACACACACATATATATATATATATATATATATATATATATCAATTGGTTATGAATTTTTGAGAATTGTTATATGGTGATCATAGCTTTGAGAATTGGTAAGTTAACCTAAATTCCTAATTATAGGCTTGAAATTGATGTTGTATGGTATGGTCCAACATGGTGGCAGTGTTTACATTCTTCTCTATCTATATATGTTGCGATCACGGCCTTGAAGGCAATAGATGTAAAGTGGATCTATATGATGATTATCTTGACTATGAAATTCATGTGTATAAAGTTCAATTCTAGTATCATGATCTAAGTGCATTGAGGATGTTATGTATAAGTGAATGATTTTTTAGGGTTATCTATGGTCTACATGTTTGATGGAGATGAATACTATTGTAGAATGACCCCTACCTATGTAATCCTATATGAATGTGTGATCTTATGAATGTTAGGAGTCTTATTTTCACATGTTGAATATGTCATTGTCTCCTATGATATAGAGTGGGTGTGTGTTCTATATCCCATAATACTCTATATGTGGGTTATTCATGACTTGAGGGATATGGTATAAGTGTTGTGTTCCTTGAAGGGTGGTTTACTACATGTCAATGTTGTCGCTCTTTGGTTATCATGATGACCAATATGTACACACACACATCTCATGCCTACCTAAAAGTGTAATATGTTCATTGTGTCAATTGAATAAATGAAAGTAAAAAGATGAATCTTAACTAGAATGACTTGAGAGGTGTACTAGTGTAGGTAAAGGTATGGGACTTTACCTATACATTGAACATGTGGACCTTGAGGGAATAATTCATAGGTTTGTTTCTTTATATACATAAATTATGAATGCATGATTAGTCTATGAATATGATGTATGTGAGATGATGATAAGTGTGCGAATATGAGCCATTGAAAGTGATCCTCTTGTCCATCTTCTTACTATGTTATGAGGTAATGTATATGACTAATAAAGTATGAGTATGTGTTGTCTAAATGTGTTTATATGAAAGGCTTTCTCATATAGGTACACATATACACATATGAATGTATGAATGAAACATGTTAATGATAATCTAGTAAATGAGAGTCTCATGGATGGTTTCCTTAGTTGTACTCTCTACTAGACTATGTTATGATTATGTGAAAGGACATTCTCACATGATGTTGTTTTTGTTGAAAGGACATTCTCATCATATAACCTATGAGCTAAGTACAAGTTATATAATAAGTTATTCTCCGAAAGCCTATCTTATACTCTAAAGTTTAATAAGTACTAAAAGTCTTTTAAAAAAGGAAAAGTTAGCTTAGCACTGAGTGAACTTGACAATGAGAGGTGTCTTTCCCAAATGAAGGTAGGTTCACCAAATGTGGTGTCTCTTCCTAAAAGGAAGGTAGCTTTACCAAATGTCCTCATGAGGTGGAAACTACAATGTGAATCAGCATCAAGAAGGTTTCTGGTAACAACCTCCTAGTTCCTTAACTACGTGCCCCCGTAGTATCTAGCTAGTGGATCCACATAAATAGCTATTATACATGGTTTTAACTTGCAAAGTAGAGCATCTTCTTTCGGTGTGGGATTTTATGACATCGAATTCTATGTTTAGCTCAAATGGTCTAATGTCGGTTAAGGCGAATTTTCCTGAATGTAAAATGAACAATGGAAGTAAGATGATGAACCCTAACTAGGACTACCTAAGGGATGTTTCTTATTGTAGGTGAGGGGATGAGACTTTACCTATACATTGCACAAGTAGCTCTTGAAGGAAATTCTAGAAAGGAGTTGTATATGTATATGTATCTTATGTATGATATGATGATGTTAACGTACTTCTTGTAATGATATGCATGGTATCGGTCTTATTATGTCTATATGATGAAGGTCTTACTTAATGTGTATGTTGTTGTGTATTACTTTATTATGATGATATTGGTAGTATTGACTGAGATGTTGTCTTGAGATATTCATGAAGACTACATGGATTATGACTATGATGTAATAAATAAATGAGTTCCAATCCTATATGATGGTCTATGAAGTACATGGGTCTTATGTCTAAGGTTAAATGCATGTATTGTACCTTGTAGAATGTGATGTGTCTAAGTCTAGGATGACTTCATAGGAACACTTAGTATAAGTAGTATTACAGGATGCTACTTGCAAATTGCACTAGTGAGATTTGGGGTTGTCTTAGGTGATGGTTCTTATGTGAACGTTTTGCTTATGATATACTATGTACTTATCAATATATATGCTTTAATTGATGAAGGTTGGTGACCTTAAGGTGATGCTTTGATATGAAGGGTGGAATGTGACACTATTCATGCATTGCACTAAGTATTACCTAAGGGTTTCTTTGGGGTAGAGAAGTTAAGGTAAAAAGGAAAGGTAATACTATGAAGATGATGAATGTGAGTGGATTTATGTGTTGAGTTGAATAGTATCCATGTCTATATTGATGTATGTGAACTATATTATGCTTATTGTGTTAAATGTTCATGAGTTACTAAAAGACATGATGCATGATTTCTAACTAAATGTCCTCTTGAAAGCATGTTTTTGCATGGTTATTATACTTATTGCATTCTTGTACTAATACCATTCTTCTTCATCTTTTCACACAAAGTGTAGGTGGTGATGGCTAGAGGATCTTCTCTAGAATGAAGAGCTTGGATAGCTATTTCCAAGTTCAAGTGTGTCCTTATGGTTCAAGGACTTTCATGTCAAGATGTTATTTAAGTTCACGTAATAGTATATTCTTTTATGTTTTTAAGGGGTGTGTCCCTATTTTATTCTATTCTGTCTTAAGATAGAAAGACGAGACTTAGTATCTTAACTATGTACTTATGATTATTAAATGAACTGATGTTTTAGCTTTATGTTATGCTCTAAAAAGTTTTAAATTTTCCGCTTAATTTCTATGACAATGTGATGGATGAATGCTAAGAGGCTTACCCAAGACCTCCGAAAGGTCGACGACGCTGGTTACTTCTACAGGGTGCTCCCTGGTCAGGACACTCTATTTAACTTTTGTATGAGATTATTCCCTATGTTAAACTCTAAAGTATTAGATGATTATGAGACATATTGTAATGTTTTAGAAGTATTCATCTTGCTTATTAATGAAAATATTCTTCGTGTGTGAAGAAAGTTTTTAATTCATCCTTATTTTAAGTATCGTATGCAAGCATGAGGCTTGTATAAGACCTTTTTGTTGTTGAGTACGCGGTTACGACTAGGGATTGCTCTCAGATCATGACAAACCTGGGTTGGACTTGCAATTGAGAACCACTGTTTGCTCCAAGCAAACCCTTGTCCTAACTTACAACTCAACGGAAGACTTTACTCAACATATAAAATAACTCAAGAGATAAAGTCATGTACTGAACTTAGAATGTTATAAAGGAAACATTCAACTGGCTAAAAGAGACAATTAAAGTCTCTAAACATTTAAATGAAAAATGGAAAAGATTCATGAGCTAACAATTTATAACTATCTATTTGATACGCTCAAATTACACCTTCCTAAAGAATCATAAGCGATCATTATCAAGTAAAGAACACAACTAGTAGATGGGGTCGATCCTATGAGAAATATGATTTAGACTTAATTGTAACCCACGATTATATTTTTTTAGTCAAGGTATTTCCAAAACAAGTAAGTAAAGAGGGGTGTTTGTGAAACAAATTACTTCAATTGTGTGATTATCAAGTAAACAAAAGGAAACTTTTATTGTTATCAAGATAATAAAGTAACTAGGGTGTGTGTGTTTCCCATAAGTTCATAACGCGATATTCCTAGAAATACCAATCATTTCCTAGCGTATTACATTCAAAGCGATAAGTTAAGTATCTCTAAATCCTTGATCCGGTATCTAGAGAATTTCACCGCGCAGTTTGGTCCGACTACGTGTGTATAATTTATTAACCCTTACAATTACCTCATATTAGACATCATAATCGATGTATAACTTAGTTATTACTTTGCACCAATCGACACTACCTATTAGCTAATATCACACTAAATCTATGTTCATAATTCTTTTCTTATTAACTACGTCCTTGGTCCAGCAAGTAGCAACAAGGCAAGTTTTAACGCGTGCACTCCTTAAAAAAGACTTCTAAGCGAAAGAATTATCAATGCATACAAAAACACTATTCAAGAATTGCTTAATTACTAGTCATATTTTGTTAATCTCTCATGGTTCCCACAACCATAGTTGTGGATTTAGTTAACCATATTAGCAAGAACCCATTTTTACATTTGTAGATGAAAGAATTATGAACTTACGTAAGTGGACTAGTAAATCCATAAATCCAACTTAAATTTCAAATCAAAAGCTTTAAATAAACTTTGGAAACCGATAAATGTCTAAGCTTGCCAAGAGCAATTCCCAAAACAAGAACTAGAACAAAATAATAGTACCTAACCCCAAAAATGAGGCTTTTTTCCCTATTTATAGAAAACAAAGTCTTAATGAAAAAGAAATTCAAATAAGGAAAGTTTTGTTCAGGCACGCAGATTTAATCGACGAGAAAACTTACGGGCCATCGGTTGATCAACGGTCCGTGGATTGCTTCTGTCAGCAAGGACGTAGAAAAATATTTTGCTCTCTGGATGGCACCCTTCTAAATCAAAAGATGGACCAACAACACGGTCTGTCCTTCCATCTATAGTCCGTCGATGATCCTCCGTTACTCCACACTTAGATTCTTCAAATATCATGTATTGGAACCCTCGCATTCACAAATTACGGTTCGCCAGTACGGTCGATACCAATCGTGGTTCCACACTTGGTCAGACTTTCATGATTTCCTCCAATGCTTGGGCTTCTCTTCTATGACCTTTACCTACGGAGCGTCGATTGAGCGATGGTCCATCAATTGCCTCCATAGGTCTGTTTCTTCACTTTTTTCAGTTGTCTTCTCCTTTTTCTGCCTGAACGTCTTTCCTGCAAAACAAGACACAAAACTTGTTAAAACACATACAAAAAGGCTCTAGACACACACAAATCTTAAGTCAAATGCATTAGAAATACCGTGAAAATCACGGTACATCAACACCCTCAACTTAAATTCGTTGTTTGTCCTCAAGCGACACAACTATGACCTTAAATGACACTTACATAGAAGCTACCACTTTAAGCTCCAGCAATCACATGGCTATCTATTCTGACTCTTTCTTTATTTAGAACAGAATTATGCCTTAGTCTCGACAAGCTAAATCATGTGGATCACACCTTGACACGAATTCACAATGCAACAGACACCTCTATTGTTTTTCCTCTCACCAAGGTACACAATTCTCTCATAATGTAACTACTTCCCTCACTTCAAACAAAATCCTCAGTTTTTACAAAGTGATTCTACATTTTGGGTACAAGGATCTATTTCAACACACGTGCTTGGAAAATGAGTTCAAATACAGTTAGTGCTCCACGCCATAGGCTTTGCCTTATCTTTGCTTCTTAGGTTCCCCACACTAGACTCTAGGATCACGTTAGGACTTTCTTAGTTTGTAATGTAGGATCAGGGTAGGATGTGGTACATTAGAGTACATTTAGTGAATATCTGCCCTCCTTGACATTACCGCTAAGATTTCCACCTCTTTTTATTGTTCTTGAGCCCCTATTTCTTTTCTCTTCTTTCTTTTGCCTTATTTCCCTATTAGATGTGACTTTCACTTTTTATATCTTTTTCTTCGAAAACTATGTCTTTTCCTTTCTTTTTCAACTTTTCTTTAATTTTCACCAAGTCACATCCTTCTCTTACTTATGCTTTTATTTTTAACATCCAACTTTATTCACACCCATTTTTGGGTCTTCTCTCATAATAGCCACCCTCAACTCATAGCTTTTCCATGAATTGAGGTGCACAATACTCGATGTCGGGTAAGGGCCAAGACGAGGTGAATTTTTGCATTAGCCACCCTTAACTTAGGCTTTTGGCCTAAGTCGAGGTGCACATATCCTATGAGGGACTGGGGCCTAAACATTATACGCTGAGAAGGTGAGTTGGCAAAAGAAAAGAAAAATAGCCTATTACAGGCTCAACATATTTGGATCAAAAGGGACATTTATTTCATTTGGTCAACCTCTTTTAGGCTAGATGTTGGCTATTTCAAACAAGGGCCTATGGGCACTTGCTAGCTTCTAGAGTAGATTCTTTAGCAGGACTAACCACACAAGTTCTAGTTAGGACAAATTGTTGAACACTCAAATATCCTCACACTCACTTGGCACATCGTTGCACTATCAGATTATCAAAATTCCCGGTTCAAGTTTTAGTTGAAGGTTATGCAGTTGGTGCCTTTTCATGTCATGCTTACAGCCAACACATTACACTTATCTGAACCTATATATGCAAGCACTACAATTTGACGGGGTATCATTTTTTATTAACAATCATGTTGCAGTCTTTCATGCTTCTAACATACACTCACTAATACATGCCAGTTCAACAAAAATTTAAGCAGTCTCTTGGGGGAAAAGAACACAAACAAGAAAACCCCAAGAGAGGACCTTGAGTTGGGATACTCAGACTTCACCCTATCACTAACATTCCATTTACCCCACCCCCACCCCCCAAAAAAAAAGAGTGAAATTGTCCCCAATGAACAATAAATCATAAACATCATGATGATAGGTAAAACAAACCTGCTGCGCATAACGCCGAAGACCTATCAACAAACAGGTGGGTCCGGTTTTCCAAAGCTCGCAAGATCAGCAATAGAGTCACCATTAGTAGTGCCTACATCTCTCAGGATGACCATCAATAGTGCCATCCACCACTCTATCAACATAATTAGTAGTTCTCCTTTCTCCTCTCACGGGCACGGAACTTGATGCCCCAACATCTAACTCGTGCACCCTCCTTTGGTGAATTTTCTCATCCACTAATGAGGCCCTCCTAGCCTGTTCCATTTCCTCCCACTCATTTTTATTGCATGGGCCTCATATCCACTTTAGCGGTGCGTCTAGAACGGTGTCTCTTGCCGGGAACACGGTGTTCGTGTTGTATCATAGCAGGAACCTTGAACAAGGCCTTCAGAACAATATATTTGGCTAGCTCTGTGGGTCATGCTCCGTCTCAGTCCCCCGCAAATCTAAGATGGAACCAATATCAGCATTGGCTCGCAGGCTGGCCAGCTCAGTCTGAATGGCAGTGAGATCATTGGAGGGGGCTAGTCTTGTTATAACACTCAACTCAATTCATCAAGGCATTTGTGAACGGCATGAAGTTTTTACTTCTTTTGCTCGATCACCCTCTTCTCTATGCATTCCTCTGCCTCCGTTATGGAGTTTTGCATCCACGACTAAATATGATGGAGCAGGGTGTCCATCTGCGCCTCTAGCTTCTGGACTTTAGCTAGAGAGATTGTTGCTTCAGATGGTGGTGGGATCTGGACGAGTTGATGGCCCTGCTGGCTGCATGCATAGAAGAGGCTGGAGTGGGGTCGACATGTTCTGGTATGGAAGGGTCAGCCCCTTTGTCCTGCTCCACCGTGTTTGCAAAATTCTCTCCCAATGGGGGAACCTTGAATTGGGGCCTTCTGCGGAGTGCTGCCACATTAGCCTTATACTTGATGAGACCTATCCCGATCGGGTGGAGAATTATATCACAGTGCCAAATTGGCACTCCAGCATCGCGGCGAAAGATCAAACACGGAAAAGGGTAATTAGTGGAGGTCTTAAACGCCCTCTCATCCGACATCATCCGGGAGAAGTCACTCTCTAGCCCTGCTACCAGCGCTGCCACCATGATTGCCATGTCCCATGTGAGTACCTTATCATCCTGTGTGGTGACATTCTGTTTTGGACTAGAAGCCACAAGAATTGGGCCATAAAATTCTGTGGGGTCATCTGGATGCCTACTTGGGGTGCTATGCCCCAGTCAGTTCGCTCAATCTGCCGCTATATATTGGGCCAACCACATTTTCACCGCCTCTCACTTCTTGACACTCCTATAAAAATCAACACCCCAAACAATGTCCCACCTGTAATCAAACTCAAAAGTATTACAATTCGACTTTGTACCAGTGGTGGGGGCCATGTAAATATCAGCGGATGGTGGCTTGAGAGATGTCGACCCAACAACTTTGGACTAGTGTAGAAGTGAGAGGGTCCTGTTTGGAGGGTTTTGCCCGCTTGTCGATGGATCCTCGGAGAGTGGCTTCACACGAAGCATAGAACTCCCGCACAATCTCCTCGCTATATGTGCCCAAGTCCCAAGACATACAATCGCACTTGTGGAGATTAAAAAGTCGGTGCACCTCTGGCACTGTATGTAGACTCCATGTGAGGACTTGACATTCCTCACCGATCAGTCGGGTCATCACCCACTTTTCGTTTATCATCTTAGATACCCTGTAGATTTGCCATTGTTCGTTAATACACCACCTATTTGGTTCCTCTGCTACCAGAGTGGGGTCATTTGTGTGGTGTGTAGGTGCAGCTCCCGAGCTACTGGCCTCATCAGACGATGCATGTTATTCCTGTTCCCCTGATCTGGTGGCTCCATGAGAGGTGGATCCGGATGCAGTGGCTGACTTGGACCCTGAAGACTGGGTCGAACTTGATCGTGGCAAACTCGGATCCAGATGTTGAGACCCCTACTATACTGGAAGCAGCCCCAATTGGTGTACCGATCAGTGGGCGCTCCTCATCAGACTGGGAGGCAGTGACTACGTCAGCGTTCACCTTCTTGTGTGTGTGGGGGGGAGGGGGGGTGCCCCTAGTGACTTAGGATGATGTTGTTGGTGTTTGAGTTCCCGGAGGAAGAAAGGTTGGGTCCTTCTTTGTGTCGGTGTATTCATCAATTAATTGATACGACGGGGCGAACGACTTGGATTTACCCCTTTGGTATAGACCACTTATTTCATAGGTGTCATTGTACCTGTGAAGCATTTATTAGCACCAACATAACTTACGACACACTCGAAATAAATAAAAATAGTTTAGGTAGCAGTTCAGGGAGACGAGCACCATTGACGGTCCGTAGACCGATCTACGGTCCATGGACCCTTTTGTTGATTGGATAGGTTGAGAAACCTACCCTCAGATAGAAGCGACAGATATGCAGGACGGCCCATTGATCAATCGACATACCATAGTCCACATCCGTCGTTTGACACTTGCGCTTACTTTTGGGAGTGGAAAACTATAGACCCCATCGACGGTCCGTCAACTGAAAGACGGACCATAGATGAGGTCTCGTAACTAAGGCATGTGCCAAATTTCAGGCGTCTTTCTATTCAAGTTCTGATTTTATCTTGGGACCAATTCTAATAACAATAAAGTCTATACATGCATTTTAACATATCATATGTTAGTTCTCGTTCATATGGTTTCGATTTCATAAAATTTTCTAGCCATGATTTGCATAAAGCATGAAACCCTAGGTCAGAACTGACATTTATACTTAACAAACGAATTTAGGGTAGTTAATATGCTACCCAATCATTGTCTATCATCCCAAGGGTAATTACTACGAAACTAATGACATGCCATGTTAATTGATTTAGTTTCAAGTTCAAAACCCACTCACTATAAGAAAATGTACTTTAAGCTACAAAATACATTGTAGCTAAATATAAAAAATTTCATAGCTGAACACTTTAGCTACATTATTTTGTTTTGTAGCATGCGTAGCAAGATGTAGCGTGGCTAATAGTTAGCTACAAACTTTACATGGTTCGTAACTAAGATCTTATACTTATAACAACAAAATAAAATTGTTTATAGCCGCAATGGATACAAACTTCCTCCACGAAAAAGTATACTTATAGCAAATTAATTTATTCTTGTGCCATGATAAATAAAATTTCTATCTATATTTGTAAAGTAGCCATAAGGGGTTGTATTGTACCAATTTATTTGTTATAAAAAAGTAATTATTTCAACCAAGTTCTCTATACGTGGCAATTATAGGAGTATAGATATAGCTATGAATTTAAAATTTCATAACTAAAATTTCACACTTCATTGCTCACAAGATATAAATTGTAGCTGAAAATTCTAAAATATTTTAGTTGCAATTATATATTCTTCGCAAGATATTTTTGTGGCAATTATACATATTTTTCAACCTAAAATAATATTCATTTCTACAAATTCATACAATGTAAATGCTAATTTAACATGAAATTTATATTAGAAATGTGCGAAATATATTGAATTGTATAATAAATACAATACATGGAGAAAAGACTTAATAAAGATTCAAAAATGTTATTCAAAATAGTGAAACATCATTTTATTCAAACACATAATTTTTTTTACAAGACATAATATTTATTTGTCTCGTCAATATATTACATAAGAAAACGACACAATAAATATTTAATTTAATTATTAATATGATTTTTTCAAAAAATAATTCACATATTTACTAAATTAATGATATGAAAAACTATTTGAAAAAAAGAAACATTCTTAGGTTAAGAGTATCATTTGATTGTCGACCTAGAGCTTCAATCATCATTTGAAATTTCTTTTCCCACCTTTTACTCAACTCTTCTAATTTGTTATCTGTTTCTTTCTTCATTTCTTCAATTTTGTTCCTTAGCTTCTCTTTTGACTTCTTCCAAATGCTCGTTTGATTCGTTTCTTGCTGATTCTAATTGTTTTGAATTATACTTTTGTTGGTGTACCACCAAAATATTCACTAATATTTTTTCCAGGACCATATGCGCGAAGATATCCACTTTTTTCCGCCCCAAGTACATTTTTAAAGATATCATCATCATTTAGAGAAATTTCTCTATTTTATTGTTGCTTTTTTAATTGGTCAAATTGATCCTACAATCAAAAGTATATGAGAATAAATAATTATTAATCAGAGAGGAAAGTTAACATATTAAAATTACCACGACATCTTGTTGAAAAGAATCTACTTGTTTTCCTTTTTTTCTATTGTGAAATTCCATGAAAACTTCAACACAAGGAAGGAGTTCTCCCGTCCTTTGCCTATAAAATTAACAATCATTAATGTTATTTAAATTAATTAAATGCAATGAATTCTTCTAACTTATTTCTAAATATATTTGGTGTACCATTTCATGTCTAAGTCTTGCATAACTTTTGGTTCCAATATATGGAAGTAAGGAACGTTTTGATTTATTCAATTTGTTTTGCATACTTCTCTTCTGAATAATGTTTTTAAAAAATATCAAACATTCCTTTATTTAATTTATAAAATAAAACAATTTCTCTAATAAAACAACTTTTTAATCAAATACATCATACCTGAAAATCAGCATCACTCCAAAGATTAACCAAATATTTCCATTCTTCGGTGCTAACACGTTTAGGCTTATTCCGCAAGTAAAATTGATAAGATGCTTTTGAATCAAAATACTTACTTTTCATTTTGTGTCTATAGTCTCTATAAAGATCACTCATATGACCAATGATTGCATATTTTCTATCCTCAAACACATCAAGTAAAATATATTAAATATCATTTACGATAATATATTCTAATATATATTAAATTGTAAAAACTTAAACAAAATTATAAAATTATTAATTTATTCTTACCAATATGAATCCCATATGTGGTCAATCTTATTCTCCTCAATTTCTTTCCAACCATCTACTTTTAAAGGTCAACTTCAGCTTCTAACTGTTTGTCCCAAAAACCAAATAAATTTAGTTGCATTCTCACCAATAGCTTGATTATCCTCATCAAATTCTACAGATAATTTTTGTCATTTCCATAAGTTGATTATTTTTATGCATTGTGTGCGCCCTCTAGTTTTTTTTATCACCATGTTGGAACCTATAAAATAACCACTATAATTATAGTGAATTTCTATCTCCTCCTTAGTGTCCATGCTTCCTACGAAATTATTAAACACGAGTTAGCTATATATGATTTTGTAAATTTCTCTAATTGAAAAAAATTAAAAGTTAATATTATAGAAAGTTATACTTCCCTCAATGGCGGAGCCAGATATTTTATGAAGGGTTTGCAAAATTTTAAAATGTAACCCACAATATATTTAGTGAGTTTTGACAAATAAAAAATGATGTTAAAAACTTAAAGCCACCAAGAATTGAACCTTCTACCTCAACCTCGGGGCTCAAAGCTTCTAACTTACCCTTTATTACTGAGCCAGAGGATCTACTTACGTCAAGTGTGTGCAAACTTATGTATATAATTATAATTTCATTGATTTGACCTCTATATACAATATATTTTTTTCAACAAAGGGTGTTCATCTGCACACCCATCAGTGGTTGTAGCTCGGCCCCTAACTACCCTGATAAACAAGTTCCTCAACATGTTGTTTGGTGGGATTTTTTTTATCCACATTGTTTTAGAACTCTTACGAAGTTCCACAAGTTTCACATCAATATTATCAATCAAGAAACTATTTTTTTTCGAAGACCATTGCTGCCCATATCTTATTGCAAACAAGTATCTGTAAGATATAAAAATATATTTAATAATCAATTTCAATAAAAATTATAAAAACAAAAAACATGTAACTCAAAATCAACACATGGACACATATTAATAAATAAAGAATTCATATTAAACAATATAATCAACCAAGAGTAAGTGTTTTGCTAATGTATCAATCTTTGATTAAAAAATTATATACATAAAATTTAAAAAGTTAAAAAAATAGATTCAAAAAGTGACAGAAATTTTTTTAAAAAAAAAAGAAGAAGAAGAAGAAGACAAGAAGAAGAAGTACTTGCTGTAAAATGTCACAAAATCAAAAGAAGAAGTTAGAATATGCATTTAAATATAGAGAATAAGTGATGTTAGGGTGAGTTTACTTCCTTTTGGGCGCTAGTTTTATTAAACTTTGGCTTATATTAAAATAGAAAAAGAAAGTGTTATTTAGGCATGAAATAATGAGAGGGAAAAAGTTTGGATTGAAATATTTTTACTTCTATTTTGATTTTTTAAAAATTAATTTTGTGGTGTTTCTTACAAAAATAGATATGACACATTATTTATAATATATGATAGGGAATTTACTGTGTATCAAGATTTCCCTCCAAATAACTAGAATAATAATAAAAAGTTTCATCACTTATTTAATTAATGTTATTTAAAATCTAAAATTGATGTGTAAATTATTTTAATTAGCTAGGACTTTATCATGTCCAAAGCTTTGTTTCTCTTAGTTAAGAGAACTTTGTTGTCAATTCAATGATAAATATGATTAATGACATTCTTCTATTTAGTTACAATAATTGTTTGTCACTAAAACTTTTTTTGGTAATTTTTAGCGTGCCATAGTCATTTTTAAAGTGAATAAATATTTTGTGTTGGTCAGAAATACAAAGTGATTTTTTTTTCTTCTCTTTAGAACATAATGACTCGCCAAAAAATTGGCCGAACAATGGGGAAAAAATGAAAACGCCATTTTTGTTGTTTTTAATTTTTTGGAAATTCTACAACTCAACTTCAAGTTAGATTCCAAAATTTTATAGTCAAATATGTTTTTTCAAAGTTCAACTATCAAAAAGTGAATAAATTGCACGGCCAAATTCTCAAATATATTGACAATACAAAGATAAGAATTAATCATGTTATTAATGTAATAATATATTATTTGAAAGGGAAAGGGGTAAAAAGAAATACTCCAATTTTGGCCGAATACGTTGTTACGAAACAAAATATTATGGAGGATGTTTTACCTCCTGCGCTATTTAATATTGTATTTTAAAGGTATATATATTGTGCCGACGTGGACGCATTACTACTTATAATTATAAAATATTTATGATTTCTACGTAGACACATATATACCTTTAAAATACACTATTAAATAGTGTAGAAGATAAAAGGTCTTTTCCAAAGTTCATTATTGTTACAACAATTTCAATCAAAGTTCAGATATATTTCAGACTTTTTCCACTATTTGAAACTTACAAATATATTTATCTTTAAAAATGAATTAAATTTAACAATGACCATCTATTATTACACCAAAATATGTTGCTTTGATACAACAAGTTCTAATCAAGTAACAATTCTCAAAGCACTTGTCAAGATGAAGTTTGTGGTGGAATTAGAGAAGTTGATTTTATTTAAATTTGATATAATTAATCAATCAAAATTAAGATAGAATGTATAACATCTCTTATTGAATTAGTTATATAAATGTATTGTTCGATAGAAAAGGTTTGGAAAAAAATATAGCACCCCAAGATTTACATTAATCGCATATCATATAAAATTTCTCACCTCAATTGTGCTCACACTTTTTGAAAAATCAATAATAAATAATATTTTAGTTATCTTTATTATCAACTGATATATTATTTAATTAATTTGATAATTATGAAATTTGAACAAAAGGAAATTTACACATATTATTTCCTTTGCTTTATTTACTTATTCACTTTGAACGTTCCACATTTATTAAAAAAATTATCGGTATGACTATTTTACAAAAATATTCATATTTATTAATCGATGTTTAAGTCTTGATTTTTTTAGAAATAAGTAATTAATATTAAATGTAAAACATGATTTTTTTTTATATTTTTTAAGTAAAAAATAAAAGAAAAAACAATGTGATTATATACACACATATATTGGGAACCAAAGTGTATGTCGTACAACTTTGACATATATATGTACATTTAGAGCCTGTTTGGCTCAGCTTAAAAGCTGATTTTTGACTTATTTAGCTGTTTGGCAATATTCAAAATAACTTATTTTAAGTTAAAAAAAAACTTATTTTAAGCCAAAAGTTAAAAGCTGGGGTAGGGGTGCTTTTTTTTTTTAGCTTATAAGCTGTTTTAAGTTGACCACATTTTTATCTTTTTGCCTTTAATATTTTTATATAATCTCCAAATTACCCACATAACCCTAACATCTCTTTCTTCCATTTTTCCCTTTTCACGTTTGGCATAGCAACTTCAGCACTTTTATCCAAACACATAACTGCTTATTTTAAAAATAAATTTCAGCACTTTCAAAATTATTTTTTTAAAGTTGCTTTTATTAAGCCCGTTCAAACGGGCCTTAATAGGTGAATGACAAAATGTACATATAATAGTGTTAAATGTAAAATATCCTAAATAAGAGAACTAAATCTACTTTATTTTGATAGAATATAGACCTCATTAGTTATTTCTTCCTTTTTTATGAAAAAAAAAATCTCTAAATCCCTAAATTTGAGACAAAGTTTACACTGCATCTCGCTCAAATTTCAAATCACAAAGCTCAAGTGAGCCTTCATCTCTTCAATTTGTCTTTCGAAGTTCAAGTTCAAACTTATTCTCATTTCCTCCTGCATCATCACATCAAGGGTAATTTTTTTTCCTCTCCGTCTATCTAAAATTCTTTTACTGCAAAATTTACTTTAACTTGTTTTCTCATCATATTTTAAAATCGATTATTTATTAATGGACCATAGAGGATATGTTAAGAATGAGAAGAACCTTTATTTGATATTTTATCTCAGCCAAATTCTTTATTTGAATCGAGATTATACTCTTCAATCTACTATAATTGAGTGTAACAAATATCTTGTCTCTTCGTGAATGGTATATCAAGTAAATTATGGCCAAGTAAAAAAGTACGAAAAGAGTATATAATATGTGGGACAACTTGTTTATATCATGCTCTGGACTCTTCTCTTGCAATGTTATTTCCAAATGTTGATTTGGTGTCTTTTACTGTTTGACTTATTTGTTTTTTTGCATAAAATATGTTGCTAGTGGTTTTTGAACGACTTTTTTCATAATTGTTAATCCTAATCATAATTGTCAGTCTCACCTTTTAATTTGCTGTAAATGCAGCAGTAAAAATTGGTACAATGATACCCAATGAAAATGAATTTGGCAGTTATTCCTTGTTATCTTTTTTATGTTCTTGATTCTGTTCTCATGTTGCTTTGTTTATCTTTATTTGATCTTGCTCTATGTCTAATTGAGACAAACTCTAGGCTATCCTACAAGCACCAACCAAACCCAAAACACTTAAATCAGTTGACATCAATTGACAATGTCCACTCTAATTCATCAATGATAAAATATTAGTCCCTCTAGGTTTACATATTAAGGGTTCTTACAGTACTTCATGTAGAATTACGAGAAAAGGCTCATTTCCAAGGCTACTTAATGTCACAATCATACACCTAAACTTGTCAAGAAAGGCTTTCTCCTATTAACTTTGACATTAAGTGGATAATAGTATGAATGTGATTTAGTTATTTCAAAAGTCGATTTATTGAAAACAACCTCTATCACCTAAGAAATGGACGATGAACTCAACAAACACTTAATAATATATCGTCACCTTCTGCCCCTCTTCATTCTATTGTTTTTTTTTTCTGTTATGGGAGATTTTTATGCTAACACTATGTTTATCTGTTTGTTTCTTTGTAGGAAATTTGAAAATGGATAAGACTTGGATGCGTTGTACTGACACGTCGAGTGATGTTTACTTAAAAGGAGTTGATAATTTTCTTCAATTTGCCTTTCAAAACTCCGAAGTAGAAGGTGAAATTCCTTGTGCCTGTACTCAATGCAATAATGTTTCCAACGGATCTAAAGATAAAGTGAAGGAACATTTAATACTTTTTAGGATAGTCAAAGGATACACACGTTGGCTTCAACATGGAGAATTTGCACCAAAAAAGAAAATTATTAATCAGGATGAAGAAGGTGGAGAAGAAAAAGAGCAAGGCGAACGATCTCAAAAGAAAAGAAAAGAGCGAGATGATGATATGTTATGAAATGATTTATGATGTTGACGTGTACTTAGAACCATTGATAGATGAGTTGCGAGAATTATGATATTATAGAGTCGATACATTTGATGGTTCAAGAAAAGAGAACTTTTGTATGCGAGCAGCTCTCTTATGGACTATCAATGATTTTCCATCTTATGGAAACTTGTCTGGATGGAGCACAAGGGGAGCTTTGGCTTGTCCTTCATGCAACAAAGATACTCCATCTACTCGATTGAAGTATGGTCGTAAGTTATCTTACATGGGTGGTCGGAGGTTTTTAGCATCTAATTTTTAAGTGGTGGCATAATAAACGTGATTTCAATGGACAAGTTGAAAGAAACCTGCTCCAACTATTCTATCGGGAGATGATGCTGTACGCCAACTGCTTGCTTTGGGAGACATAAAATTTGGTCAGACCCAGAAAAAAAGAAAGTAGAAAAAATGTAAACGCATACATAACTGGAGAAAAAAAATGCATTTTTTAGGCTTTCTTATTGGAAAAATAATTTAATATGCAATAATTTGGATGTGATGCATATTGAAAAAAATGTTTCTGATAATATTGTTGGGACATTACTAGATATTGAAGGAAAAACAAAAGAAAATTTTAATGCTTGTCGCGATTTGAAGGAAATGGGTATAAGAAAAGATTTGCATCCAACTTATAGAGATGGAAGATGGTACTACCCAGCAACATGTTATTCTTTATCACGAGATGAGAAGTCTAAAATATGCAAGTTCTTGAAAGTGGTTAAGGTTCCAAATAGTTATTCTTCACATATATCACGGTGGGTGAAGTCAGAGGATCGTAAAATTAATAGATTAAAGAGTCACGATTCACATATTTTATTGGAACAACTACTTCCTCTTGCAATTTGTGGAGTCGTGCCAAGCAATGTCTATGATGCTATCACCGAGTTAAATATTTTTTTCAAAGAATTGTGTTAAAAAACAGTAAGGGTTGATGTGTTGGATCAACTTTCAGCTCAAATTCCAATAACACTGAGCAAATTAGAAAAAATATTTCTACCAGCATTTTTTAACGTTATGGTTCATTTAGTCATTCATCTTCCAAGAGAGGCTAAGCTTGGCGGACTTGTACAAAATAGGTGGATGTATCCTATTGAGCGATATGTTTAAAATATATAATTTTGATTTAATTTTATGTTGCTTGTTAATTTATCATGTTAGAAAGAAGTTTGAGTGATATGTTATATCATGCCGAGTTTTACGCATATTGAAATGTTATGTGTGTGATAAAAATAATCCGGAAGGGTGTACAGAAGAAGGGTATATTGTTGAAGAATGTATAATACTTTGCTCAACGTATTTACATGGAAGTGCAAAATGGAATTATCGAATGGACAAGAATCATTAAGTTGATCATTCTAAGAAATACAGTGGATTATCAGTGTTGGAACAAAAGGGTTCTCCTTTATTAAGAGATACATCAACAGATCTTGAAGAATTTGAGCTAAAACAAGTTCATCTTTATGCCTTGAGAAATTGTGAAGAAGTTTAACCATATCTACGGTACATTTTGTTAGCTTTCCCTCATTTCTTACAGTTATTTTTGAAGTTACCTCGAACTAAAATTCATTAACTATTTTTTTATTTAACATTATTCTAAGTGATCATGTTGTGCATTTGCAAAACTAGTGTTTTCATCTTTCCATGAAAAATTCTGATTCTTTAGTGTTTGATAGTAAAGTTTCATTACCTAACATTTTCATAACCTCTGCTAGTATAAGGAAATAGTGAACGGGAATTTTACTTTTTATATAATTAACATTTATTTGTATAACATTGAATATGAGCAGAGCAATAAGAGCATGAACTTTGATGATTGGTTTTTCCATAGAGTATTTTTTACTTTATAATATATTAAATTTGCAATTATTATTTATTATCATTGATTAATTGATTCTTTGTATAGATTGTCCAAATGCGCAAAGAAGAAACTTCACTTGCAAGCAGTGAATTGTGTTCTGTAGCTAGAAGTCCTTTTGATGGAATTCAAAGGTTCAAGGGGTATGAAATAAATGGTTTTAAATTTTATACTAAACTACTCAAGGAAAACATGAAGACGCAAAATAGTGGTGCTTTAGTAAGAGGAGTGGTGAATGGTCAAAATATCAATTACTATGATGTTTTAACAGAAATAGTAGAACTTCAATATTTCGGAGGTAAGCGGATTGTTTTGTTTAACTGTGATTGGTGGGATGTTAATAATACTGGAAATGGAGTGAAAATAGATAAACATGATTATGTTAGTGTTAACACTAACACTATGTTTGGATCATTGTTATCCATTGTATTGTATTCTATTGTTACTATACCTACAATGTCTGTTTTGATTGTTACTTAAAATGTATTGTACTGTATTGCTAAATTTTGTTGTTACGTAACAATGGAAACCCCTATTTATGGAACAACCAATTTGGTGTTTTTCGATCGTTACTTAATTTCTTTTTTCAATTATATCTTTACATAATATTTTAAAATACGATTTTACCCTTTACCTTAATTATTTAAATCTAGTCAAACCTCGTGCCCTATAGTAATTAAGGATATTTAAGTAATTTATAAATTATAATACAATATGATACAATCAAACCAAACAATTAAAATGTTACTAAACAATAACAAACAATACAATCTAGCCAAACATTGTATCTACCATACAATACAGTACAATAGAGTACAATACAATACAATACATTATGAAACAATGGGTAACAATGATCCAAACAAAGTGTAAGAGAAAATTAGCTACAATTAGCTACAAATGAACCATTTGTACTTGCATCTCAAGTAGAACAAATTTTTATATGAAGGACAATCTTCATCCCAATTGGTCAATTGTTTTGAATGGTCATTCTAGTTACTTTACTGGAGGTGTTATTGACGACGAGATCTTTCAACAAGATGCTTGTAATTATTTCTCGCATAGATTTGTGGATGATGAAGACTTCATAAATTGGAAAAGAAATGATCTGGATGTTAGTAGCACCGATGTTACTGTAGCTGATGATATCATCGAAGACAACAAATCACAATAAGAAGATGATGATGAGGATTTATTATTGTAAATATTTGGAGGTCTTATTTACTTTTACTTACTTTTGAGAGTTGATCTATATGTGAATTAGTGTTATTATTTAGTTGATAATATGTCACATCTGGGGACCACCCCCTAGACGTAACCGGTGTTGTCGTCCTCGGAGAGGACTAAGACTATCCTCTTAGCATTCGTTATTACATATCATAGGTTAAATTACTGAAAATTTAAAATTTTTCATCTACGTCTACAAGTGAGGTTTACATAGACCTCTCGCTTACACATCATATATATATATATATAGGGAGTTTATATAAACTTCTCACATAGAAAGCATTACATAGACTTCTACTTTTATTTCACATAAATAATATATAAAGATATTCTAATAGGAAATTGTCTCACATTTAAACCATCTAGATCAAGTACAATATTCGGGCATATCACATACTTCATTACAACAAAGCCACATATAGGAATATTCAATAATACTCTTCAAATGAAAGAGAATGAACTAAATTGTCTTCAAGACTAAAACAACATCCAATAGGTAGATAGTGACATCGTCCTCGGAAGGGGAGGACCTACCAAATTTGGAGAATGAGAGTCGAAGTTATCTTCAATGGCCCTCTAAAATCTCAATGGCCGGAACCTACATAATTGTAGAAACATAGAAATATGGGTTAGTACATACTTGTACTAAGTATGGAAACATGCACATAAAACATTTGCAATCATGCTAAAATGGGACATTTGTTCAAACCAGTGTAAAATTACTTTGAAGAACCTTATACACAATCAAGCACCCATATAAGACAATAATAATATATTCCTTAAGTCAAAACCATATACAACACAAGACCAACATCATCAAGTATAACCAAGTCAACATGTTTAATAGCATCCTTGAGTACATAATCAATACAACTCCAACATCATATTATAACAACTAAGCATATATAAGAGTTCATAACATTAAAACATATACAAGACCCTTACTCATAACCCATCATCAAGTCCATAAGTGCAATGACCAAGTAAAGACCCATAGCCTTACTCAACCAAGTAAACCCAACAAAGGACCACAAGCAATGTCTAAACTCACAAAACATAGCATCAAGAGTAGTCATCATCATATTTAACAATATAGACCACTAGCATGTTCATACATGAAACTAACATCATATAGGATCATCAACATGTAGACTCAAAATATACATAATCATTTACTTGATAGACATAAGAACAACCTTCTAGGACTTTCCTCAAATCCAACTAGCGTAATGTATAGGTAGAGTCTCATATCCCTACCTCGACTAAGTTAACCCATCAAGTCACCCTAGTTAGTATTCACTTCTTTAATTCATTTTACTTTAAGGAACACTTGCATTAACCGACATAGACCACAAGAGCTAAATATGGAACCCGGTGTCATGAAATCCTACACCGAAAGAAGGTGGACTACTTGCCAAGGTAGTACCAAAACATGAAAATAACATTCTAGGTGGATCTACTTGCTAGTATTCCTATAGGGGAAATATAGTGCAAGAACTAGGAGATATGCTTGGGACCACTTTATGCATATTGCATTATAGTCTCAATCTCATGACTACAATAGTGAACCTACCTTCCCATATTGGGAAGGGACACTCCTCAATGCTAGTTCGCTCAGTGCTAAGCTAGAGTCCCTTTTTAAAATGTCTTTGGATAATCTTTTAATAAGCATAACTTAGATTATGCCATAGGAGACTAACCCCTTATATATTCATAATTATTATCTCATTAGGAATTGCATGAGAATATCCTTTCAATACAACCCTCATATGTGAGATCAACACATTATCATCATCATGTCATAATAAGGCACATAGGCAATTCATAACCAACCTTATATCATTACATCTTAAGCATAATCTCACAATCACATAATCAAGACATTTCAATTTCATAATCATACCAAAACCTACTTAATCCAATCACAAGACATGCTTCAATTGAACTTCATCGCCAATGCCATCACAATTGAAGTAAAGGGTCAAGATCACAAAGTCGTACCAGTTTCTCCTCAAAAGTCATCATCATTGGTATTACCCTCAACCAATCTAAGGCATCCATCAATAGGTGTAATTACATCATTCAATAGTAATTAGCATTATAACTAAGTCAATTGCATCAATACTAATCAATTGAACATGAGTTCATCACCTAGGGTTAGGGAATTTAGGTCAATTCATGATTTATTCCACATACTAGGTTAAACATCAAGAACTACTATAATAGAAAAATAATACATCATAATATAATCATAATAATCATTATAAATCAAGAATAATACAATTTGAAAGATCAATTTCAGATTAGAAAGAAACTCGTATGGAATTCATCTTTTTGAAATCAATTTAGAAAGAACCCTTTGGGGAAAGGAATCCCAAAGTTGAAAGGTTACCATACCTTGATATCACTCGAAGATCCATGAAGAAAAGTTATATTCTTGAAGCCCTAGAACCCTTAGACCTTGGTCTTCAATTGAGTCTTCTTTGGGAGAGAGAAAGTAGAGAGAAGGAATAGCGATTTGGGTTTGGGAATTGTGGGGTGTTAAGTTGGGTTTAGGCTTAGGGTAGGTTATATAGTAACTTATATAACTTAATTAAACACCCCTTAACCCCTAATTAAACCCCTAAATAATTAACTAATTAATTGACTCCCTTAAAACTTAACAGTGAATGCAGGCCTGACCTACGAGATCCCGACCTACAGGCCATAGGTCAGTCGATGACCTTGTCCCCCACTGTCCTGCTTGTCCGTAGTTAAGTTCAGAGACCATATTTTTGGCCACTTTTGTAAAAGTGTCTAAGTGTCAAACCATGGAGGCATCGACGCCCCGTCATTCCACCTAAGCCTCGTCGCCTGCAATCTAAGGTAGATACTGCCTAGTGACAACTTTTTGGCCAAAATGTAAGGGTCCTCCTCAAGGACCCTTAGGATGGTACTTGGGGAGTCGTACCCAGACGTTTCAACCCTAAACATACTCTAATATATGTTTGACACCTTTCCACCAAATTTCATCAAATTTCGACTCCTAAAACCTTCTGAAATAGGCTAAGGAACATTAGCACCTCTCTCACTAGTTTCCAGACGTCAAGAACGTTTCTTGACGTCTTGACTCTAAAACCAACTAAATGACTTATAACCATTTTTTTTAACCTTAAAACAGTGTTACAAACCGTAGATACTAATGTGAGGCTCTAGATTAGGTCTGGGACTTTTGGAGTATTACATTATCCCCTCCAGGATCATTCGTCCCCGAATGACACTAAAATCTTTTGTACGGAAAGGATAGACTTAATACTAGCACCCCAATAACAACAATATAATATAAACATGAGTTACAACTCAAATCAGCATAACAACATGGCATGTACACATAGTAACTCAAAATATCAATTACCACATATGAGAGCTCAATATTACAACATGAGGAATATCCTTCTCAACAACAACATGAGCTAATCAACACATATAGAATCATTTATGCTAAAACTCATTTCAACACATAAACATGCTCCATATCATTTCATTAAGGCAACAACATACCAAATACACAAATAAGTGCAAATAAAACAAAAGAGCATCTTTCCATGAAAATTCATTTTAGCAAAAACTTTTACCATTTTTATGCACATCTTTGCAAAACAAGTCAAATTCAATTTTTCATTATTTTAGTTATTAATAGGAACAACTAATCTTAATTAGCAAAGAGATTAGGATAACAGGACTTCATGTCGGCCTCGACCTTCCATGTTGCTCCCTCAACTAGGTGGTTCTTCCATAACACCTTTACGGAACTGACCTCTTTGTTCCTCAACTTCTTCACTTGTCGATCTAGGATTTCCACTGGAACATCTTCGTAGAAGAGATTCTCATCCACATCTAGACCTTCAATAGGAAGAATGGACTTGGGGTCACCAATGCACTTCTTAAGCATGGAAACATGGAATACTGGGTGAATCGAAGCTAGCTTACCAGGTAATCTCAACTCGTATGCACCCTTGCCAACCCTTTGTAAAATTTCATAAGGACCCACATAACGAGGACTTAACTTCCCTTTCTTGCAAAATCTACTCACCCCTTTCATGGGTGAAAATTTTAAATACACCTTATCACCTTCTTTAAATTCTAAGTCCCTTCTCCTATTGTCGGCATAAGACTTTTGTCGGATATAGACTGTTTTCAATCGGTTCCTTATGATATGAAATTTCTCCAAAGTCTTATATATCAATTAGGGACCAAAGAGTGAAGACTCGCCAACTTCAAACCAACCAACCAGAGATCTACATTTCCTACCATACAAAGCTTCGAATGGAGCCATGTATATAACTGAATGGTAACTACTGTTATAAGAGAACTCAACCAAAGACAAGTTTTTATCCCAACTTCCCTTCAAATCAATTACCCAAGCTCTAAGCATATCCTCAAGGGTTTGAATCGTATGCTCCGCTTGACCATCCATTTGGGATGAAAACCAGTGCTCAACTTCACTTGAGTACAATGACCTCCAAAATCAAGATGTAAATTGATCACCTCTATACAAAATAATGGATAAAGAGATCCCATGAAGACTCACAATCTCTTGGATATAGATCCTTGCATACTCTTTCGGCGAATAAGTAGACTTAACAGGGATAAAGTGAGCGGATTTCATCAACCTATCCACAATCACCCGTACAGAGTCATTTTGCTTTCGTGTTTGAGACAAAACTATTAAGAAGTCCATATTAATGTCTTCCCACTTTCGTGCGGGAACTTGCATTTCTTGAAGTAAGCCACCCGACTTTTGGTGCTCAGCTTTCATTTGTTGGCAATTGGGACATTTTGCAACAAATTCCGCTATGTCCATTTTCAAGGAATCCCACCAAAATACTGCTCTACGTTCGTGATACATCTTAGTAGAACCCAGATGAATCGAATAACGGGAACCATGAGCTTCCTCTAGGATCTCATTTCTCAATCATCCACATTTGGCACACAACCTCCCTTGGTACCATAAAACACCATATCCCTCTAAGGATAATGACTCATTAATCTTACCAAGAACCGATTCCTTTAACTCCGTCAATGATAGATCAAGGTGTTACTTAGACTTCACCTCAACCACCAAAGACAATTCAGAGTTATAATGGACCATAAAACCACTATTAGGAGAATATTCCAATCAAACACCCAAACGAGCCAACCTATGGACATCTTTGACTAAGTCTTTTGTTGTCCTCTTCAACATGAGACACACTACCCATGGTTATACGACATAGAGCATCCACAAGCACGTTGGCCTTCCTGGGGTAGTAGAGAACACACATGTCGTAATCCTTCAACAATTCCAACTACTTTCATTGTCGGAGATTTAACTCCTTTTGAGTAAACACATATTTAAGGTTATTTTGGTCGGTATATACATCAACATGAACACCATATAGGTAATGCCTCAATATTTTCAATGCAAACACCACGACTGCTAACTCAAGATCATGAGCTGGGTAGTTCTTCTCATAAACCTTGAGTTGCCTAGAGGCATAGGCTATAATCTTTCCGTATTTCATAAGGACACAAGCCAATCCCACTCGGGATGCATCACAATACACCACAAAACCTTTGGTACCTCAGAGCAGTGCTAAGCCTATCTTTCAAGATTTAGAAGTTTCTTTCACAATCCTCCGACCACTCAAACTTCACATTCTTTTGGGTCAAAGTAGTCAAAGGAGATGCAGTGGACGCAAAACCATCCATTTACCTCCTATAGTATACGGCTAGACCCAAGAAACTTCTTATATTTGTTGGAGCCAAAGGTCTGCGCCAATTTTTTAACCGCTTCGATTTTCTATCGATCAACCTCTACACCCTCACAAGAGAAGACATGACGAAGAAATAACACTGACCTTAACCAAAACTCACGTTTGCTATACTTGGCAAATAGTTGGTTTTCCTTCAAGACTTGTAACACCACTCTCAAATGGTCCATATGTTCACCCTCATTCTTCGAATATACCAAAATTTCATATATGAAAACAATCACAAAGGAATCTAGGTAACTCTGGAACACCCTATTCATTCGGTCCATAAATGTCGTCGGGGCATTAATCAACCCAAAAGACATTACTCTAAACTCATAATGACCATATCTTGTTCGAAAGGCTGTTTTAGGAATATCTTTATCTCTCACCCTAAGTTGGTGATATCTCGAGCTCAAGTCAATTTTGGAAAAGTATCTTACCCCTTGGAGTTGATCAAACAAGTCGTCAATCCGAGGGAGAGGATACTTGTTTTATTCGGAAATGAAAATATTTTATTTTGTAGAGACTTGGTTTAGTGTCGCCACTTAATTTTTTTAAAAAATCAAGAAAATTTAGTTTTCAATAGATTAAATAGGGAATCTAATGAAAACCTTAAAAGGGGTTTTGAGATTCTGATTTATATTTTAGGAAGGTTTTTACACACCTAAAATACTCACTAACTGGCGATTATCCAATAACTAAGTTTTTTGGTTAAAATGTCTAACTAAAATTTTTAGATAAAAGTTATTTAGAGTTGTTTGGAAGTGAAGTACGAATTTTACTATCTACGTAAATTTTAATTTGTAAAATTTATTTAAGTTATTTACTTGATTTGATTAAGTCGTTAAAATAAAGTGGCATCTTGCGGCGATTTTTAATTTGTAACCCTAAAATAATGACAATTGATAACAAATAAATAAACAACAAAATAAGAGAGAGAGAGAGAGAGAGAGAGAGAGAGAGAGAGATAGAGAGAGAGGAGAGACAGGAGAGATTTGGGGTCCGAATCCGGTTTCTGTTCGCCTGGACCGATATTTGAACCCCTTTGTTTTTGGGACTTAAGCCCATTCAATTTTGTACATGTCCTAAATTCTAGCAAAATAATAACACAAAGATGACAAGGGCTTAGACCTGAAAACAACAAAATACAATAAGAATAAATAAAAAAAGATAAATAAATAAAGTAGGCCTCTTGGCCCAACTTCTTTAACTCTTCCACATTGCCTTTTTCCCCTTCGAGACCTGTACATCGATTTTGATAGCTAGTCGACTCGATAAATGGGATTTGAGCCTTTACGACTCTCTCGAAAAGCAAAGGAAGATGATAGGAGTTCAATTGGACTCAAACGGTTTCACATGCAACGGAAAGATTAAGAAAACATTAGTGTCCAACTAATATTGTTATGAACCTACCAAAGTAATGTAATACACTAGCGAATAGATTATGATTTAATATACTGACTTCAGGATTAGCTATTATAACACATGAGATAATGAAGGATGAACATAAGATATAATTAAGATCATTTAATATTTTGTCTTAAATTGAAAAATAAGGCTCAATTGACACAACTTAGAGGGGCAGGGATGATATTAAAACTTAACTACTGGTGACAAAGCTTCAACAAACCCAAATTATTTTAGGGATTACGTCAATATCACAAAATGAAATGAAAATCTGACTCCATGATACTAACTTATCGTCCGTTAATATAAATTAAAATGGGAAGAGGATCTATATTAAATAGTAGGAAAACTATATGAAACAAAAAAAAATATGTAGCTGCGACTAATGCACTTTTGATATTACACAATGGCTTCCAACTGTAACATGATAAGCTAAATTCAAGACGTGCTAGTAAATTGAATATATATTATTCATATTTTTTAAAATAAAACAATAAAGCATGCTAATTGAGATGAGAAACGGCAAACGATAAACTTGACGACTTATTATGAGCAAGATTTGACAGGATAGGCGAGAGAGGAACAAAACAATCGAAGATTTCAAATTTGAACCAATATAACCAAATGTTAACATACCGCATCAACAAGGAGGTAGCATTTAACTGAGCTTGAATACTTAAATGACCTAACTATACTAACAGCAACATGTAACACTCCAATGAACCAAGTTTTAGTATGTAAAAGATTACCTTAAAGCAGAAGAGATTTAAAGAGGGGAAAAAAGTAACAGTGACTAAAGAAGGAAAAGGCAAACCCCCTGCATATCTATACTTCAGCGAGCAAGCGAACGACACGATTTCATACTAGACTGAGGAAATTGGCTAAAACATTCAGATTATATAACAACACATGACTAACTCGATTAAGCTAATATGAGAGCTCCAAACAACATGGAAAAGTAACCGAAAACCCAAACAAAACCAGTAGAGTAGCGAAACCACAGCTAGTACATCCGAAAATAGTAGGATAAAAGTAAATAACAAAAAAAAAAGAAAAATCAACAAGACGGGACCAAATATACGAAAGATAGCATTATTGAACAAGAACACTTAATCTAAAAAGCACGATAAACCGAAATACACTAAACAACAAGTAATCTTCTGACAGCCTAACTCGAGGGAAGGGAGTATGAAAAAGCTCCCATAATAATCACAAAGAACAGTGAAGCCAAGCCAAAGATAAATCAGCAGCATCACAAAACATTAGAGATATTATGCAAGCAACAAGGGGTATCAACATGGTAGTTGCATCGAAGAAAGAAATCTAAGACTTATACAGACACAACTTTTAGAGCTCATTTTTTTATATCATATGAACATGGAGAATATTCTAACTCAACTACTATGCTACTGTATCAACAAAGAGGAAGAAGAACCAGCAGACAACTTTAGCTCACAAAAAAAAAAATCTCAACTAAAGAGTTGGAGTTGAAAGAAGTTTACCTTTTCGAAGGCAGCAAACGGAGACTACGAACAAGCGACGATTTCACCATGTAAACTCAAACACGAACCACAACCTAGAAGTCCAAACAAAATATCACCTTCAAACAACTAATCCTTTTATCTTTTTGTTTTGTGAAAAAAGTATTTGCATTATGTATTACTAACTACTTTTTTAAAATTCTTTTCCGTTCTATCACTCAAAATTCCCACTCAAAGAAACTTTTTCTCTCTATCATATCAAGTTTTCAGCCTCAAAATAAAAGAAAATTCCCCCTCACAAAGAAGAAGAAAAGGAGTTTATAAAGGAGGAAATTAGGGTTTAAGTTTTAGGAGGGAAAAGGGATGAAAACCCGGGTTCAAGGCCCATCTTCTTGAATTATATATTCATTTTTGGACACCACCTTTTCTCTAAAGCTTGAACCCATTCCCAAAGAAGAAAGGAGAATGGACAGATTTGATAAGTCTCTCGCCCTTGAAGCTCGAGTGGCGCCAATCTACGTAAGTCAAGGACGACATGGCAGGCGCCATTGCAGAGAAATGGCAGCTGGAATTGTTGAAAGCTGAAGGAAATCGTACCAAGGAAGAAGGCGCATTGTGAGTCGCTCTCTGTCTTATTTTGACGCGTGAAGGAAGTAGGAATCACGTACAGGGTCGTCTGGTATGCGCCACTACTGTTCACATCTTCTAGGAATAATTAACTGGGTTCTTGTGAACCAGTTTGTGGGTCGGGTCAGGGAAATAGAAGAAGTTGGATCGGGTCGAGATGGCAGGGAATGGGTTGGAAATTTTAGGCTACTAAAGGAAAAATTGGAAAAAGAGGTGGGCTGGAAGAATATCGAATTAGAATGCTGAAACAAAGCCCAAATTTATTCTCAACTGGAATTAGGGGATCAGCTAATAAATTAATACGAATTAATTAAAGATCTTCACAATCTTAACGAAATAAAATAATTGACTTAATTATAAATCAATTAGCTTAAAATATAGTCATTTGAATGATTAAACAAATTAACTCGATATTTAATTTAAGCAAAATCTTTTACGACGATTTTCAAATATTTATAAAATAAACTAATTATATATAAAATTATATAAAACATATATATTACTTAAACTATAACAACATAAGCTAATAAATTTAACTATACACTAAGGATGCAAACTACAAGCTACTGAAAACTAATTTAACAAAGCGCTAAGTAAAACTAAAATCTTTTTTGAGATAATTTTTGAATATTTATAAAATAAATTAATTATATAAAACTTAAAAAATATATATCGCTTAAAAACTATAGAAATCCACTAAATCTACTTTAAAATGATTTGAAAAACATTTGAATTTTATAAAGTCAACTATTTCAACTCGTTTGGTATTTAAAAGCTCGTGAATTAATTAATATGGGGGAGGATAACAATTGTGAAATTGTCCCTCATTTTACTTGGATTGATGCAAGAAATTCAAGAAAAATAAAATTGACCAATCCAATTTTGACCGACCACACATTCATCTTTAGGAAAGGATTTTGGTACGGATTTTAAGAGTTATGGTCGAACCCTGGAAATGGGTTTCCTACATATCTCAGGCTATATGAGAATTCAGGCCACTTGTAGTTCAATACGCTTGACTTAACGCACGATTATGAAAGAATTCAAAAACCACTCTGATACCAAATCATGAAGGGATCAGAATGCTCGAGAACAAGATTTTAAGAGCAAATGTAGGGATATAGCCGAGTTTTTGACATTGAGCCCGCCTACATATCCTTACACCTAAGGAATCAGGCTGTTTGTAGTTCGACTTGATTGGTTAAAAAGGAAATCTATTATGCTAGATAGCCTTCGGTTCCGAAAGATTGACAAATAAATCGAATATGAAAAAGAGTATTGTGACTTCTTAGTCATGAATGTGGTGCACTTCACACCCATAATTTAAGAACTTACACGGACATAATTTTCAAAGCTTTTGGTGCATCTTCACTTGGATTGGAAAGTTGCTTCCAGTAGATATCAAAGCTTCCGGATGCAAAATTGAAACCAAGGAACCTAAAGAAAAATCCACATGTCTTCTTATAGGGGTGTGGTTTGATTGTGGTGAAGTCAAGCCTCTGCTCGCGTCCTAGGAGTTTGATACTCCTCTTTGGACTATGTCCCAGTTTCCTGCTAAGAAAAAGTTCCACATTGTGCTGCATCCTTTTTGATGTCATCCGCACCTGTGGTTTTGTTTAGAGAACTCATCCTTTCGGATACTCTCGACAGAGACTGAGATAAAATTCATTAGTATAGAAATGCAATTCAAAAGGGAGACAGTGTCTTTTACCGTGTTGACACTTGATTTCTCTCCTTCAACATTTGACGTCACTACATTGGGTTTGATGTAAAATAAATAAAGCTTATGTCTATTAGCTGTAATATAATCTTCAATGCACTTCTTCATTTGATGTCAAGATGAACAAAAAAATAATGCAGTATTGATATTTCTCTCGATGTCGTCATCGATAATTCTTTTGGTGTTTGCTCTTGCCAAATAAAGGGATGCACTTGACTTGATTTCTTTTGATGGGTAAATATCTCTATTAGGATGCACGATCTCCTTCTCATGCGATGCACGATTTCTTTTTTTGTGATGCATGACTTTCTTCTCTTGCAATGCATGACTTTCTTTCGAGATGCATGAATTTCTTCTCTTACAATGCATGACTTCTTTCCGCAATGCATGACCCTCCCGATTCATGAATTTTCCGCGATGCATGAATTTTTTCTCTTGCAATGCATGACTTCTTTCTACAATACATGAATCTTTTTCGCGATACATGACATTTTTCGCGATGCGTGAATTTCTTCTCTTGCGATGCAAGACTTCTTTCCGCGATATATGAATTATCCGCGATGTATGAATATTTTCTCGTGATGCATGAATTTTCGCGATGCATGACTATTTTCTTGCGATGCATGACTTTCCCCGCAATGCATGAATAATTTCTCATGATGCATGAATTTTTCGCGATGCATAACCTTGGTACCAAATGAAGATAATGCTTCAATTGTCCAACATTGTGATCTTCCAAGTGCCTTCTGGATGGTGATATCGTCTCAATTGATAATACAGTGAAATGACCCTCCATGTAGTGTATCATCTAAATCGAAAATACAAATAAAATGACCCTCCGGATAGTAACATTATCAATGTCTGATAATATGATGCAGATGACATCCTTAATGTCTTTCTTGGGGTTTTCGTTTGATTCATCTTTGAACATAGTTGTTTCTTCACTATAGACTTATGTTGTTGGGAATTGGATGAAACAATGTTCTTTATGTTCCCAAGTCTTTGATATAAGCAATACAAAATAATGTCTACATCCACCGAGTATTAATTTTGGGGAGCTCTTTGCCCCCTTTGACTTCTCCATATTCCACTAACGGATAAATATATTGATTTTGAGGTGAGCCTATAAACCTGCATCCACAGAAAAATTATCGATTTTGAAATAAACCGATTTTTGTTGATATTTCGGTCTTCTGCTCCCTGTCATGCTATCGCCAATTGATTTTTTGGATCTCCCGCCTCTTGATAGATAGGACAACATATTTATGCCAAAATAAATGAAACAAAAAGTAAAAAATTTTAAGGAAAATTGATTTTCAAAAAGTAGTATTTAGGAAAAGGTCATTGCCGAGTGTCATGTCACGTGAAGCTTTAACAAACTTTTGAGTCTGATGCTTGGAGGTTTATCTGATTATCCGCTGAAAAGTGATCAAAGTTGTTCTAGGCAGCCGATAAACCCATGTTGAAAATTTTGAGGCCATCCTCAAATTTCTGTCCCAGTTAACTGTCTTGGCTTATCTTTAATTGTTGGTGAGAAAATCACGGAATTTTCTAAATTCTCTCGCAAATTCTGTTCCAGTTTCTAATATCAAGGTAACTTCAGTCTTGCTCTGTTGAGAAAAAATCTTCTTCTGAGAATTTTTGAGTCCCTCTCAAAAATTCTTTCCCAGTTTCTATTATAAAGAAAAATAGAAATCTTACGGGAGATATGACCAAACTCTTGTGGTGCCTACATATGCCGTTGAGGCAGGGATCAGGTCAAACGTAGTACCCCTCAAAGGTTAAACAATAATAAGAAATTTACAAAGAAAACCAACCGAGGCTGACATAGGCCGCCTACGTATATCATTCTTAAAAATTCTTGTCGAACCTAGTTAAATACAAAGAAATATTAAAAAGGGAAAAAAGGATGACGGAGGCCGACCACCTACGTATCTCATTCTTGAGAAAACAGGTCACATGTAGTTCATTAGAAGAGGGATAAAAATTTTAAATAAAGCAATTACACACAAATAGAGCGAATTACAAGGAAATGACAGGAAATACAAACTGAAGCTTCACACGTAATATATCTTGACCGCATCTGACTTGATTGGTTTCGTCCATGCGGTGCCATCTATCTCCGACAAGATCAAAGCACCTCCAGATAATACTGTCCTTACCAATTCAGTGCAAATTTCCCTTTGTGCTCATCCTGATAAAGGAAAATATGCTTAAGGACCAACTGACCGATTTAAAAAATTCTAGCTCTGTGTCTCTTGTGAAAAGCACGAATCATCCTCTGTCGATATAGTTGGCCATGAAAAACAACAACCATTCTTTTCTCTTCAATCAATGTCAATTTATCAATCCGCTTGCTGACCCATTCAGCATTACTCAACTTAGCTTCTTGTATGATTCTCAAGGACGGTATCTCAACTTCACCAGGTTTGACATTCTGACGGTCGTTCGATAACCGAACAAAGTGTATGGAAACATTTCATGCCAACCTCGGTGATTGTCAATTATTTTCCTCAGAATCTTCTTGATGTTCTTATTGGCGTCCTCCAAAGCTCCATTCATTTGATGACGATAAGCGGTTGAGTTTCGGTGAGTAATCTTAAACTGCTCATATATGTCTCTCATCAAGTGACTGTTGAGATTTGCACCATTTTTAGTAATGATGGATTCTGGTACTCCAAACCTGCATATCAGATTATTTCGAACAAAATCAGCTACAACTTTCTTGATTACGGACTTGTACAAAGTTGCTTCCACACACTTGGTGAAATAGAAAATGGAAACAAAAATAAAGTTGTGTCCGTTAGAGGCGGCTGGATCTATTAGACCAATGACATCCATGCCCCAAGCTACGAATGTCCAGGGTGAGCTCATAGCATTGAGTTTGTGAGGCGGTACTCGAATCAAATCACCGTGCACTTGACATTTATGACGTTTCTATATGAACTTCTAACAATCATGCTCCATAGTCATCCAAAAATAACCAGCTCATAGGATCTTCCTTGCTAGAGTGAGTCCATTCATGTGTGTACCGCAGACTCCAATATTTATTTGTTCAATAAGCTTCGCAGCTTCAGCAACATCAATATATTTGAGAAGATCTAAGTCTGGAGTCCTCCTATAAAGGACTTCTCTACTCAGAAAAAAGTTCAGAGTCATACGCCGTATCTACTTTTTCTGGTTAAATATCGCATTCTTAGGATAAATCCCGGACTCCAAATAGTTCTTGATATCAAAATAGCATGGCAAACCGTTTGATTCTGCTTCGACATGTGAACAATGGATTGGATGTTCTCTCATCTCTATATCCAGAGGGTCAATATGATCAGTATCTGCATGTTTAATCATTGAGCGATGGTAGCATGAGCATCTGAACTCAACCTTGCAGAATCGTTTGCACATATTCTATATATATTGCACATACGGTGTGATATTTAGGTTTTTTAAGGTCCATTCTCCTTGAATATGATGAATCAACAAATCAGAATCTCCAATAACCAGCAACTCGTGGACATTCATGTCGATGTCCATCTTCAACCCAAGAATGCATGCTTCATATTCGTCCATGTTGTTCATGCAATTAAATAGGAGTTTTTCCTCTACATGATGATGCTGACCAGATTCTGATACTAAAACTGCTCCAATACCTCTTACTTGGTGATTTGATACTCCATCAAAGAATATCCTCCAACCAGGGTATGCCTTAGCAATATCTTCGTCTCAAATGATACCTCTTCATCGGGAAAATAAGTCTTGAGCGGTTCATACTCTTCATCGACAGAATTTTCTGCAAGATGATCAGCGAAGGCCTGTGCCTTTATAGCCTTCTTGAACACATACACGATATCAAATTCTCTCAAAAGCATGTTCCATTTGGCCAAATTTCCGGTCGGCATCGCTTCTGGAAAATATAATTCAACAGGTCCATTCTGGAAATGAGATATGTAGTGTAAGGGACAAATAATGCCTCAATTTCTGGGCAATCCAAGTTAAAGCACAATATGTTCTTTCCAAAAGAGTATAACGGACTCGTAACGGGTGAACTTCTTGCTTATGTAATAAATAGACCGTACTCTCTTCCCTGTCTCATCATGTTGACCAAGTATGCATCCAAACACGTTATCTGAGACAGACAAATATAGCAACAATGGGCTCCCTTCTCGCGGAGGAACCAACACTGGTGGATTAACCAAATAATTCTTGATGGATTTGAAAGCAGTCTGACATTCTTCGATCCACTTTGTCAAAGCATCTTTCTTCAACAGCTTGAAAATAGGCTCACACACCACAGTTGATTGAGTTATGAATCGACTAATGTAGTTCAACCTCCCTTAGAAACTCATCACTTCCTTCTTTGTTTTTGGAGGAGGTAACTTTTGAATTGCCTTGATCTTAGAAAGGTCGAGCTCAATGCCCCTTCTAATGACTATGAATCCCAACAACTTATTAGCTGGCACCCCAAAAACACATTTGGCGGGATTTAACTTCAGGTTTTAACGACGCAGATAATCAAAGAACTTCCTTAAATGAGCCAAGTGATCCGAAATATCCTGGGACTTGATTATGACATCATCAACATACACCTCGATCTCTTTGTGAATCATATCATGAAAGATGGTCGTTGTAGCCCTCATATAAGTGTGAACACCTAATTTTTGACATGTTTATTTTACTCATATAATATTTTAGTAAGGAATTTTATTTTTATTTGTATTTTGGGTGTTTATTTTTATTATTTTATTGGCTCAAATGACCCAATTTTGTTTAAATTGGGCTGATTTAGATCGATTCTGATGGCCCAATTGATTTTGACCCGGTCAATAGAAATGGTCAAGATTGAATCTCAACCATTCATGATATTTTGATCTAAGGGCTATTATTGGACCCAAACAAAAATACAAATTTCCAAAAAAATTAGCATTTTTTTTATTTATTTTAGATTTTTTTTATATTTTTCTTCTTCCCCTTACTACCATGCCACCGGACGGCCACTGCTGCCGCCACCACCGCCTGGTGGCCACCACCTTTTTGGCCGAAAAAATCTTTAAAATTTTACCATCTTTTTCTTTAACCCTCCTCTACCTAAATCTACAAACCTTTCATCCATAATATCTATAGCCAAACTCCGTAGATCTAAGGAAAATCAAATATGAATTTTTACTTTTTTTCCTTAGATTTATAAAGTTTCGGTCATTCCCATCCCAAACCCTTTACATAAATGTGTAGAGCTCTTGAAGGGCTATCATTTGATATAAATTTTAAGTTCAAAATCCGTCAAAAAATTTTCCGGCAAAGTGTTCTGATGACCTTCATTTACCCAGAAGTTATGTCAATCTTTTCCCTTTCTCAATCTTTATCCAAATTCATCATTATCTTTTTTCTTTTGACCATATAAGTCGTTTGATGTCGGATTTGTGTTATTAATGTTCTTTAAGTTTATCATGTTGATGTTGTTGCTTGAAGTATTATTATTATTTTTTTTTTATTTATTTTGTCTTATGTTTATTATTTTTTATTTTTTTTTACCTTTTTTCGGCATTATTTTGTTGTGTTTGATCTTGAAAATTGTTTAGATGTTTAGATTTTGTGTTAGTGGGTCAATTTGTTTGGGTCTTGATGAAATGGGTCAACATTTGGGCCAATTTAGATTTTTTCAGATGGCCCATCAGCTATTATTCAAACAATGAATAAAAGAAATGGGTCATCTGCATGACATTTGGGCCTTTTATTTTCAGATGACCCATTAACTATTATTCAAACAATAAAAAAAAGAAATGGGTCATCTAAATGATATTTGGACCTATTATTTTCTGATGACCCATATAACTATATTCAATAAATGAATAAAGTAAATGGGTCATTGATATACCGTGGTTTCACAGTATAATTAATACTTTTTCCTTAAGTTTAGTGTGTCCAAAAGCCTTTTTGTGCTAATTTTGATATAAGTTTTTCTTTGTTTTGCAGGAAATCTGTCCAAAGCTGAATGCGGAGATTTTGAGCGAAAAAATGCAGAAGAGACCACCTACGGAGCTTATGACGGTCCTTCGTGTCTGTGACGGTCCGTAGGTGGAAGCGTAGTGCAGCTGCTGAAGGAAGATGGGGAAGTCT
>NC_028639.1:10308622-10364832 GCF_001406875.1 Solanum pennellii
ACTATTTTCCTCGTGGGAACGATCCCAACCTCACTAGTTGGGTTATTTACTTGACACGACCGCTTTACTTCTTATTTGAGAAGTAAGTTTGAGCGTATCAGTCATCTAAAAGGGCAAATGAATCATTCAATTAATCTGATTTTTCTTTAAAAAAAATAAAAAAAAATTCATTGGCTATCTTGGGTGGCACCTTCGGAAAACAAAGAGTCTAATGCATGCATTGACGCTTAAGTTTTCAAGGAAAGTGAAAGGTTTAAGGTGGAACATCTATTTAAACTCCCTTCTTTTTCCAAAAGAGTGGGAGGAGGAAGAAAAAAAGAGAAAAAGACAGAAAGAAAAATGCAAGAAGAAAAAAAACTTTAAAACAAATTTTCTTCTTCTTAAAAAAAATGAAGATATTTCTCTTGGGTTGTCTTGGAAATTCAATTGAATTTGCTTCTACTATTTGCTGTCATCAACTCTAGGTATCTCTTTTTACATTTCAATGTAATCTTGAATTAATGTTCATGTTCTTTTTTCAAAAAAAAATTGTTGATTTTTTTTACTAAGTTTATTATGATTCTCGTATGATTATGTTTATCCTTATGTTATTTAGTTTGTATATTTTATTAGTTTATTCTATAGTGTTTCTCATATGATTGTGTTTATTATGATGTACATACATATTATTAATCATATTTAGTTTAAATGTTAGCATTAATAAGTAAAAAAAAAGGTAAAATAAAATATAACGATCGCATTTTTTTTAGATTTTTGGTAACTTTCTTTTTAAAAAACGAACTTAAGAAAAAAAATAATGTAAAACTAGTCATTTTTGCAAAAGGGTTTAATTTGGTCATTTTTGCAACAAAAGAAAAATGTAAATCTGGTTATTTTTGTAAAAAAAATATGATTTTTTTTAAATAAAATAAAAAAAATAATAAATTTCTCTTAAATAAATATTTGAATTGACTATCAAAGTAAAAATACAAATTTGACTAATTTGACTTAATAATCTAACAAGTAGAAAATTTGTTATTTTGTAATCTTCTATCAAATAAGTCAAAGTAGTCATTTTATATAAAATTTGTTTACCAAATTGGCCATTTCTTAAATTTTTATCAATATAAAAAAAATTAAATTAGTATATCTTTAATTTAAAAGAGTGTTTAATTGTAATTTTGTAAAAGATTTTTTTTGTTTTTTCTTCTTTTGTTGTCATTGTCTAGTAGTAAAACTTATTTGTTTTTCTTTTGATAAACAATAAATATAAATGATAGAAATTTTTTAATAATAATAAATAAATAAATACTAATCATTTTTTTGGTCTATGTGTTGCACCATTTTTTTTCATGCATTTTTTTCATTATTTTTTTTAAAAAAAGTTGAGTAATTAATTATTGTGTTTTTTTTCTTTAAAAAATAAAATAAAACTTCAAATACCATCATGTGTTCGGTTACAATCCTTGGTGTGTTCTTTTCTTAAAAAAAGAAGGTCTTGTCTGCGGTTACGCTCTTAGGCCAATCAAATTTTTCTAAATAGTAATTAATACAATTTTTTCACTTTTTTCCAAAATAAATAAATAAATAATTTTAGCCAAATATAAGTTAATAAAGCGACCGTGCTAGAACCACGGGACTCGGGGGTTGCCTCACACCTTCCCTCCGGTCAATAGAATTCCTTACCCAATCTCTATTTTTTCCTAGAAAAAAAAGAGTTTTTTTATTTTAAACTAAGAACTATCTAGTGACTTGGAACACCTAAAAAACTTAATTCCAAGTGGAGATTCTAAAAATAAAAAAATTTATATATATATTTTTTAAAACCCGTTATATCCTCAACAATTATAAAAAAGAAAAGAGGTGTGACAGATTTGGCGACTCCGCTGGGGATCACTTCTTTTAGAATTCGAGCTTTGTACATTAATTTTTTTTGGCTATTTTATTTATTTGGATAAATTTTATGTTTGGATGCTAGTTGTGTCATTTCAGCAATTTATTGTTTTGATATTGTATTGTATATAAAGTATTTTTCTCACACACCCTCTGAGTCTCTGTAATTTTGTTATACACTGAGTGTTACCCTTCACAGGTTTTCTGTCTAGGATGAGTCAGTGTGCGGTTACGCTCCTGATTCTAGGTTGTCACACATGTTAGGCGTGGTTGGACCACCAGTTAAGCCGGAATAGCTCTACTATCGGTACGCTGACCCTCCCCGACTCGAGTTGTCCGCTCGAGTAAGCCAGTGTAGACACCTTCATAAATGTTAAACCTAGATAAAATGTCTCAGGTATGCTGTTTTTTTTTCTTTCATCATGTACATTTGACCTAGCGAAATTTAAGATATGTATCCATACTAGACCAAAATGTTCATTTTATATGCTATGTAAAAATCGTTGGTTCAGAAGGCCTTGACATTGTTGACCATCTTCAAAATAGCTTTGTGAGTTTAATTTATGTTTTTTTTAAAAAAAGGTCAAATAAAAGGGGTAGTCTTCCCAAGAGAAGTTTTTCTTTTATGAAATATGCACACCTGATTCTCACTAAAAAGAGATACGTAGGCATCCCTTCAAGGGTTCGGTGTTTGTAAAAATTGGTGTTTTATTTTATTTTTTTTAAAAAAAAAAACTTTTTTACTTTTCTTTCTTCACTCTGTTAGAGTTTGTCATAAAAACCTTTATTGGATTCTATTTAAAGGTACAAATGGCACCATCGACAAAAGAACAAGGTTCAAAAAGGCCTGGAAGCGAAGGAATTCCAGAGTTCATGATCGCAGATACTATACCAAAAGATTTATGGCAATGGTGGACAGACATGGGAAGTCATGAGAAAAAAAGAGTAAAGGAACACTTGGGGCATTTAGTGCATCTTATGGAGACTGACCCTAGAAGGGATGTGGTCGAGACATTGATTCCTTTTTGGGATCCCAAAAATAATGTATTTTGTTTTTCTGACTGTGAGATGACACCAACTTTGGAAGAAATTGCCGGCTTCATGGGGAAGGGGTCTACTGTTTGATGTGCTGATCTACGTAATAAAAGACCCATAATTCCGAAACATGTTGATGCCAAAAAATTCCTGGAACTGCTCAAAATTAATCAAATAGAGAAAGAGAGTTTGAAAAATGGGTGGGTCTCATTGGACTTTCTATACAAGAGATACGGCCAAAGGGATGGTTTCAAGAACTATCGAAACCAGTTGAGTAATCAAGGGGGTGAAGAGGCTTGGAAGGCAAATGGATGTTTTGCTTTTATGGTCGCATTTTTGGAGCTCATTATTTTCCCCAAAAGGGACAAGCATGTTGACATTCGTCTGGCTGATGTGGTGAAGGCGTTGACCACAATGGAAAGTCCAACTATTAATCCTATGATCCTGGCAGATATGTTTCGTGCATTGACTAAATGTTTAAGTGGGGAAATGTACTTTGAAAGCTGGAATATTTTGCTCCAAATATGGTTTTTGGAACACCTTTATCACCATGATCGTGAGCCTAGGTTTACTCTAGATTGGTGCAACTATGTTTCCTCTCATAAGGAAAGGGAAGCCAAAATTGATTTTCCAAAAGGAATAATAGCGTGTGAAGAAAAACTTTCAGTGATCACATCTGATGAAATACTGTGGAATTATTACTGGTTCTCAGCTAAGGATATCATTTGCATGTCTAGTGGTATCTCATTTCTTGTGTTGATTGGTCTTAGAGGTGTTCAACCATATGCCCCACTTCGGGTTATGCGTCAATTAGCCAGAGTTCAAGAAATCCCACCCAATGATGATATAAGTAGGTTTGCATATGACACTCCACCAGGTTTTGCTTTTAATAGCGAAGAGATTATGAAGATTTGGTACGGGAGTGTTATTTCTGAGCTAAGTGAAATGGTTGTGGAGAAAGATAAAGGAAAGGTGGTTCCTGGGTACCTATCGTGGTTTCGTGATCCAATGACATTTGGTGACACTCCCGAAGGATCCAACAGAAAAAGAAGAGATCAACATATTATAAGACATTTGAAAAAAGAGTTGGAGAAGGCCAAAGCAACCATTGCACAGCAAGAAGTACATGTTCAAAGGGGAAAAAATCACAAGTTAGAGATGCAAGATATGGAAGGAGAATTGAAGCATGCAGAGGGAAGATTAGCCCGATTGGAGGAAGAATTGCATAGTAGAATCCACTTGGCACGACAGATAAAAAAGGAGCAGAGTTTTGAGATCTCTCGATTGAAAAGGAACTTAGTGGCATCCGAAGAGGTCGTGCACTATCAAAAGGGAGAACTTAAGCGCCATAAGGAAAAATTTGAGAAAGAAAGATTGTGTTGGATACATCAGTTAGAAGAATGTAAGAGAAAAATTAGTCATTATGTTGATATCGAAGAGGGGAAAAGACAATTGATCATCAAGAGAGCAACACTTCGCCATCAACTTGAAGCAGCAGAAGGACGAGAGGCCCTCTTGAGGAGTAATATGGGTGATCATCAGGCTTTGTTAAATATCTGTCATCAAAACATGGGAAGGGCTAGACTTCAAGTTCATCAACTGGCAGAGCAAACCTCCTATGTTATTAAAAATCAGCGCCGTATGAATGATCAAGAAGTGGCTGAGCAAGCACGGACCATTGTTCCCCATCTGCCGAAGGTATTGCTAAATTTGTATGAGCTTTGGGAGGAAAAAGAAAGCCCCAAGAAAGTGATGAAGATTGAAGAGAAGTTTTAGTTGTTTTTTGTTGTTCATTTCATTTTATTTGTTGAAAGAATTGGTTTTCAGTTTAAAATTTGGTGTTTAAGGATATTATGTTGATCTGGGTTGTGTTTAAACCTTTTGATTTTGTTGTTTTCTTGAAGTTTTGGCGACTGAATTCCAAATTAATCTTTTTGAGTTGTCTAAATCTTTGAATTACGTAATGATTTGATTCATGCAGTAACATGATACGTAGGCAACCTCCAAAGGGTCCGATCAGAATTTCTTTTTCAAAACTTTTTCTTTTTCAAAAAAAAACAAAGGAGAATAAGCAAAGCTAAGATGGGATGAAACAATGGCCTTCTGAACCCATGTTACTATGTGATTAATAAGTGTGTGATTGATTTATAAAATTGTCTAACCCCTAACAAGTTTGTTCATTTCATATCAACTCTAGTTAGCTTTCGGTGGTTGGTTTGTGGTAAACTGGCAGAGCACCCGTACCTTACCAGGTCTAAGGTAAGAGCGTCAATGACAACCAATACTGAAACTATGGTGAATCCATCGGATACTCCAATTGATTCAACAACAAGAGAGACAATCACTATTGAAGAAAATCGGACGTTGAGACATATTATGACACAATTGTGGCAAGCCTGGGCCAATGGACAAGAACCAAGAACGTCTATTCCTGGTTTTCCTGAGATCAATAGTATCCGATCTTCATTTTCTCAGGTCCCAATATCAGAACTTTTTTTCCCTCCAGGGTATGGTCCATTTGATAATTGTGGGGCCGGGCCATCAACAACACGTCCTCAAGGCATGCCATTCAGGAATACTCCCACTGTCACAACAGCTGCACCGGTCTATACACTCCCACAACCGACTGTGACGCAAAGAGCAGCTCAAGAGGGACAGTTCACCACTCATCCGGAGCAGTACTATACTCCTGGGATAGCATTTGGGGGCCCTAACTCTGTTCAATTCGGCTCCCCCATTGATGTTGCGAGGCCCAGTCCAGGCTCAGAGCAAGAAGAAATGTTGAAAAAATGAAAAGCATCGAGCAACACGTGAAGAGCATGCAAGGGTTAGGAGGGCACAAAAGTGTCGCATTCAAAGACTTGTGTATGTTCCCAAATGTCCACCTGCCACCTGGGTTCAAAACCCCTAAGTTTGATAAGTATGATGGACAGGTGATCCCATATCCCACCTTAAGAGATACTGTAATCAACTTCGGGGTGCACGGGGTAAAGAAGAATTGCTCATGGCTTATTTTGGTGTGAGTCTGACTGGTGTTGCCTCAGAATGGTTTATAGACCAAGAGATTTCCCACTGGCACATATGGGGTGATATGGCTCATGATTTTGTTAGACAGTTTCAGTACAATGTCGACATTATGCCAGATCGTAATACACTCTCCAATACAAGAAAAAAACCAAGTGAAAGCTTCAGAGAATATGCTATCAAATGGAGGGAACAAGCAGCCCGAGTCAAGCCCCCATTAAATGAGCAAGAATTGGTTGATATCTTCATAGAGGCTCAAGATCCTGACTACTTCCACCACCTCACAGCCGCAATGGGAAGACTGTTTCACACAGCAATCAAAATAGGGGAAATGGTCGAAAGTGGTCTCAAAACAGGAAGGATCGTGAGCCAGGCAGCAATCAAAGCTACCACACATGCCATTCAAGGTGGTTCAACAAGTTTTGAAAATCGTAAAAGGAAAGAGGAAGTTATTTCACTAGCATCAAGGTCAAGGGGAGCTCAGAGAAATTCTAATTGTCCTTACACATCAGTTCAGGGACAACTTAGCTATCGTCAGCATTACTAACCTTATGCCCCTCAATATCCAGTATCTCCATCTCCGTACACGGTCTTAAATGCTCAGTCATATGTGCATCCTCCCAATCACCCACATTTTCGGGCCCCATCTCAAGGAAAATTTCTCCCACAACGGCCACCCTATCAGGTCCCTTACAACTCTCCTCTTATGCAGAATTATGCTCAAGATCAAGCACAGAAAAAGAAATTCACTCCATTGGGAGAGTCGTACTCCAGCTTGTTTCAAAAGTTAAGAAAGATAGGAGCGATTGAGTGTATCCCACCACATCGTCTGAATCCAAATGCTCCAGGTTTCCAAGCCAATGAAATATGTGAATACCATTCAGGAGCCCCAGGACACAGCACTGATAATTGTAGGACCTTGAAGGGAGCAATAGAGAAGTTGATCGAGCATGGAGTTGTTGTTGTGACGGATGATCAAAACACTCCCAATGTGACCAATAACCCACTTCCAGCTGAAAACAACTTAGTGGGTATGGTTTGTGATGATCAAGAGTACAAACTCCTCAGCAAAATGGGAAAGTTGTTTAGGAAGATCGGAGAAGAAGACAAGTCAATGAAGAGTTTAGAACCAATTGCATCTCTGAGTGTGGAAGGTGTCAATCTTGAAACCAAATTCTTGTGCTTCCCGGGGGTTTCAAAGGGGATTGAAGTTCGAGCAGCTATGCCAAAGTTGTATGTATCAAAAGGCTTTTCATTAACACAACATGACCAAAGTTGCTTGACCAAGTTGAAAGAGCCTATTTTTGTTAAGCCCGTTCAACAGCTTCCAGTAATTGATTCAAAGTCTGTCCCTTGGAACTATAACAAAACCGCAGTGGTTTATCGAGGAAAGGAGATTGTCGAAGAAGTTGATGAAGCGGGGGCTTTGACACTTTCTGGAAGATGTTATTCTCCAGAAGAATTAAGAAAAGCGAAAATGACTGAAAATATCCAAGTACCACTAAAGAAAGCAGTTACTGAGGAAGAAAATGTAGATTTCTAAAAAAGCTTAAGGTTCCAGATTACTCTGTCGTGGAACAATTGAAGAAGACGCCTGCACAGATTTCACTGTTGTCTCTACTTTTGCACTCAGAAGAACATCGTCTTGTATTGAATAAGGTTTTGAATGAAGCACATATGCCAAAAGAGACCAAAGTAAATCAGTTGGAGAATATGACAAAGCGCGTCTTCGAGTCAAACGCTATCACTTTCACTAATGATGAGTTGCCCAAGAAGGGAGCTGGACACAACAAAGCTTTGCATCTTACAGTGACATGTCAAGGTTACTATGTAAAGAGGGTCATGATAGATGGAGGGTCAGGGGTAGACATATGTCCTCTTTCTACGCTGCAAAGCTTGAAAGTTAACACTGACATAATTTGCCCCAGTAATGTATTTGTGCGAGCTTATGACGGCTCAAGGAGGGATACCATTGGTGAAATCAAGTTAAACATGACAATTGGGCCAGTAGTCTTTACGATTGTGTTCCAAGTAATGGATATGGAAACATCTTATAATTTTCTACTAGGAAGGCCATGGATCCACATGGCTCGAGCCATCCCATCAACTCTACATCAAGTTGTCAAGTTTGAATACAACAATAAGGAAATCACCGTTCATAGGGAAGATGATTCACCTATTTATAGAGATCCATCCGTCCCATACATTGAGGCAAAGGAAGGATGTGATTCTGTTGTTTACCAGTCTTTTGAGGTTGTATCAGTCGATCGCTTTAAAGAAGGAGAATCTATCATCCAATCATGCATCTTTTCTTCCGCTTCAATGGTAGCAACGATGATGCTCAAATATGGTTATCAACCCGGTAAAGGTTTGGGAGTATATTCACAAGGAATCGTGGATCCTATTACTCTCTTAGGAAACCAAGGCACCTCTGGCCTCGGATACAAACAAAGCAAGAGAAATGTAGATAAAGCTAACAACCACAAAAGGATTGATTGGTCGTTGCCACAACCAATTCCCCATATTTCTCATTCTTTTATCAAACCTCAGGGTCCAGAATTGAAAGATTCATTCACTCTTGAATACATTGAAGAAGTTATTAAGGATCTCAGTCATTTGTTTTGTGAAGTAGATATGGTCCAAGTTGGTGAAGGCACAAGTCATGCCAATATGCAGCTCGTGGGCTCAGGTGTTGAGTTAAGAAATTGGGAAGCCACTCCTTTCCCCATAAGGAAGGAGTCGTGGTAGTTTGTTTTGCTACTCTTTTGTATTTTGTTGTTCTCAGGGTTGTGGGTATTTTGTTATTGTCAACCCTTCTGTCCCTTTTTGATGTCAATGAAATGAAATTTCAGTTTCATAGTAAATTTTGTTTTTTTTCCTCCCTTAATTCTTATTCTCTATGTTTCAGTTCTGTAAATGCCGGCTTTGATAACATGACATGCATGCGGAATTCACTCCCTGATTTCAAAGAGTTGTTTATTCTTGAATCACCAAGTCAAAAGGTGGAATATGATGATAAAGAGGCTTTTATGGAAATTAATAGGGAACTGGAACAGTTTGAGCACAAACCGAAGCCTAATCTTAGTGAAACTGAGACAATCAATTTGGGAAGTTCCGACGATGTTAAGGAAATAAAAATAAGTTTACATATCAATCAGGAAATTAGAGAGGCAATAATACAACTTTTGTTTGAATACAAAGATGTATTTGCTTGGTCTTATGATGACATGTCAGGTTTGAGTGTTGATTTAGTGGTTCATAAGTTGCCCGTTTATCCTGATTTTCCACCCGTCCAACAGAAAAGAAGGAAATTTAAACCGGACGTGAGTGAAAAAATCAAGGAAGAAATAATGAAACAATTGAATGCAAAGGTGATCCAAGTTATTCGTTACACTACTTGGTTGGAAAATGTTGTTCCTGTGCCGAAAAAGGATGGAAAGACAAGAGTTTGTGTTGACTATAGGGATTTGAACAAGGCTAGTCCAAAAGACAGCTTTCCATTGCCAAATATCCACTTCCTAGTTGATAATTGTGGAAAACACGAGATGCAATCTTTTGTGGACTGTTATGCGGGGTATCATCAAATCTTGATGGATGAAGAGGACGCTGAGAAAACTGCTTTCACCACTCCATGGGGAACTTATTGCTACAGGGTCATGCCATTTGGTCTTAAAAATGCTGGAGCGACTTACATGAGGGCTATGACCACCATGTTCCATGATATGATGCTTAATGAAATTGAAGTATACGTCGACGACGTAATCATCAAGTCTAAAACACAAGTTGATCATGTGCAAGATCTGAGAAAATTCTTGGAAAGAGTACGAATATATGACCTCAAGATTAATCCAGCAAAATGTGCATTCAAAGTTCCATTTGGAAAACTTCTGGGTTTTATTGTCAGTAAAAGGGGAATCGAATTGGATCCCTCCAAAATAAAAGCCATTCGAGATTTGCCATCCCCGAAAAATAAGACCGAAGTCATGAGTCTACTTGGGATGTTGAACTACATCAGTAGGTTTATTGCTCAACTCACAACCACATGTGAGCCCATTTTCAAACATCTGAAGAAGGTTGCTGCTGTCAGATGGACAGAATATTGTCAACGAGCTTTTGAAAAAATCAAGGAGTATTTGTCCAACCCTCCCGTGTTGGTACCGCCTGAACCTGATAGGCCTCTCTTTCTATATCTTTCAGTAACAGATAATTCCTTTGGGTGTATTCTCGGTCAACATGATGCTACAGGAAGGAAGGAGCAGGCTATCTACTACTTGAGCAAGAAATTCACTAGTTATGAGGTCAAGTACACCCTTTTGGAAAGGACGTGTTGCGCCCTAACTTGGGTAGCTCAAAAGTTAAGGCATTACTTATTGTCCTACACAACTTACCTCATATCAAGGATGGATCCTTTAAAGTACATCTTTCAGAAGCCAATGCCAACTGGCAGACTCGCGAAATGGCAAATTTTGCTCACTAAATTTGACATTATATATGTCACTCGCATTGCAATGAAAGTCCAAGCTTTGGCAGACCACTTGGCAGAGAACCCAGTCGATGGTGATTACGAACCATTGGATACATATTTTCCAGATGAAGAGATTAACACAATTGAGGAAGTAGTTTCAAATGGAAATCAAGCCTGGCAATTGTACTTTGATGGAGCAACCAACACAAAAGGCACAGGTATTGGGGCAATTTTAATATCGCCCACAGGGCAACATTACCCTGCAACAGCTCGACTTCGCTTCTTTTGTAAAAATAACACGACTGAGTATGAAGCTTGCATCATGGGTCTAAATGTGGCAATAGATTTGGGTGTGCAAGAATTAATTGTGTTGGGAGATTCTGATTTGCTTATCCGACAAGCTCAAGGCGAATGGAAAACTCGAGACCTCAAGCTCCTTCCATACAGACAATGTGTGGAAGATCTTAGCAAAAGGTTCATGTACATAGAGTTTAGATACATCCCCAGGTTTCATAATGATTTGGCCGATGCCTTGGCTACTTTGGCCTCAATGCTTCCCTATCTGGGAAACACTTACATCACCCCATTAGAGATTCAAGTTCGGGACCAACATGTATATTGTAATACAGTGGAAGCAGAACCTGATGGTGAGCCATGGTACTCAGACATCAAGAATTTTTTGAAGACAGGGAGATGCCCCGAACATGCCAACAGAAGCCAAAAAAGAACTATTAGACGTCTGGCTGTTGGTTTCTTTTTTAGCGGGGATGTTTTGTATAAACGAACTCCGGATCTGAATTTATTGAGATGTTTGGATGCTGAAGAAGCCGAGAAAATTATGAATGAAGTGCACGCTGGGGTATGTGGACCACACATGAACGGATATGTCCTTGCAAAAAAGATACCCCAGGCGGGGTATTATTTGCTTACCATGGAAAGGGATTGCTTTCACTTTGTGAAAAAATGTCATCAATGTCAAATCCATGGAGATCTCATTCATTCACCTCATTCAGAGTTGCACCCCATGGCTGCTCCTTGGCCCTTTGTTGCATGGGGAATGGATGTAATCGGACCAATTGAACCAAAAGCCTCTAATGGACATCGATTCATTTTGGTTGCAATTGATTACTTCACCAAATGGGTGGAGGCGATAACTTTCAAAGCAGTCACTAAGAAGGCGGTCGTGGATTTTTTCATTCAAACATTATTTGTCGATTTGGTATCCCAAGAACTATCATCACAGATAATGTTGGAAACCTCAATAGTAATCTGATGAAGGAGGTATGCGAGCAGTTCAAAATTGTGCACCACAATTCTACTCCACACCGACCAAAAGTCAACGGAGCTGTGGAGGCAGCCAACAAGAATATCAAAAAGATTCTCAGAAGGATGGTTCAATGCACTAGACAATGGCATGAGAAGCTGCCTTTTGCACTTTTAGGATATCGCACAACAGTGCGCACCTCGATTGGTGCAACTCCTTATTTGCTGGTGTATGGAACTGAGGCTGTGATTCCAGCGGAAGTCGAAATTCCATCTCTTCGAATTATTGTCGAGGCTGAAATTGAAGATACTGAATGGGTCAAAACCCGACTAGAGCAACTCGCATTGATAGACAAGAAACGATTGACGGCTCTCTGTTTTGGTCAGCTTTATCAGCAAAGGATGGCTCGTGCATACAACAAAAATGTGCACCCAAGAAACTTTGAAGTAGGTCAACTGGTCTTAAAGCGCATTCTCCCGCACCAAGAAGAAGCCAAGGGAAAGTTTGCCCAAAATTGGCAAGGTCCATAGCTTATCAAAGAAGTAGTGTCCAAAGGATCCCTGCACCTTACTGATGTGGAAGGAAAAATCATGGGCATAATTGTTAATGCAGATTCAGTCAAAAGATACTACAGCTAATGCATTTTAAGGTTTTGCGACAAGTTTGGGGTTGAAAGAACAAAGGAACCTCTAAAAAAATCTATCATTGAAAATTCTGAACTACGTTTGACCTGATTCCGAAAGGATACGTAGGCAAACCTTTAGGGGTTCGGTCATATAAAAAAAATCAGTTTTCCAGTATTTACAGAAAACTGGGGCATTGTTTTTGTTTTTTTTTATATAGAATAATGTAAGATTATAATTCTATTTATTCTGGCAACCGACTTTTTGGTCAAATCTGAAAATGATATTAATCATCAAAGGCAACATCGAAAAAAAAAGAAAAAAACTTATGAGTGAAAACCCTTAGGGGTACCATAAGTAAGTAAGTAAAAAAAAAGGGAGAGAGAGAGAGTCTTATCGGTGAAAACCTTCATAGGCATCATAAGACGAAAAAAAAAATAATGAAATCTTATAGGTGAAAATCCTACGAGCACCTTAAGATAAAGAGAGAGAACATCATGAATGAAATCTGCAAGGATGATCATTTCCCGACACCTCTGCATAAAGGGCACATAGATCAATTGGCGATGACTCAAATTTTGAGAACTAAAAAACTCAAACGGATCAGGGGGCAAGTCCAAGTGCATGTCATGGTTCAATCAAAGTCGACATATGCCTCAAGATAAGTTCTCTTTCTCATTTTAAGGAATGTGCTTCATTAAGTTTATAGTCTTCGTGATCCAATCTTTCCTACTCTTAAGTTTGATATATTTTTTTTATTTTTTTTCTCTTTTTGATATAATCTCTTGACAAAATAAAGTAAAGAGCGCAAAGCTTACTATGGGTTTCCAAAAGTAAAGCTGAGTATCTGAGTTGACAAGCCATTGAGCAAGGACTAAAAACACCTCAGATCTTCACTAAAAATTCATGAAGGTCATCATTCTTTGGACATCACTCTCACCATGATATTTGGTAGTACCAAAAGATCAAGGCCCCTAGTTAACAAAGAGGGAGCTTCAAAGGTTGCTTAATCAAGGAGTTGTAGTAGAGTTGGAGAAATTGGTCGTGAGTATGGTCAAGTCGTTGGAGAACCGAGGCCACAAACCAACCACCACTTTAAACTAACAATTTTCCTCTTTCATTTGCTCAACACAGAAAGAAAAAAGTAATGCAGGGTTACAAGTCAAAAGGAAACATCACAAAAAGGAAGATCTCCAAAGTCTTCAAATGTTTGGTGTATTATCTCATTCTACTCGCATTTTTGCCTATTAATGCGAGAGTTTCGGTAAATATTCTCCAATAAAAATTCCGTGCAATACGCACACGTCCTTTATTCATGGGCATTACGCACCATCCTTTGTTCATGTGCAATACGCACCTGTCTGAATTTCGTGCATTATGCACCAATCTAAATTCCGTGCAACAAGCACACGTCCTTTATTCATTGGCAATACGCACCATCCTTTGTTCATGTGCAATACGCACCTGTCTGAATTTCGTGCAATACGCACCAATCTGAATTCCGTGCAACAAGCACACGTCCTTTATTCATGGGCAATACGCACCATCCTTTGTTCATGTGCAATACACACCTTTCTGAATTTCGTGCAACAAGCACACGTCCTTTATTCATGGGCAATACGCATCATCCTTTATTCATGTGTAATACGAACCTGTCTGAATTTTGTGCAATACGCACCAATCTCAATTTCGTGCAACAAGCACACATCCTTTATTCATGAGCAATACGCACCATCCTGTGTTCATGTGCAATACGCACCAGTCTGAATTTCGTACAATACGCATCAATCTAAATTTATGTGTAGGGCGCACCAGTCATTATTCACATGCAATACAGATCAATTCTCTATTCATGGGCAATACGCACCATATGCATATCTGGAGCAATATGCACCAACATTCATAGGTTATACACACCCTATTCACATTTTGGGGATACATCCAATCTTAGGACAATGCGTCTTATTTGGAACTCTCAGGGCAACACGCCTCACTTAACCTATTCATTTTAGGGTTATACTTCGTAGTTCAGGATTCTCATATGTTTTCTTCTTTTCTAAAGGAAACATATTCTTCATGAGTTCTTCATTTTGTGATCTTATGTTTTGAGTTTCAACAACCAACTCAAGTTAAAACATGCACTTAAGAATGATCCACCAGCCTCCAAGACAGCATGAAGATCGATCTCAAAGATAATGCAGAGAGCAAGTGAAAGATCTAGACAAGATCCTAAGAAGATACATCAATTAGGGATCTTGTAACATTTATAATGTAGAGAGACATAGTTCTCTAACTTTTTTCTTTGTAACTATAGGCAGTAGATGATGACAAGCAATATGAAGCAATCTTTTGGCCATCGTTTCTGATAGTTTCGGTTATCAAAGTTTCTAGAACTACACTGATCTGATTTCCTTTTAATTAAGGATATGTAGGCAACCTATGAAGCAAGGTTCGGTCATCTTTTTCAAAATGGCTTCTTCAGAGTTTGAAATAGTCAAAAATTAGCCACTTCTTCACTTTCTTTGCTTGAAAACTCTTCATGTTTCCAAGCAAAGAGGGGCATGTTGTGAACACCAAATTTTTGACGTGTTTATTTTACTCCTATAATATCTTAGTAAGGAATTTTATTTTTATTTGTATTTTTGGGTGTTTGTTTTTATTATTTTATTGGCTCAAATGACCCAATTTTGTTTAAATTGGGCTGATTTAGATCAATTCTGATGGACCAATTGATTTTGACCCGGTCAATAGAAATGGTCAAGATTGAATCTCAACCATTCATGATATTTTGATCCAAGGGCTATTATTGGACCTAAACAAAAATACAAAACTCCAAAAAAATTAGCATTTTTATTATTTATTTTAGATTTTTTTTTTCTTCTTCCCCTTACTACCATGCCACCGGCCGGCCACCGCTGCCGCCACCACCGCCCAGTGGCCACCACCTTTTTGGCAGGAAAAATCTTTAAAATTTTACCATCTTTTCCTTTCACCCTCCTCTACCTAAATCTACAAACCTTTCATCCATATCTATAGCCAAACTCCTTAGATCTAAGGAAAATCGAATATGAATTTTTACTTTTTTCCTTAGATTTATAAAGTTCCGGTCATTCCCATCCCAAACCCTTTACATAAATGTGTAGAGATCTTCAAGGGCTATCATTTGATATAAATTTTAAGTTAAAAACCCGTCAAAAAATTTTCCGGCAAAGTTTTCTGGTGACCTTCATTTACCCGGAAGTTATGTCAATCTTTTCCCCCTCTCAATTTTTATCCAAATTCATCATTATCTTTTTTCGTTTGACCATATAAGTCGTTTGATGTCGGATTTGTGTTATTAATGTTCTTTAAGTTTATGATGTTGATGTTGTTGCTTGAAGTATTATTATTATCATTTTTATTTATTTATTTCTTCTTATGTTTATTATTTTTTATTTTTTTTACCTTTTTTCTGCATTATTTTGTTGTGTTTGATCTTTAAAATTGTTTAGATGTTTAGATTTTGTGTTAGTGGGTCAATTTGTTTGGGTCTTGATGAAATGGGTCAACATTTGGGCCTATTTTAGATTTTTTCAGATGGCTCATCAGCTATTATTCAAACATTGAATAAAAGAAATGGATCATCTACATGACATTTGGGCCTTTTATTTTCAGATGACCCATTAACTATTATTCAAACAATGAATAAAAGAAATGGGTCATCTAAATGATATTTCGGCCTATTATTTTCTGATGACCAATATAACTATATTCAATTAATGAATAAAGTAAATGGGTCATCTAAAAGGGCAAATGAATCATTCAATTAATCTGATTTTTCTTAAAACAAAAATTATAAAAGAAAATCATTGGTCATCTTGGGTGGCACCTTGGAAAACAAAGAGTCCAATGCATGCATTGGCTCTTAAATTTTCAAGGAAAGTGAGAGGTTTAATGTGGAACATCTATTTAAACCCCCTTCATTTTCCAAAAGAGGCGGAGGAGGAAGAAAAAAAAAGGGAGAAAAAGATAGAAAGAAAATTGCAAGAAGAAAAAAAAAACTTGAAAAAAAATTTTCTTCTTCTTAAAAAAAAAAGAAGATATTTCTCCTGGGTTGTCTTGGAAATTCAATTGAATTTGCTTCTATTATTTGCTTGTCATCAACTCTAGGTATCTCTTTTTACATTTCAATGTAATCTTGAATTAATGTTTATGTTCTTTTTAAAAAAAAAAAATATTGTTGATTTTTTTTACTAAGTTTATTATGATTCTCGTATGATTATGTTTATCCTTATATTATTTAGTTTGTATATTTTATTAGTTTATTCTATAGTGTTTCTCATATGATTGTGTTTATTATGATGTACATACATATTATTAATCATATTTAGTTTAAATGTTAGCATTAGTAAGTAAAAAAAAAGGTAAAATAAAATAAAATATAACGATCGCATTTTTATTAGGTTTTTGGTAACTTTCTTTTTGAAAAACGAACTTAAGAAAAAAAATAATGTAAAACTAGTCATTTTTGCAAAAGGGTTTAATCTGGTAATTTTTGCAACAAAAGAAAAATGTAAATCTGGTTATTTTTGCAAAAAAAAAAAATATGATTTTTAAAAAAAAATAATAAATTTCTCTTAAATAAATATTTGAATTGACTATCAAAGTAAAAATACAAATTTGACTGATTTGACTTAATAATCTAACAAGTAGAAAATTTGCTATTTTGCAATCTTCTATCAAATAAGTCGAGGTAGTCATTTAATATAAAAAAAAAATTACCAAATTGGTCATTTCTTAAATTTTTATCAATATAAAAAAAATTAGTATATAATTAGTTTAAAAGAGTGTTTAATTGTAATTTTGTAAAAGATTTTTTTTTGTTTTTTCTTCTTTTGTTGTCATTGTCTAGTAGTAAAACATTTTTTTTCTTTTGGTAAAACAACAAATATAAATGCTAGAAATTTTTTAATAATAATAAATAAATAAATACTAATCATTTTTTTGGTCTATGTGTTGCACCATTTTTTTTCATGCATTTTTATCATTATTTTTTTTAAAAAAAGTTGAGCAATTAATTATTGTGGTTTTTTTCTTTAAAAAATAAAATAAAACTTCAAATACAATCATGTGTTCGGTTACGATCCTTGGTGTGTATTCTTTTCTAAAAAAAAAGGTCTTGTCTGCGGTTACGCTCTTAGGCCAATCAAATTTTATTAAATACTAATTAATACAATTTTTTCACTTTTATCCAAAATAAATAAATAAATTATTTTAGCCAAATATAAGTTAATAAAGTGACCGTGCTAGAACCACGGGACTCGGGGGTGCCTCATACCTTCCCTCCGGTCAATGGAAATCCTTACCCAATCTCTGTTTTTTTTCGTAGACAAAAAAAAGAGTTTTTTTTATTTTAAACTAAGAACTATCTGGTGACTTGGAACACCTAAAAAATTCAATTCCAAGTGGCGACTCTAAAATAAAAATATATATATATTTTTTAAAGCCCGTTATATCCTCAACAATTGTAAAAAAGAAAAGAGGTGTGACAATAAGTAGCGCCAACATTTCTTAGACCAAACGACATCACCCTATAATGATATACACCCCACGGTGTAATGAAAGTTGTCTTTTCTGCATCCTCTTCATCCATCAAGATCTGGTAATATCCTGTGTAACAATCCACAAACGACTGCATTTCGTGCTTAGCACAGTTATCGATGAGAATGTGAATATTCGTCAACAGAAAATTGTCTTTTGGGCTCGCTTTGTTGAAATCTCTATAATCAACACGAATTTTGATTTTCTCATATTTTTTGGCGACAGAAACAACATTGGACAACCAAGTTTGATATTGCGTCACTTCCACTAATCGAGACTCGATCGGTTTGATTATCTCTTCTTTAAGTTTTAAACTTAACTCATGCTTGAACTTCCGAGCCTGCTGTTTTAGTGGACTGAATCCCGAATTAATCGACAATTTGTGAGACACCACTTTTGTACTCAGCCCTAGCATGTCGTTGTAAACCCAGATAAATACATCAATATATTCAGTAAGCAAATAAATCAGCTCGCTTCTTTGAGATTCATTCAGATGGACCGTGATTTTGACCTCTTTGATGCACTCTCATTTCCCAGATTCACAGTCTCAATTTCTTCCACATTCGGCTTATATTGATTCTCAAATTACTGAAATTTCTCACCAACATATTCTGGTATCTCAATTTATTCTTCATACTCTTCACCTTCGTCATCACCTGCCTCATTTTGTTTGTTTAGCTCGTGACGTGACATGAAATTGGCAGGTTTTAAATTAAAATTACTGAAATCATAAACAAACAAAGTTAAGAAAGTAAATAAACAAATAAGACATAAACAAGTTTTCAATAAGAGAGGCTTTCATTCAAATTGGAAAACAATGCAAACTTTGGCCATGGCAAAAGTCCATGTTGCCTTTTTAAACATTACGGGGGAATTTCAAAACTCAAGTAATTAAAGAAACTGCAAAATGGTGGGTCTCAGGCATTTTTAAGACTACCATAAATTTTCAAAACAGGCAGAAACAATGTCCTTCTACCAAGATATTCGGGGAATCAAGATTGGTGTGGAGGTCTAGATCTACAGCTGCTCTCTAGGCTCACCATCGTGGATACCAGCTAGCTCGACCTCATCCTCTATGACAGCGTCAATCTCTTTAAAAAGGCCCCAGATTCCTTCCCCAAGGTCATCACGATCAGCATAATCTCGGACTGGAAATGACAAGTACAGATGAGGGATTGGCCTAGCCAATGCTTGAACACTATTGTTCTTCATCTTCACCTCATCATCTGTGAGGACGTACCCCAAACCATACCTTTGCTCCTTTGATGGGAACTTGAATAGGCTCGACGATTCCTGTGAAATTTCTTCCCAATCCAAAACCTGGCTAAAATCTGTTCAGAGCATCACCGTAGCAATAGTCTTGTACACAGAGGGCATATGAGGGTACGGAGCCAAGTCATCACCGGTGGCATTAACTAGCTCTACCGTGTAGAAATCAGTGCCTCGAGAGACTTCATGTATGACTGGCGCATGCCCACCGGAGTGGCTTCCTTCACCTTGAATAACCAATTCTTTCTCCTTCCAAACAAGCTTCATCAGCTAGTGAAGGGTAGAAGGCATGACCCCAGCCATATGGATGAACGGCCTTCCTAGAAGAAGGTTGTAGCTAGTGTCAATGTCCAGGACCTGAAACTTCGCATTGATTTCTGCAGGACCCATATGATTGACCAAGTTTATCACCCCCAATGTGTCTCTTTGCACCCCATCGGAAACTCTCAGATTGACTTGGTTTTGTTAAAGCTTCCCAAATCAAACCTTAACTGCCTCAGAGTTGACAACAGAAAAATATTGAGACCAGATCCATCATCTACCAAGACACGGTTTATAACCCTTTCTCGACAAATGACAGTGATTTGTGAAGCTTTGTTGTGCATCCTTCCTTCGAAGGGAAACTATTCGTCACAGAAGCATATCTGATGTCCTCGGATAACCTGGTTGCATGGACGCTACATTGTCGTTATTGGTGCCCACGGGCACATGTATCATCCAAAGCCTTCACTCAGGTCTCACCTATGTAGCTTTGAACTCATCAACAAGGCCCACACAGAAATCTAAGCTGAGGTTTTCTCCAAATGCTTAACAATCGAATAGTCATTCATCTGCATCTTTCTCCAGAATTCTTCACCTTCTCCTTCGCTTATCAGACTCTTTCCTAGGTCCTTCTCTTGTCCCCCATGGGCCAACTCTTCAGGAGTATAACATCTGCCAGACCTGGTCATACCTTTAGCTGAAGCGGTTTATAACACAAACCTTGGCGTAGCGGGAGTTTCTATTGGCAACAAGGCAACAACCTTTGTGGGTGTCATAATCACGAACTCCTCCTTTTTTTTATGGTCAAAGAATCCACGCCTTTTCCAACTCATCATGAACAATCAAAGCTATCGCCTTTGTCACGCCCCAATCGTCGTCCGTCTCTATCATATTGATGTTGATGCCCCCATGATTTGGCAAAGGATTACTGTTGGCATTTGGCGTGGCTATCTGGAGGAAGAACACCTTCTGATCGATTAGATCCTGGATTTTGTGCTTGAGGTTAATACAATCCTCACTATCATGTCCAATGCTATTGGAGTGATATGCACACTTCTGATCGGGTCTGTAAAATTGGGAACTAGTGTCCACTGGCGTGGGTCCCACTGGATGGATATAACCTGCCATAGTTAATTGCTCGTACAACTTTTTTTGGCTTTTGGCAAGCACAGTAAAAATTCTAGCGGGCTTTTTCTCAAATCTAGGACGAGGAGGATTGTAGTTACCTTGAGGAGGAGGCATCTGACGATACTATTGTCGTTAAGACGGGGTGCCTAATATCTGGGATGGGGATTTTTCTGGTAAATTGGCAATGGAGCTTGGTAGTTTGGGGAGGTATTTTGGTAAACTGGAGCTTGGGCTTGATATACTGGTGAGGCGCTCGATAATTTGACCGCACGTTGGTGCAGTTGGGACTGACACTTTGGTAATGATTAGATGGAGTTTGGTAAATTGGAGGGGAATTTAGGTATATAAGAGGTGGAGTTTGATAACTGGGAGGGGGAGCATTTTGGTAAGTGGGAGGAGCATTTTGATAATTGTTGGGGAGAGGGATTTTGATAATCAGCTTGTGTATAACAAGCCTGTTAGGAACTCTGTGAAGGTCGAGAACGATCTTTTCGATGTCTTGTTCCCTTCATAAGAGACAACAGAAACGTCCTCTCTCTTCTTTTTCAGCTAACCGAGGATCCGGGCGAGGCAACAACATGTGAAATTTTCCCGGTTCTTGATCTATCCTCGATAGTCTTACCTACCTTGACTATCTCGACAAACTTTGCTCCCACGAGCAACATAAATTTGTCGTAATAGTAGGGTTCCTGAACCAGCACAAATGCTCCTTTCACCATCTGTACGAGAACTCTCTGTAGCTTTCGTTGCATTTCTGCTTCATCTTCTCTAAGGAATAACGATCAGAGACAATCTCCACGTTGTAAGAAAATTGTTCAATGAAGTCCTTATCCAGGGCATTCCAACTAGGCCATTGCCTTGTTTTGTGGGATGTGAATCATTTCAAAGACTCTATGCTCAGACTTCGGCTAAAGAGCCACATCAATAAAACTTAATCTCTCCCAACTCCCACGAGCTGGTCGTAGTAGGCCCTTAGATGCCCTAAGGGATTCCCTATTCCTTCAAAGACATCAAATTTTGGCACTTTGAACCCTTCTGGGAGGTCCAAATTCAGATGAATGCATAGGTCCTCATAGTTCAACTCGGCAACCTTAGGAAGGCATTGTAGCTCCTTCATTGATCTTCGAATCTCCTCTTTTATGTCTACCTTCGTGGCCTCTTCTTTTGACCTCCACTCTCTTTCTTTCTCTTCATAATGGTCAAACTCAGAACCGTTCACATCCTACTCATTAGGAACGGTAATTTGAAAGTTGTTTCTCTGGGTAGGGGTGAAGCGGTAGAAGGACTTGGGGCATTTTAAGTGGTTTGGTAGTTTTGAGGGTATGTTTGAGGGTTAGTGTGTTGATTTTGGTGATGGAGGGATGTTTGGGGATTGAATGTGTTTTGGTTTTGGGGAGGTGGAGCGGTTTGGTGACTGGCATTTTGAGGAAGAGGTGGTATTTGATGATTATTATTTTGAGGAGGTGGTGGAGTCTTGTAGGAGGCTGAGACATACTGGGGATTTTACTCGGTTAACCCGATGACTGAGGGATTTTGAGCAGGAGTAGATGGTGGGTTCTGAGCGTGTTCCATGTTTGAAGAGGGAAAGTACAGCAGAGGCCTTTCATCTGTCGAAGCGTTGACAGTTTGACCCGGGCGAGGTAGATCTTGTCTCTTTTGCATTTCAACCCTAATTTTAACAATTTGCTGCATCAATTGCATGATCAGTTCATTTTGATCTGTGATGGTAGGTTGAGCCACTACAACGTCGGTCAAGTTGATTTCTTCATTGTTATCCCCCATCGTTGCTTTTCCTTTATCTAAACTTTGACCATGAAAGAAATCTACTGGGCCTTTAGATCTTGTGAAGTAAGGATGATAAGACACCTTATCGACACAGACCAGTTTTAAGTACCCGTGGAAGGAAAACAACTCAAAGGCAAATTTGTTAGTTTGAGTTCAGAACACATAATGCAAGATATCACACAGAGAACAGATAAACACACAAAAGTTACTTTGTTTGAGGACATGCTAACCCACGAGTAAAGGGGAAATTGATTTTTGAACAAGTAGGAGTTTGCTCGTTTTAATTTGGACTTATCTCAAAATGGTTAAATCACGTTGACCTAAGGTCTTCTTCGCTGCATCTCTTTCAATATTTGTTGATCTCAGCCTCATATTTCTTTGTAGGATAAAAAGGGGGAGAATGACAACTTTGAAAGATAGGAGCCGGACCTTCATAGGATGCCTACGTATCTCACAAGGAGAATTCAGGCCCTACGTATTTCGAATACGAAGAAATACTTGTTTTCATTCATTGTATATGATTACAGGGGAATTGAAAAACAAATAGGAAGATTTTAAAAAAAAAGTGACTCCATTTAAACCATTCTTCTCCTCAACGTCACATCAGCCACGGGGAACAAACTCGACTCAAATCTTTCCCATGTTGATGAGGGACTCCAAATCGTTACGAAATGCAAGGCCTCTTTCAATGCTATGATCAGTAGCCTAGTGATAGGGGCAGCGCTTCTGAACTTCGTTTCCAAGAGAATATAACACTTTCACATTCTTAGGGAGATGGGCAAGGACTCATTTTCGAATGAATTGTAAGTAGACCTCCAGAATTGTTTTTTTAATGGTGTGAAAGAGCAATGGTAGAAGTTGGTCTCTTCAGTGATCGGTATGTCGAACCTCGGTTCATCACATGCAATAATGACGTTGTCACCCACCTGTTTGGTTCTAAATTGGTGTCGAGCATGTAGCGGGCTGCAGTCTTAAATTCCACACACTCCTCCATCGTGTGTCCCTTTTGGTAGGGATGATACACACAGGTTTTGCGAATGTCCTCTGATCCCGCTTGGGAGGTGATTCTTTTGATAGGTTCCATAATGCCCTTAGCCTTAAACTTCTCATAGATGAGGGCTCATGGAATGACTTCTATCCTAATTCGATGTTGTTGAAGATATACTTCATGAGTGACTTTCTGGTCCCTTCTGCCAAACGTCCTTGGAAAGAAATTTTATGGGCATCCCCCTTTTCAGAATCTTCTTTCATTATCTTGTACTTAATGTTTATAGAGGCGAAGAGTGTGTTATATAGTGGAGGTACTTTCCATGTAGCCTCCGTATGTCGACCATCTCTTCCTCCAACATAGCGCGTCTCAATATCTTAATCATCAGCTCCTCCTCTAGTGGCGTGCTTGAGGCCTTAAAGGCTGCAACAGCGACCTCTACCTCGAATCTCTTTACCATAGTCTCTTGGAGCCTCTGTTTACAACGGTAAGTCTTCTTCGGTTCGTTTAATCTTGATATTTTTGCCCTTATCCATAGCGGTGATTTTACCTTTCCTGAGACTATAGAGTAATGTTTAGGATTTCGTTAATAAGATCTCCTTTTGGTTGGGAAACTAAAGAGTAATAAAATTTGGCAGATTTTGTAGTAGTGACTTGTGTATTATTTTTTTGGAAATTTTTGGAAAGAAATGGGTTAGTGATGCCCTCATTCAAAGCAACATATCATATAAACACTTAAAAAACACATATACCGTGTCCTAAACCTACAGGGGACCCTTTTGTGCCAAGGGTAGGCATAGCGCATTCGAAAAAGCAACAATTTAATAACACGATAAAGAAAGCAAGTAAACAGCTATTTACAAATAGCCAAATAAGTTTAGTTTTAAGGTTAGAATCCTCCAAATCCCCATCAGAAATGTCATTCTATTTTATTCAGAAAGGAAAATATTTTATTTCTTAGAGACTGGATTTAGAGTCGCCGCTTAATTTATAAATAACAATCAAAAAAACTTAGTTTTCAACAGATTAAACAGGGAATCTAATGAAAACCTGAAAAGGGGGTTCGAGATTCTTATTTATATTTTAGGAAGGTCTTTACGGCACCTAAAAAGTACTCACTAACTCACGATTATCCAATAACTAACTTGTTTGGATAAAATGTCTAACTAAAATTTTGAGATAAGAATTATTTAGAGTTGTTTGGAACTGAAGTATGAATTTTACTATCTAAGTGAATTATAATTTGTATAATTTAGTTTAAGTCATTTACTTGATTTGATTAAGTCATTAAAACAAAGTGGCGACTTGCGGGATTTTGAATTTATAATCCTAAAACTAACGACAATTGATAACAAATAATAAACAACAAAATAAGAGAGAGAGAGAGAATAGAGAGGAGAGAGTCAGGTCCAAATTCGGTTTCTGTTCGCCTGGACCAGATTGGACCCATTTGTTTTTGGGCCTTAAGCCCATTCAATTTTGTACCTGTCCTGAATTCTAGAAAAATAATAATACAAATATGACAATGGATTAGGCCTAAAACCAACAAAATACAATAAAAAAAATTTAAAAAAAAGATAAATAAATAAAGTGGGCCTCTAACTTCTTTATGGCTCTCTCAAAAATGCAAAGGAAGATGTTAGGAGTTCAATTGGACTCAAACGGTTTCACATGCAACGAAAAGAATAAGAAAACAGTAGTGTCCAATTAATATTGCTATGAACCTACCAAAGCAATGTAATACACTAGCGCATAGCTTATGATTTAATTGCGTGACTTCGGGATTAATTATTAAAACACATGAGATAGTGAAGGAACGAACATAAGATAAAATTAAGATCATTTGATATATAATCTTAAAGTGAAAAATAAGGCTCAATTGATACAACTTAGAGGGGCAGGGATGATTTTAAAACTTAACTACTGGTGACAAAGCTTCAAAAAATCCAAATTATTTTACGGATTACGTCAATGTCACAAAATGAAACGGAAATCTGAATCCATGATATTAACTTGTCGTCCTTTAATTAAATTGAAATAGGAAGGTGATCTATAGTAAATAGTAGGAAAACAATATGAATCAAACAAAAAAAAAACACATGTAACTGGGACTAATGCACATTTGATATTAAACAATGGCTTTCAACTGTAACATGATAAGCTAAATTCAAGACATTCTTGGAAATTGAATATATACTATTTCTATTTTTTCAAAAATAATACAAGAAAGCATGCTGATTGAGATGAGAAACGGCAAAGATAAACTTAACGGCTTATTATGAGCAAGACTCGACAGGATAAGCGAGAGAGAAACAAAATAATTGAAGACTTCGAATTTGAACCAATATAAGCAAATGATAACATACCGCATCAACAAGGAGGTAGCATTTAACTAAGATTGAATACTTAAACGACCAAACTATACTAACAGCAACAAGTAACACTCCAATGAACCAAGTTTCAGTATGTAAAGATTACCTTAAAGCAGAAAAGATTTAAAGAGGGGGGAAAAAGTAACATTGACTAAAGATGGAAAAGGCAAACCCCCCTGCATATGTATACTTCAGCGAGCAAGAGAAAGACACGATGTCACACTAGACTGAGGAAATTGGCTAAAACATTCAGAATATATAACAACACATGAATAACTCGATTAATCTAATATTAAAGCTCCAAACAACATGGAAACTCAACCGAAAACCCAAAAAGAATAAGTAGAGCAGCGAAACCACTACTAATACATCCGAAAATAGTGAGAAAAGATAAATAATAAATAAAAAAATTCAAACGAGACGGGACCAAATATACGAAAGATAACATTATTGAACAAGAACACCCAATCTAAAAAGAAACAATAAACCAAAATACACTAAATAACAAGTAATCTTCCGATAGCCTAACTCGAGGGAAGGGAGTAAGAAAAAGCCCCCATAATAATCACAAAGAACAGTGAAGTCAAGCCAAAGATAAAACAGCAACATCACAAAACATTAGAGATATTATGCAAGTAACAAGGGGTATAAACATGGTAGTTGCATCGAAGAAAGAAATCTAAGACTTATACGGACGACAAATGTGGAGCTCATCTTTTTTATATCAGATTAACATGAAGACGATTCTAACTCAAATGCTACGCTACTGTATAAACAAAGAGCAAGAAGAACCAGCAGACAACTTTAGCTCACCCAAAAAAAATCTCAACTAAAGAGTTGGAGTTGAAAAAAGATTACCTTTCCGGAGGCAACGAACGGAGACTTCAAACGAGCGATGATTTCACCACAAAAACTCAAGAACGAAGCACAACCTAGAAGTCCAAACAGAATATCACCTTCAAACAACTAACCCTTTTATATTTTTGTTTTGTGAAAAAGTATTTGCAGTATGTATTTCTAACTACTATTTAAGAATTCTTTTCCGTTCAATCGCTCAAAATTCCCACTCAAAGAAATTCTTCTCTCTACCAGTTCAAGTTTTCAGCCTCAAAATAAAAGAAAATTCCCCCTCACAATGAAGAAGAAAAGGAGTTTATAAAGGAGGAAATTAGGGTTTAATTTTTAGGGGGAAAAGGGATGAAAACCCGGGTTCAAGACCCATCTTCTTGAATTCAAACTTGAATTCTTTCTCCATTTTAGGCCAACACCTTTTCTCTAAAGCCTGAACCCATTCCCAAAGAAGAAAGGAGAATGGACGGATTGGATGAGTCTCTCGTCCTTGAAGCTCGACGTGGCGCTCATCTAAGTGAGTCAAGGACGAGGTCGCAGGTGCCATTGCAGAGAAATGGGAGCTTTCATCGCAGAAAGCTGAAGGAAATCGTACCTGGTAAGAAGGCACGTCGCGAGTCGCTCTTTGTCTTATTTTGACATGTGAAGGAAGAAGGAATCACGTACAGGGTCGTCTGGTGCGCGCAGCTGCTGTTCACGTCTTCTAGGAATAATTAAGTGCGTTCTTGTGAACCAGATTTGTGGGTCGGGTCAGGGAAATAGAAGGAGTTGGATCTGGTCGGGAAGGCAAGGAATGGGTTGGAAATTTGGGCTACTGAAGGAAAAATTGGAAAAAGAGGTGCGCTGAATATCGAATTAGAATATGCTAAAACAAAGCCCAAATTTGTTCTCAAATGGATTTAGGGGATCGGCTAATGATAAAGAGCTTCACAATCTTAACTAAATAAAATAATTTACTTAATTATAAATCAATTTGCCTAAAATATAGTCATTTGAATGATTAAACAAATTAACCCGATATTTAATTTAAGCAAAATCTTTTGCGACGATTTTCAAATATATATAAAATAAACTAATTATATATAAAATTATATAAAACATATATATTAAAATATAGCAATATAAGCTGATAAATTTAACTATAAACTAAGGATCCAAACTACAAGTTACTAAAAACTAATTTAATAAAGCGCTAAGTAAAACTAAAATCTTTTTTGATACGATTTTCAAATATTTATAAAATAAACTAATTATATTAAACATATAAAAATATATATCGCTTCTAAACTATAGAAATCCACTAAAGCTACTTTAAAATAATTTGAAAAACATTTGAATCTTATAAACTCAATTATTTTAACTCGTTTGGAATTTAAAAACTCGTAAATTAATTCCTATCGGGGAGGGTCAAAATTGTGTGTCAACAATACTTATTCTTAATGTTCACTTTATTGAGTTGCCCGTAGTCAATACACATCCTAAGCGGCTCATCCTTCTTCTTCACAAATAGAACCGGAGCACCCGATGGGGAAATAATGGTAGGATGAAGCCTTTATCTAGTAAATCCTTGAGTTGAGCCTTCAACTCTTTCAATTCGGATGGAGCCATCGGATAAGGAGGAATTGAAATGGGATTTTTATCCGGTAGCAAATCAATACGAAAATCAATTTCCCATTCGGGAGGAATTCCAGGAAGATCATTAGGAAAGACCTCCAAAAATTCCCTCACTATGGGGACTAACTCAATGGGAGGAGTTTCGGAGTCTAAATCTTTGACTCTAACAATATGTTATAAACACCCTTTATATATCATCTTACAAGCTTTTAGAAAAGAAATGATACGACCTCTAGAAATAGAACTTCCCCCCTTCCACTCTAAAACGGGTTCATTAGGAAAATTAAACTTGACAACTCTTGTCCTACAATCAATGGAAGCAAAACAAGAATGCGACCAATCCATTCCCAAAATGACATTGAAATCTACCATATCAAGTTCTAATAACTCAACATGGGTAACTCTATTGGGAAACCTTATAGGATAGTTTCTATTTACTCTTTTTGCAACCATCGAATCACCTACAAGGGTAGTCACCATAAAAGGTTCATTTAAGATATCAGGAAAAATATCAAACCTTCTAGCTACCAAAGGACTAATAAACAAAAAGGTAGCACCCAGATCAAGTAAACTATAAACATTTTAAGAGAAGACTTGTAACATACCGGTCACCACGTCGGGAGAACTCTCTTGTTCACCCCAAGAGAGGAGAGCATCAACATTAGAACCACTTGCTTGAGCTTGCCCACCACTCTTGTCTTGCCCATTCACATTAGGGCAATCTTTGACTTTATGACCTTTTTTCCACAACTAAAGCAATTTCCCGTTCCAACTAGACACACATCCCGATGTTTCTTACCACACTTAGAAAAGTTGGTTTATTACTTGGTGAATTTCTACTTCTAGCTTTTTGGGACTTAGCGTTAGATACCCTATCATCAAGAGCCTTGGGAAATTTGGAAGGGACCTGAATGGAGAACCTCTTCTAAAATTTTGGCTTATCTTGAATTCCCAAACTTCCCTTTGAAGAACCACTTTCAAAAGACTTGGACCTCTTGGCCTCTCTATTCTTCCTCCTTAGTCTACTTTCTTCCACTTGTTGAGCATGAACCATTAGACGAGAGATATTTATATTATCATGAAGCATAGACGAACGACATTATTCCACCAAGTCATCGGACACTCGCGTAAGAAAACAACTCATCTCATCCCTTGGGTTAGACACCAAGGATGGAGCGTACTTAGAAAATTTTTGAAACTTCAAGGAGTAGTCAAGTACACTCATACCTCCTTGACGAAGGTTGATGAATTTTTCCACCTTAGCTTCTCTGAACTCTCTAGGAAAGAACCGATCAAGGAAGACCTTTTTAAAAATCTCCCAAGTCACCGGACCACCTCTTAGAACCCTATTATCCCTCCATTAGGTGTTCCAAGTTTGTACCATATCTTTGAGTTGATATGAAGCCAACTCGGCATTTTCACCCGTAGTCACACCCATAGCAAATAGGATCAGCTTATAGACTTCATCTAGGAAATCTTGAGGGTCTTTATCCTCTTTTGACCCGAATAACATAGGTTGGTTCATCCTCGTAAAATCTCTTCAACGAGAAGCCATAGTGCAAGCATGTTGAGGCATACGGGGTCCAACTTCATGATTCACTTGATTCAACATGGCTTGGACTTGAGAAGTGACGACATTAGCTTGTGAAGTCATGGCTTGGTCCAAATTGAGAAAAATTGCCCTTATCTCTCCATCGGTCATCGATGGAGGAACAACCGGAGCTTGATCACCCACAGGAACTTTCTCAAGTGGAGAAACTTGATTATCTTGCGGAGGAGCTTGGTTGTCATGAGCCCCCATTAGCAATCCCTTCCTCGGCCCTTCGTGCAGATGCCTTTCTAGCATTCATACCTATAGCCACAATCAAAGGCTTAGGTAAAAATAACACATAAAGTAAAATTCTAGAGGCACGTTATAGGAATAAAATAAGATGAGGATTTCCTAAGCATCACATAGTCTCTCATTCATAACTATGGCGCGCTTCACAATTATGAATAAGAATCTACATTGACGTGGTTTAGTGAGACATCGATCCTAAGGATATTCAACCTCATGCTCTGATACCAAGTTTTTTACATCCGGGGAGCACCCCCTAGACGTAACCGGTGTCATCATCCTTGGAGAGGACTAATACTAGCCTCTTAGCATTCATCATTATATATCATAGGTCAATTACGGAAAATTTAAAAATTTTCATCTACGTGTACAAGTGAGGTTTAGATAGACCTCTAGCTTACACATCATATATACATAGGGAGTTTACATAAAATCCTTAATAGGAAGCATGACATAGGCTTATACTTTTATTTCACATGCATAATATATAAAGATATTCAAATAGGAAATTCTCTCACATTTAAACCATCTAGATCGAATACAACATTCAGGCATAGCCCTTACTTCATTACAATAAAAGCCACATATAGGCATATACAATAATAGTCTTCAAATGAAAGAGAATGAACTAAATTGTCTTTAAGAGTAAAACAACATCCTATAGGTAGATAGTGGCATCGTCCTTGGAAGGTGAGGACCTACCATACTTAGAGAATGAGAGTCCAAGTTATCTCAATGGCCCTCTAAAAGCTCAATGTCCGGAACCTACATAATTGTAGAAACATAGAAATATGGGTTAGTACATACTTGTACTAAGTATGGAAACATGCACATAAAACATTTGCAATCATGCTAAAAAGGGACATTTGTTCAAAACTATGCCAAGTTACTTTGAAAAACCTTATGCACAATCAAGCACCCATATAAGACAATAATCATATATTCCTTAAGACAAAGCCATATACAACATAAGACCAACATCATCAAGTATAACCAAGTTGACATGTTTAATAGCATCCTTGAGTACATAATCAAGACAACTCCAACATCATGTAACAACAAAGGATAAATAAGAGTTCATAAAATTACAACATATACAAGACCGATACTCATAACCCACCATCAAGTCCACAAGTACAATGACCAAGTAAAGCCCCATAACCTTACTCAACCAAGTAAACCCAACAAAGAACCACAAGCATTCTCTAAACTCACATAGCATAGCATCAAGAGTATTCATCATCATATTTAACAATATAGACCAATAGAATTGTTCATACATAAAACTAAAATCATATAGGATCATCAACATGTAGACTCAACATATACATAATCATCTACTGTATAGACATAAAAACGACTTTCTATGACTTCCCTCAAAGCCAATTACTGCAATGTATAGGTAGATTCCCATACCCCTACCTAGACTAAGTCAACCCCTCAAGTCACCCTCGTTAGTGTTCACTTCTTTATTTCATTTCACTTTTGGGGACACTTTCCTTAACCGACTAGACCACAAGAGCTAAATGTGGATCCGGTGTCATGAAACCCTACACCGAAAGAAGGTGTACTACTTGCCAAGGTAGTACCAAAACATGAAAATAGCATTCTAGGTGGATCCACTAGCTAGTATTCATATGGGGGCCACATAGATCAAGAACTAGGAGATATGCTAGGGACCCTCTTTATGCACATTGCATTATAGTCTTCAATGTCATGACTACAATAGTGAACCTACCTTCCCACATTGCGAAGGGACACTCCTCAATACTAGTTCACTCGGTGCTAAGCTAGAGTCCCTTTTTGAAATGACATTGGATCATATTTTAACAATCACAACTTAGATTAGGCCATAGGAGACTAACCCCTTGTATATTCATAATTATTAGCTCATTAGGAATTGCATGAGAATATCCTTTGAATACAACCCTCATATGTAAGACCAACACATTATCATCATCATGTCATAATAAGGCACATAGGAAATTCATAACCAACCTTATATCATTACATCTTAAGCATAATCTCAAACATAATAAAGATATTTCAATTTCATAATCATACCAAAACACCTACTTAATCAAATCACAAGACATGTTTCAATTGAACTTCATCACCAATTATAAGCCATCACAATTGGAGTAAAGGGTCAAGATCACAAAGTCTTACCAAATTCTCCTCAAAAGTCATAATCATTGGTCTTACCCTCAACCAATCCAATATCATCCATCAATAGGTGTATTTACATCATTCAATAGTAATTAACACAATAACTAAGTCAATTTCATTTGTACTAATCAATCAACATAAGTTCATCACCTAAGGTTAGAGAATTTGGGTCAATTCATTATTTATTCCACATACTAGGTTAAACATCAAGAACTAAAATAATACATCATAATATAATCGTAATAATCATTAAAAATCAAGAACAATACAATTTGAAAGATCAATTTCGGATTAGAAAGAAACCCATATGAAATTCATCTTTTTGAAATCAATTTTGGAAGAACCCTTTGGGAAAGGGAATCCCAAAGGAGAAATGTTCCCATACCTTGATATCCCTTGAAGATTTATAAAGAAAAGTGATATTGTTGAATCCCTGTAACCTTTAGTCCTTCGTATTCTATGGAGTCTTCTTTGGGAGAGAGATAGCAGAGAGAAGGAAGAGCAATTTGGGTTTGGGAATTGTGGGGTGTTAAGTTTAGTTTAGGCTTAGGGTAGGTTATATATAGTCACTTAACTAACTTAATTAACCACCCCTTAACCCATAATTAAACCCTAAATAATTCGATAATTAATTGACTCCCTTTAAACTTAATAGCAAAATGCAGGCCTGACCTACCAGACCCCGACCTACAAGCTGTAGGTCAGTCGATGGCCTTGTCCCCCCACCTTCCTGCACATCCATAGTTAAGTTCAGAGACCATGTTTTTGGACACTTTTGGAATAGCTTCTAAGTGTACAATGACAGAGGCATTGATGCCCTTTCGTTCCACTCGCCGACTGCAACCGTAGGTAAACACTGCCTAGTGACAGCTTTTTGACCAAAATGGAAGGGTCCTTCTCAAGGACCCTTAGGGTGGTATTGGGGAATAGTAACCGGATGTTTCGACCCTAAACATACTCTAATATATGTTTGACACCTTTCCACAAAATTTCATCAAATTCTGACTTCTAAAACCTTGTGAAATAGGCTAAGACACACCAACACCTCTCTCACTAGTCTTCGGACGTCATGGGCCTTTCTTGATGTCTTGACTCTAAAACTTCCTAAATGACTTATAACCATTATTTATTACCTCAAAACCGTGTTACAAACCTTAGACACTCATGTAAGGCTCTAGATTAGGTCTTGGACTTTCGGAGTGTTACATAATATTAGTTCAAGTGTGTTGAACATTATTATTTCCAGGTATACATTGATGAAGTTTTCAGTTACATGGAAAAAATTGTTGAATTTTTAATTTTAACTTTATTATTATGAGTAAAAAAAATTCTATTGCTCCAACTAGTTTCAGCACGATCATGAAAAAACTTTATCTTTAACTATGAAATTTTATCTTAGTAAATATTTATGACTATATCTTTCATTATGCCACAAATTTTTGAACATGAAAAATATCTATTTATCTACGAGTTTTTCTTCCAACAATTTATAGTGGGTAAAATGTTATTATTAGTATAGAAATTTATATTGATGGTGAAAATCACAATCTTACAAAATTTATGGAAAATTAATGGCCAAATCTTATAGTTATTGCCGGAATTTTTTTATAACTTGAAGCAAACTTATTTATTTATATACAAATGTTTCTTCAAATAATTTATTGTGGCTAAAAGTTATTATTACTATGAATTTATGGCAAATAATATTTAATTGATACGATATTATATTATAGCGGAAACTCTATGGCTATTTCATTTAACTATAGCTACAATAGTTTATAACTTGAAGTAAAAGTATTTATATAGCTACAATAGTTTATAAATTGAAGTAAAAGTATTTATATAGCTACTATATTTTGTGTCAAATAACTTATGGTGGCTAAAGGGTTACTATTGCTAAAATGACAATAACATATAATTAGCCAAAGAACTTTTTTGTAACATAAATATTATAGATAGTTTAGGTCATTATTGCCACAATTTTTAGCAATTATAGCAGAAGTAAGGATTTCGCTTTATAAATTTAATTGTCGTGGCTATGAAATTTGACGAATTTTTTTATAGCCACAAATTGTGAATTTTCGTGGTTATTACTAAGTAATAGCTATGATTTTCAAATTCATAGCTTAATTTTTGTAGCTATAAGTACATTTTCTTGTAGTGACTCCCGACTTCCTACTATGAACGAGAATTCAGAATGAGAATAAGTCGAATCACCTTTTAGGCAATGAAGAGCATTGTGATTGTGTGCCTACAATAATGTGTAACCTAAAGACAAAGTTGACGCTCACCGAACCTCATCACCGAAGATTTCAGGAGGAGAAGATAGATAATTTGTGAGAAAGATGATTGGGATTAGGGGAAAGTGAAAAGAAGGAGGGTTTGTAGAGATTTGGTGATGAGTTGAGGAGTGATTTAGGGAGGAAATTAATATGGAGAAATGGTTATGAATATAATTTGGAAAGAAAATGGAAAGGGGAAAGAATTTGAATGGTAGGTTTCAAATATAGGCATCCGAGTTCACTGGCATACTGGATCCACGAGACCTCGTTGATGGTTCGTGGATCGATCGACGGTCCACATATGGGAATCGCCGATCACTATTAGAATAAGAAAATTTTGAAAGCTTACCTGGTATCTACGAACACCATTGACGATCCGTCGATGGGGTCCATAGACCTCTGCATCAGACCAATTTTTGCAGATTTCTGATTTTTCCTCCTGCACATATAACAAAAGTTAGGCCATTCTTTTTGTATTTTTGGGACACTTTTTAGACACGGACCCTACTCTAATCTCTAGCCAACACTAGCACACGAAGAAAGAAGAACATGAGACACTTAGTGCAACTAAACAAAACAACGACTCTTTTAACATGGAATACAAAACCTATCATTGGATAAAGTGTATACCTTGGGTTGCCTCCCAAGCAGCGCTTCATTTAATGTTGCGGCACGATTCCGGCCCCTTCATTACTCAGACTTTATCGAGATGATAGGCCTCAACCACTTTGTGTACACTTCTCGCATGCCCCAGATAGATATTAATCCTTTGTCCATTGACTGTAAACCTAGTGTTGTCCTTGTTCTCCAGCTCAACCGCTCCATGAGGGAACACTTTGGTGATGAGGAATAGCCCTTTCCATTTGGACTTGAGTTTTCCCCGAAACAAGTGCATCCTAGAGTTGAATAGAAGCAAAAGATCACCAACCGCAACCTCTTGCTTTTCAATTCTTTTGTCATGATACTTTTCATCTTCTCTTTGTAGATGGCTGAACTTGCATAGTCTTTTAGGAGAAACACCTCAAAAACATTCAACTCATTTAATGCCCTTGTCAATCCCTTCATTGCCCACATCACCTTGTACTCTAGGTCGATCGTAAGTGACAAACCATCCATATACAAGTTGGTATAGAAACATACCTATGGGATCTTGTATGCAGTGAGGTTGGCTCAAAGAGCATCGTCTAGCCTCTGTGACCAAACCATTCTATTGGCATTTACAGTTTTTGCCAGAATCTGTTTGATCTCCCGATTGGACTTTTCAACTTGCCCCCTAGTCTGTGGGTGGTAAGGAGTAGCCACATTGTGGTGAACATCATATTTCTCCAACAACACTTTGAACATTTATTACAAAAGTGAGACCCTCCATCGCTAATAATGGCCCTAGGTGTACCAAATCTGGAGAAGGTATTCTTCTTCAAGAGTGCGGTGACACTCTTCCTTTCATTGTTGGGGAGCACAATTGCTTCCACCCATTATGACACATAGTCAACCAACAAGAACATACTTTATCCCATGACAACTCACAAACGAGTCCACGAATTCAATGTCCCATACATCAAATAGCTCAATCACCAGAATGGGATTCATGGAAAGCTCTTGCCTCTTTGAAATCCCTCCGTCTCGTTGGTAACAATTACATGATTTAGCAAAATCATAAGCATCTTGGTAGATGGTGGGACAATAGTACCCACACTGCAAGATCTTATCCGTAGTTCGAATACCACTATGGTGCCCACCAATAGACGATGAATGGCATGCCTCCAGATTACTCAACATTTCAACCTTAGGTACACAGCAGCGAATAATCCATCGGCAAGATCCGATATAAGCAAAGATCATCCCAAAAGAACTTCTTCACATCATGCATGAACTTCCTCCTTTGGTGGAAAGTCAAATCCGATGGGACTAAATCACTTGCCAGATAGTTCGCAAAGTTTGCGAATATGGGATCAGATCATGACAAGTAGCCAATACATGCTCATCTGGGAACACATCATCAATTTCAGGCATTTCCCACAATTCACGCATAACTTCATCCTTCAATCTAGACAAGTGGTTAGGCACTTGATTCTCGATCCTGTTTTTGTCCTTTACTTTAAAATCAACTCTTGGAGCAATAATACCCATGTGATAAACCTTGGCTTCGCTTCCGCCTTTGCCATCAAATACTCAAAGCAGAATGGTCGGTATGCACTATGACCCTCGTGCCAAGAAAATAGGAGCAAAATTTCTCAAATGCAAACACCACTGCTAGGATTTCCTGTTTAGTTACGGTGTAGTTCTTTTGGGCTTTATTCAGGGATTTACTCGCATAATAGATAGGGGGAAGGATTTTATATCTTCGTTGTCCCAATACCACACCAAGTGCAAACCCTTTTGCATCATAGATCACCTAAAGCGGCTCACCCAGTTTGGTGAAATGATAATAGGCACAGACACCAACTTCCCTTTCAACTCACCAAATGCTTTCAGACAAGATTCATCGAAATAGAACATGCAGTTCTTCTCGAGCAGCTTGCACAATGGATGTGTGATTTCTAAAAAATCCTTGACAAACCTCCGATAAAACCGAGCATGCCCAAGAAAACTTCTCACATCCTTGACTGAGATGCGTGGTGGAAGTTCTCTATTACCTCAAATTTAGCCCGATCAACCTCTATCCCCTTTTTCGAGATATGATGGACCAACATTGTCCCTTCTTTCACCATAAAATGTCACTTCTCCCAATTTACTACGAAATTTCAATCTTCACATCTCTTGAGCACCTCGACCAGATTATGCAAACACCGATCAAACGGGTCGCCAACCACAGAAAAATCATCAAGGAACACCTCAATAGTGTCCTCCACTATATCAAAAAATATTGACATCATACAACGGTGGAAGGTCGTTCGCGCATTGCACAACTCAATGACATCCATTTGAATGCAAATGTCCCATAAAGGCAAGTAAAAGTGATCTTTTCTTGGTCTTCAGGAGCGACGGAGATCTGGTTGTAGCCCGAATAACTATCAAGAAAACAGTACCAACCTTTGCCTGCAAGTCTGTCTAACATCTGGTCCATGAAGGGCATGGGAAAATAATCATTTTCTATTCAGGGCATTCAACTTCCGGTAGTCTATGCAAACTCTCAATTCACTCAGAGAACGCATTGGAATAATATTGTTCCTTTCATTAGGTACCACAGTCATCCCACCCTTTTTAGACACGCACTGAACATGGCACATCCAACTGTTATCCACAATAGGATAAATGACCCCAGCATCCAACTACTTGATGATCTCTTTTTTAACTACTTCTTCCATAGGCAGATTCAACCTTCTTTTGTGCTCAATACTAGGTTTGTGATCTGGCATGAGTTGGATTTTGTGGGAACAAATACCGAGAGAAATCCAAATAATATCTACAATAGTCCATCCAATGGCTCGCTTGAACCTTTTCAACACTGTCGCTTAGCACTCTACTTGTTTCCCATTCAAATCTGTTGCAATAATCACTGTGAAGTGTCATTACTGCTAAGGAAAACATACCTCAAGTGCAGTGGTAGAACCTTAAGCTCTAATATCGGTGTTTCCACAATAGATGGTCTCGTAGGTGGAGACTCACGATTTACTTCATATCCAACTCCAACTTCTTTGGGTTCGACTAATATTCATTTCTTTAAAGTGTGGCCACCAAAGAATCATACTCTTTAATACCATCACTGACAAAATTTATGATGACCACTGCTAGTGCCTCAAAACCTAGTCGCTCTTCAATTTTAATTTCGGATACACTCTCAACTTTGTGGGTTATAGAAGATACTATTTGGATCTCACCACTCTGCTTTACGGATCTATAAATTTTAAAGTTGCTTATTCATTATTCAACATAAACTTCATATGCCCATTTTCCATATCAACTAGTACACAAACAGTGTCAAGGAATGGTCTCCCTAAAAATGGGGTCCTCACAGTCAAGAATCATAAAGTCGACCGGGAAGATGAATGACTCCAATTTCACAAGCACATTGTGGGGTACACCTACGGGCCTCTTCACAGTTTGATCAGCCATCACTAATCGCATAGTGGTAGGCTTTGGGTCCTCAAGCCTAACTTCTTATAAATGGACAGTGGCATGAGATTTATGCTCGCACCAAGATCTCACTGCGCCTTCGCAAAGTGTAGCAACTCTATAGTACATGGAATAGTGAAGGAACCCGGATCCTCCTTCTTCTGCACAAGAGACCTTGTGGCAATATCACTACAATGATGCATTTTGTCATGATCTTCAAAGCTCACCGACCTCTTCTTTGTCACCATATCCTTCATAAACTTAGAATATTTGGGAATTTGATCTAAAGCTTCTATCAATGAAACATTGATGGAAAGCTGCTTCAACATAGTGATAAATTGGTGTCTTCCGTTTTCTTCGCTAATCTTTGTGGAAATGGTGGTGGAGGTCTAGGGATGGGGACCACTTTTTGAGAAAACTCTACTTTTTGTTGTTGCATCACCCAACTCTCCACTAGATTCTGCTACATCATATTCCTTTCTCATATCACCTTCTACTGCAGACGGCATAGATGGATCAATGGTTTTCATACCTCCTCGAGTAGTGACTGTTATGCAATGCCCATCATTTTTTTGGGTTTTGGATAGTGTTTCTTGGAAGAGTGCCAGGTTGGTGTGGGTTCATTGTACTAGACAACTGAGTCATTTATAACTCAAGGTGTTTTATCGAGACCACATGTGCATACACTTTTTGTCTAATGCCAGATTAGTCATTTCTCATCTCCTTGACATTCTCATTTGTTGCCTTAAACCTCCTCATCATTTTGTGCATCATATCCTCAATCATACTACCTACACCTTCCCTAGGGACAGCTTCCTCATTATGAGAAGGATCATATGGCCCAACCAGATCATTCCTGTTACCATAGTTGTTCCGATTGAAGTTGTTGTCACGATTGTAGTTCCTGTCTTGGACATATTGACCCTCTCAGTTGTACTTTCCATAGTTTCGACCTTCATTTCCTTGACCGTAGCACCAATATACTGATTGGAACCTTGGATGTTTGGATAGAAACCCCTCGTCTGATCATCAACTACATATGCATCCTCTTCATAGTAATACTCCTCTGCCTGTGGTGGGGTCTAGTCAAATAGTTTACTGCATTCACCTTCTCTGCGCCTCCACTCACATGCTTCAAGACCAACCCCAACTTGATTCTCATAAGCGCCATTCTCTTCACAAATCTCATGTATTGTTTGTAGCTTGAACAACAAAGGTTTTTTGCCCAGTGTCCGACTTTTTAGTTCTCCAAGCTTTGTTGTTGCGAGATATCTTCTCCAAATTCTCTGCAATCTCAGCATACGTGCATTCCTCGTAGGAGCCACCAGCCATAGTGTCAAGCACCGCTTTAATGTTGTCATCTTGACCTCTATAGAAATACTCCTTCAGTGATAATGATTTGGGACTCCTTCAGTTTGAATCATCCCAAGAGCTACTCACTGACTCTCCAGGTGGTGCCAAAAAGTTGTTCACCTTACCTTGTGATTGATATTCTTGGACACTGGATCATACCTTGCTAAGAACACATCTCTAAATTAATCCCAAGTATAGTTTAAGTTGTATGGTAGCTCAGTGAACCATAGAGCAGCCTCTCCTATCATAAATAGAGGGAACACTCGCAACCCGATGACATACATGTCCAACTATGGTCTACCCATACAACTTTTACAAAGCACCCTTTGCTTGGGTATATGAGAATGTGGATCTTTCGATGGAAGTCCCAAAAATAAACCCCTCACGATGAGCATCTACATCAGGCTACTCTTCACTATGAATGTGTCCCCACGGGAAGGGGGGCTGGGACAAGAGGTCCATCAAAGTCTGCAATGTTCACTTTGCCTCTATAATAATATTGAGGTCATGGGGCTACTGGAGGTTGCAATCACAAGGTATCTCCTAAATGATTCTCAACGGGCGCCTGGTTATTTCCACCGAGTAGTATTCGAGGTTGCAAGCCTACTCCATCACCTACATTCCCTCTTTTTGGGTTACCTGGGACCCCTTGATTCTCCATCCTTTGCAAGGTTCAATTCAATTCGCGATTGTAAGGAGTGAGTGGTTCCCCTCGGCTCCGTGTTCTGGGCATACAGTAGATCTAGACCTGAGAGAGAAAAAAATACAAAGAAAAAGTAAAATTAGGAAATAGTTAACTAAATTTCAATAATGTATTTCAAGTTAATCTAAAATCCAAATTCCCCGGCAGCGGCGCAAAAATTTGATATGCTCAAATTACAACTCCCTAAAGAAGCATAAGCGATCGTTATCAAGTAAAGAACCTAACTAGTAGGTTGCGGTCAATCCCACGAGGACTATAGTTTAGACTTAACTTTAACCCACGATTATATCTTTTTAGCCAAGGTATTTACAAAACAAGTAAGTAAAGGGGGGTGTTTGTGAAACAAATTACTTCAATTCTGTTATTATCAAGTGAACAAAAGGAAATTTTGATTGTTATCAAGATGAGAAATTCACTAGGGTGTGTATATTCTTCATAAGTTCATAATCTGGTATTCCTAGTAATAGCAATCCTTTCCTAGCGTATTACATGCGAAGTGATAGAGTTAGGTATCTTTAAATCCTTGGTCCGGCATCTAGAGAATTTCACCATGCATCTTGCTCCGGCTATCTGTGTATAATTTACTAACCCTTACCATTACCTCATATTAGACATCATAATCGATGTATGGCTTAGTTCTTACTTCGCACCAATCGACACTAGCTTATTAGATAGTATCTCACTAAATCTATGTTGATAATTCATACCTCCATAGTCCGGCAAGTAGCAACAAGGCGAGTTCTAATGTGTGCAACCGTTAAAAAGACTTCAAAGGGAAAAATTATCAATGCATGCAAAAACACTATTCAAGAATTTCTTAATTACTAGTTATACCTTGTTAATCCCTCGTGGTTCTCATAACCCTAGTTATAGATTTAGTTACCCATATTAGCAAGAACATAATTCATGTTTGTAAATGAAAGAATTATGAACTTACATAAGAGGAATAGTAAATCCAGAAATCCAACTTGAATTTCAAACCAAAAGCTTCAAATAAACTTTGGAAGTTGATAAATTTCTAAGGTTGCGAAGAGCAATTCCCAAAACAAGAACTAGAACAAAAATAATAGTAGTTAACCCCCAAATCAAGGTTTTTCCCCCTATTTATAGAAAAAAAATCTTAATGAAAAAGAAATTCAAATAAGGAAAGCGTTGTTCAGGCACATGACTTCAATCGATGAGACAACTAACGGGTCGTCGATCGATCTACGGTCCGTGAATTGCTTTCTTCAGCCAGGAATAATAAAATATTTTACCCTCCGGATGGCACCCTCTCAGAATCAAACTACGGACCAACAGTACGATCTGTCATTCCATCTATGGTCCGTAATGCTCCTCCATTACTCCACACCTAGATTCTTCGAATATCAGGTACTAAAACCCTCGCAGTCACAAACTACAGTTCAACAAGACGGTCGTCGATCGATCGACGAATAGTCATGCCAATCGTGGTTCTAAACTTGGTCAGACTTCTCGGACTTCCTCCAACGACATGGTTTCTCGTCTATGACCTTCGCCTACGGAGCGTCGATTGAACGACGGTCTATGGACTGTCTCCAAAGTTTTGTTTCTGCACTTTTTCAGTTGTCTTCTCCAATTTCTGCCGGAACATCTTTCCTGCAATACAAGACATAAAACTTGTTAAAACCCATACAAAAAGACTCTAGACACACAACTCTTAAGTGAAATACATTAGAAATACCGTGAAATCATGGTACATCACTATGAAGCCTCTAATAAATGAGATGGACGTCCGGACAAGACTTATGACATCCTAATAAAGCTAGAATGATAAAGCAAATAAAAGGGATCCTCCGAAAGAAAAGAGACTCACCAATAATTGAAGCTCACGGATCAACGAAGCGCTGGATGTTGATCCTGGTTACCTATATCTGCATCATAAAAGATGCAGGCCAAATGGTGTCAATACATGGAATATATGAGCATGTGAGGGGAATTCTAAAATAAGGGATGAGTTTCTAAGGGAACTAAACAAACATACCCAATCTTAACTCAACTCAACTCATTTCAGTCTTAAGCAGTAATAAAGATGCATTATAAACAAAATCTTTAAAAATTGAAGATAATAACTCAGTGTATTGAAAAATACAATAGTAACCTGGTCCCAATACGAAAACACAATTGACTCTGTGGGCAACTTTTTAATCGACAACCATCTCACTATGAGTTATGTGATTATACAACATCTTACCTCACACTGTCAGGGTCGTCCTATACTTTTTTGGGGTATATAACTACTATTAAGTGGATACACTAATCTATAACAAAAGCATTACGAAATCATCAAAAAAGTATGATCCGTTCTACCCATGTTGGCTACACGATTTATGAAGACTTTGAGTTATCTGAACTCGTCTCCATATTGGTGCTCAATACTACTCCCAAAAAATTAACTGGCTCATATGTTTAAAACCATAACTTCTCTGTGGTTTGAGATTTTTACTAAAAAATCTTTCTCTTGCAAGAGATAATACACAGAACTACGCATGAAAACTATTTTAGAAATTGTTGTTTTCTCTCATCTTAAATGTGAAAATATTTTCTCTTTGGTAATACTTAGTTCCCATATAAAATTTTGAAGAAATGCACTCGGCTCACTCGACTCTACTCTTCCTTAAACTCAATGTTTAAGTGTTCAAACAAGTTTTAATATGATTATACAAGACTAATGACTCAAAGAATTCTTCAATACTTTATTCTTAACTCAACCTTCAATTTCAATTATGAATTCAAGGTTATGATTGGTGATAGAAAAGATATTATGATGATTAAGAGTGTTTTTAGATAGTTGATCATGAAAAACGGTAAGAAAAACTACGGAGAACAAGTCCGCGATATGGAGGTAAATTTAAATATTTATATATGAAATAATTTTGAAACAGAAGAGTCCGCAACCTTTATACGACACTGATAGAAGGGAGCAAGTCTGCAACGCGGATTTGCGTGCCAGATTCTGCCCGACTTTTTCCTTCTTCATTTTCTAACCCCAATTTGTCTAGAGTTGAATGATTTCTTCCACAATCATTTAGAATCAAATATCCAACAATAGTGCACAAGAATCTACTAAAAACAATCTTAAAACTCATACGATTATCTCAATAACTCGTCAAAAATCTCAACAATTAAGATTATGAAAGAAACGTCAATGAACTCATTAAGAACTCAAATTCTTTATTTTCAAGAACAAAATTATGCTGAAGTAGTCATGATTAGCAAGTGGGTGAACTAAACCGATGCTATGTGAACTCACATACCTCTTAGGATCGAATCTTTGGCGAAACAACCTTCGAATTTGCACAAAAAACACACCTCTTAGGATCGAATCTTTGGCGAAACAAACCTTCGAATTTGCTCAAAAACTCCAAGAACGCCTTGAATTTTCTCATTTTTATCCTCTTTTTGAACTCTTCTCAAAACCCTAAGCGTATATTGGTTTGGAAAAACTAAACCAAACTAGTCTAGCCCCCTTATTAATTACTAAAAATGAATTAACCTGATTGAATACACATCTTAAATTTGTGTAAGGCTGGGCAACGGAACGGGATGTACCGGTACCATCCGGTACCGTTCTGGTTCATTTTGGTTCGGTTGCCTACGGGACGGAACAGGACATCCCAAACCGGGACACGGAACAGAACGGAACCGAGGTTTTGAACCAGTGTACCAGTACCAGTTTATCCCGGTTTATTCTGGTTCCCGTCGGTCCGGTCCGGTTTCGCTCCTGTTGCTATTAATTAATATTTATTAATTAATTATTTATTATATATTTATTAATTAATTTATATTATATATTTATAAATTATAATTTATATTTTATATTGAATAATAAATACTACTCAAGCAACAAATTACCCCCTATTAGTATTACATTAGTATTACATTCGAGACTTAGTTGAAACAGAACCCTTCTTAGTGGTTGCGTAAACTATGCACTCTACTAGTAGTTGTAGATTGAATTGTAATTTATAATACAAATTTAAATTAATTTCTGTAATTGTTTTATCTTTATTTTTATTTAATTTTTTAAAATTACAAATTCAATTTATTTAAATTACAAGTTATAAATATTACTTATAAATTATAACATATTAATAAATAATAAGTAATAACTTATAAACTTCAAAAGATTTAAATCTTGAAAACTTAATTAGACTTAACTTGCAAACTCAATAAGTAAAATTTTTACAAAAAATTATCTTTAAAATAACTTAAGTAAAAAATTACATTATAAATTTAAAAACTACTAATTTAAACTTAGAAAAATAAAAAACTATTCCTATTTTCGTATTTTTTTAAAAAACATTTTTTGAAATAACTAGATGTGTCATCCCCATTTATCCCATCCGTTCTGTTCCGGTCCGTTCCGGTTTCATCCCGGTATATAGTGGAACGGGACGAAATCGAGTATCCATCTCGGTAATTCCGATCCGGTTCATTCTGGTACCGGTCAGCGAACTGGTCAACTCGTCCCGTTCTGGTACCGATTCGTTCCGATCCGATGGTCCCGTTCCGGTCCATTGCCCAGTCTTAAATTTGTGTAACTCTCCTTATCCGATAACTTCAAATAGACATATCTCTCTCATACGAGCTCGAAAATTAGCAAATTCAGTGTCGTTGGAAAGAGGATTCCAAGACCTTTCATTTGATATCTTATTGGCCACTTGAGTCCTCCTCCTGTACTAAAAGTTATGGGTTGTTTGAAGTTGACCCACACATAACTTGCCAAAATTTCTAAATTTATTATTTTCAAAAATAGTTCTTTAATTTGGTGGAAAGCTACAAGCATAACTCTTGAATTCATAATTCATATTGAAGGTAGAGTTAGGAGTAAAGTCTTGAGAGTTTTTTCGAGTCATTTTGAGAAGCTTTTTACAATCTTTTAAATTTATTTTAAGACTTGAGTACTTGAGTATGAAGAAGAGGAGAGTTGAGTTTCATTTTTCCAAAATGAAATTACATGGACTAAGTATCCCCAAGAGTAAATGTTTTCACATTTAAAAGAGAGGAACCGTCGATTTTCAAATGAATTTACAAGTACTAAGTATCCCAAAGAGTAAATATTTTTAAGCATAGTTTAGTGTAGGGCTGTTCAAAATTGAACCGAAACCGATAAGTCGAACCGATAAAAAAGTTATTGGTTTATAGTATTGGGTTATTGGTTTAGTGGTTTTAGTAACGATTTTGATTTTTTTTGTTATCGGGTTATCGGTTTTTAACGGTTTGAAATTTTTTCTTAATGGGTTAACCGGTAATCCGATACTAAATTAAATAATTATATTTATACCATTTTGTATAGAAAGTCCTCGATTTAGAGTTTGATTTCCTACTTTTATTTTTGGTTGTCTCAAACACTTGGTTATTCAACAATGTAAAAGTGTTTGCTTTTGACCAAGATGTAACATGTGAACTCAAGTGCATGGTTTATTTGGTTTGTCACCTTGTTTCTAAGTGATTTTCAATGTATTTTCTTTTGTGTCAAATCTTAACGTTTAAATCGATAATCGAACTGATAACAATGAAAAACCGATAAACCAATAACCGATAAGTCAATATCTTAATGGTTCTATAACGGTTTGCATCTCCACAAACCGATAACCAATAAGACAACCCGATGAACTTCAAAACCGAACCGAATCGACCGATACGCAGCCCTAGTTTAGTGAATATACTTAGTTGAGGATGTCTTATAATCCATATAGGACAGTTTTGACAATGTGGGAAAGACGATGTGTCATCACGTAGCTCATAGTGATGATTGTCGGTTAGAGAATCTCCCGAATTGAGTTATTTTGTTTCTTCACATACAAACTGAGTTAGTATTGTATTTTAAATACATTGAGTTGTTATCTACTATTTTAAATGCTTTATATAAGTTGCATCTTATTGTTGTTTTATACTGCATTGAGTTGAGTATCCATGAGATGAGGTTGAGTTGTGTATAGTTGAGGTGAGTATGTTACCTTTTTTTCCAAGTTCAAGCTTTTATGTTATGTTCACTGTTTCCGGATCTTACATGCTCGTACATTCAATTTAGTGATGTCATTTGGACTGCATCATTTCATGATGCAGATACAGGAGATCAGGGTCATCAACAGAATTTTTCGTTGATACCACTTGAAGTTCCAAAGTTGTTTGGTAAGCCTCCTTGCTTCCGGAGGATCTGTTATTTATTTTCATTTATTTTAATTTTGTTAGAATGATCGAGAATTTTTTCTTTACATCCCTCAAAATATTAGATGCTTCATAAATAGACATTAGCAATTGAGAAGTTTTTTCATTTCCAGTGTTTAATGTTTAAAGACTTGAGGTGCCTCTTTTGGCCAGTGAATGTTTTACAAAACATTCTAAGTATCTATTTTGAGACATTGAGTTATAACTTTATTTTGAAAAATTTATTTTATTGTTGAGTAAGTCTTTTGCTAAGTGCTGAACTAAGTCAAGAGTTCGCTTGGTGCCAGAAATGGTTCTCGATTGTCGATCACGTCCAGGGTGTAAGCTCGGGGTGTGAAAAAAGCGAAAAAAATTCCAAAAAGTCTCGCAGTCCGTCGCTTTTCTGAAATTTATATTTTGAAACCTAGAAAAATGAAGGATTAGAGGACCCTATTTGTCACTTTTCTTAATTTTTTTTAAAAATGTAGAAAAAACGACGTACTAAAGGACCCTGTTCGTTGCTCTTCTAAGATTCTTTTTTTAAAAAAAATCAAAAAAGAGACGGATAATACCACCTTGTTCTTGTTTTTTCTGCAGTGTTTTTGACAATGGAGCTGAGTTTTTGCTGCCCACTTGCAAAGTCAATTCAATTCATTCCGCCCATTCATATAAATCACACAACAAACATGCTACATCAAATATAAACTAACAAACTTAATTAACCATTCAAAAATATTTGAATCACAATTGTAAGACTAAATAACATTGTTCGTCATTTTCAAAAAAAACTGTTTGATCAATATTTTGACCAAAAGCAATGGACTTAACAACACTGGCCATCACTTTCCAAAAGTGTTTGATCACACACGTGCATCTACTTTCAAATCATTAAAAGAGTAATGTATGGTTCTATCCCTTGATTTGAGTATTCTTGAGATGAGTTGATTTTGAGTTCTTGAGTTTCTTATTCTTTTTGACATTTTTTTCCTAATTGTTGAATTTCTGTACGTTCTACGTTATTATTCTTGAGTGGAAAAATGCATAAGTACCCCCCAAACTATGTCCTAAATTTCAGAGACTCATTTATACTGTACTAAGGTCCTATTATCCCCCTGAACTTATTTTATAAACAATTTTCTACTCCATTTCGACCTACGTGGCACTAGTTTGAAAAAAAATGTCAACACGTATTGGGCCCACAAGATAGTGTCACGTAGGCCTAAAAAGGGTAGAAAATTATTTATAAAACAAGTTTAGGGGAGTAATACGACCTTACTATACTATAAGTGTGTCTCTAAGATTTCGAGCATAGGTTGGGGTACATGTGTATTTTTCCATTCTTGAGTTGATTCATTCATGTCTATATTTCAGTATGAACCATATGAGTTGAGTATCCTTGAGATGATTAGTACTATTGAGTTTTGAGTTATGAGTATTGAGTCTTGCATATTGTTGTTGAGATCCTTGAGTTGATTCCTTCATATCTATATTTCAGCATGAATCTGTTATAAAATTTTGAGAATCTATTAAAATCAATATTTTTGTTTTAAACTGAGTTTTTGAGAAAGTAAAGAGAAGTTTGAGAAAGTGTTTTAACCAAGATTTGAACAAGAGTATAAGGGAACTAAGTGTTTCTCAAATGTTTTATTTCTACATGAAAAAACAAAGTATTATTTTGAGAAGAGTAAAAGAGTTTTTAGAAGGATTGAATACAGAGCAGTTACCTCTTAAAGAGACCCTTTTGATTAATTATCTCAACACAAAGAAAGTATTTTTACATTGAGCAATGAGAAATCCTATTTTCTTAATGAGTAATGATTTTAGAAATATTTCAGAGCAGTTACCTCTTTTAAGAAGGTAGTTTTAGCAATTATCTCAAACAATAGAAAGAGTATATTTTATACATTTGAGCATACGTAGAAAGAGTATGTTTTATACATTTGAGCATGCGTAGAAAGAGTATGTTTTATACATTTGAGCATGAGTAGAGTTTAGAAATATCTCAGAGCAGTTACCTCTTTTAAGAGGGTAGTTTTAGAAATTATCTCAAACAATAGAAAGAGTATGTTTTTTACATTTGAGCATGCGTAGAGTAGTATTGAACGCAGATATCGGGATGAGTTCAGACAACTCAAAATCCTCATAAACCATGTCTTGACAACATGAATACATAATCATACTTTTTATATGAATCCCTATTTCTTAGTGGATCCACACAGTTGAGGTGTTGTATACCCCGTCAAGGTATATGATAGTTGTGACAGTGTGGGTGAGACGTTGTATCATCACATAGCTCATAGTGTTATATAGTTGTCGGTTAGAGAATCTCTCAAATAAGAGTAAATAATATTTTTTAAAAATATTTGCAAATATATATTCTTAAGTTGATATCTTTTATTTTTGAAGCTTTAAACATGTTTATTTGTTGTTACTACTTTTGTTATCAATAGGCGCTTCGTTGATACCACTTGCATTCCGGCGAGCTTTGGTGAGCCTCCTTGCTTTTCGGAGTGCTTCACACTTATTTTCTGTTTTTGTTAAGTCGTCCTGGGTTATATCCCGACATCTATCTTAGTATTAGTGGCTTCATAGATAGTTAGATGTTGAGGAATCTCTTGTTATTTCCCTTTCTTGTTGAGATGTTTTGAGATCCTGAGCCAATTGAGTTTATGAAGAGTTGAGCTTGATTTAGGCTTTAAGATTAATTATGAAATTGGAGGTCCTTTTTCTATTTGGGGAAGTCTTCCGCTAAGTAGTCAGCCTGACAAGGATTTTCTTGGGGACCAGTGATGATTCTCGAGTGTTGGTCACGTCCATGGTGTAGGTTCGGAGTGTGACATTAAAGTCATGATGATTCTCGAATACTGGCCACATCCACGGTGTAGGCTCGAAGTGTGACATTGAAGTCATGAGTTCTTGTTAAAGCCACAAACTTTGTAGTCCAAAAATAAGAATTTGATGTTTAAAAATCATGAAAAACTAATGGTTAATGAAGATTTAAGGCCAAGAACACTTACCCAAATGTTTGAACTCGAAAAACCTCGTTGGAATTTCCATAATAGACTTCTCAAAGCTCAAAAAATTAAAATATGAGAAAGAAATTTTGTATTTAGGAAAGAAGAATTGCTAGTCAGTTTGCTCTATGTGATCATGGGTTGAGGACTGCAAAGGCGGAGGTCAACCCTAAGCAACCCTTCGCGAACAGGAACCCTCTTCCGCAAATACGAATGTCAAGACCCCCGACCCTCTGCGATTGTGGCCTAAGGCTCGTGAATGCGGAGGCCAACACCCTAACTGTTCGCGATCATGGTTAAGCATGTATGAATGCAGAGGTCCCCATATGTATCCTTTGCTATCATGGTCAACAACTCCACAAACGCAAAAAAGAGGGCACCAGAACACCAAACCAGCAACACACCCCAAGACAAATAAATCGCCAAATAAACACTCTTAATTTGTTTAAAATTTCGTGCATACAAAAAAGATATGTTATCCTACTAAATTCAATGTTTTTGACTCAATGAAATCATCAAAATACGAATTCAACTCGCAATAAACGAACTTTTACCCAAAATATTAATTTCTTTCGGAACCTTTGAAAATTTAATCAAGACCTCACCTAGGCTTAAAATAACTTCCTGAATCCAATGAAATCATTGAAAATACAATCCGAGCTTCTGAACTTCTAGATGTTGACCGAAGTCAACTTTTGACATTTCAAACTTGAGGACTTGATTCCCAAAAGAACTTCGAAATTGAAAACAACAAGACCTATAGACCAAATTCTGCATTGTGAAGCTGATGGAATTTCATTCCGAGATCATAACTCTGGTTGATGTCAAACACCAAATTCTTTAAAACTTAAAAACTTTCAAAAATCACAACTTTTCTATTCAAAACCAACCGCATAAATTGATCAAACGTGACTCTTGACAATTATCGAGAGAGGTCAGATGAATTTTTCTTGAAACTTTTTACAAAAATGACCTCCAGGGTCATTACAGACAAAATAAAAATATACTGATGACCGAAGATATTTATGTAACCAAATTTTTATTTGCATACAATAAATTTCTCAAAATTAGATATTATATAAAAGACTCGGGCAACACATAACACGCATTGTAAAATGGAAAAAACGTGAAATTCTACATGTCTTTACGATTATTCTTCGGTTTTGATAGTCGATTCATGGATTTAGTGATTTAGTCGATATCTCTATTCATTTTATCAATTTCTCCGTTGATGTTGTTGTTATTAATTGGAGCCTAACAATAAATGTGTCATTTAGGCCGTTGATGTTGTTATTAATTTGATTGTGACTTCAAAGATTTAAAAACTATTGTTTCTATACAACTTTATGTCCACATTTAAATATTTATTTAATCGCAAAATTTCATCAATTTTTCAAAAAAATAAATTTAAATTCTTTGTATTTTTAAATTTCACTCACCGAACTTTAATTTTTATAAATAAATTGCATGTTCGGAACAAACTCAAATATTCAAAATTTTAAAAATTTAAAATTTTGACTTCTAAATTTATAGTTAAATCTAAGCTTCTTGTCTTGTTCTATTGGACTATAATTATATATCTATAATATTTTTCTCAAAAAAATAATTACTAAATTCTATATAATAAAGGGTCAATTTTACATTCATATCATATGGAGTATTATATAGGACTATAAGGGGTCGTTTGGTACAAATATGAATAATGCTGGGATTAGTAATGCATGGATTAACAATGCAGGGATTAGCAATGCAGGAATTAGTAATGCAGGGATTATTTTTATCAAGTGTTTGGTTCATTGTTTCTAATCTAATTTTGTGTGTGGTTTAAAAGTTTTTTTAAAAAAAAAAACTTTCCAATTATACCCTAGAGTTATTATGAGATTTTGTATTTCATGTAATTGAGTCAAAGTAGATAATTAACGGAGAATATTATTTTTTTATAACATTTTTAACTAGTTAGGAGAATAAAATTTTTATTGTCATGTTTACTATTTTCTCACTTGAATTATTTGAGAGTAAATAATTGTCATCTTAATAAATTAGAGTTAATAACTCAAAAGGTCACACAACTATAATGATTATAGAGAAAAATTATTGAACTTTGTTTTGTATTCAATAAATTTTAAAAAATTCTTTATCATAAAATAAAATAAAAATATAAAATAAATATAGAAAAATAAATTAAACTATTTTTATACTCGAGATGTGTGTGTATATATATATACACACACTCTTGTTTTAGACTACTTGTGTAATGTTTAATGAACTTTCATTAAGAGACAATATTTTACTTATGAATTGTTCTTAAATTCATACATCAACATTAACATATTAATCGGATTATAATATTTTATATTAATAATAAATAGATTAAGTAATTCATATTTTAGAAACAAAAAATTATATCTAAATAATAAAATTTGTAAGCTAATTTATTTAAATAACTTTATTAGTATAAATATAAAATATAAAATATAAAATCAAAAAAATAAATAAAATATTAAAAGGATTTGAGAGGTATTTTTCTCTTTACCTAGAATAGTCCCATGGTATTAGAGCTAATACCTCCAAAGGGAAGGTATTAGCAATACATCACATAATACCATGTAGCATGTATTAACTAATCCATGGATTAGTTATACATAGGCTCACATTCCTACCAAACACAATATTAAAAAATATCACATCTAATACATGGATTATTTCTTTTAATACAACCTACCAAACGCCCCCTAAGAGTAATTGGCAACAATAAAATGCAGTGGGTTGGAATGTGCCATGTGGCAGGCTGGCAGCATATACAGTTATTAATGCACTGCAAATTAAAAGCAAATAATTTAGGAAAATGGACAAGTATCCAATTTGAGGACCACCCCAAGTTTTGAGAGGGGGCGGGTGTTAAAGGGTTAGTTTCGATATGTTATTAGTCAAAATTAAAATTAAATAATTTAATTGGTTTTGAAATTACCAAATTAAATATAGTATATATTTATTTGTTTGATTTATTTTTAGTTTTGATTTGATCTGGTTTGATTATTCAGTATTAATCATAAATAAAAATATAAGAAATAATTTATTCAAAATGTGAAAAAAGTGATAATAATCCATTTAAAACGAAAAATAGTTAGAATGATTGATATTACATAACTTTCGATCATTAAATTTATTTATATAAATAAAGCTTCAAAATTCATTATTTTGACTTAGAAGGAAGAGATTATGACATTTTTAATCCACACAGAATTGTCATAGACATTCGTATACATGAAATAAATAAGAAAATTATTCTCACCTTGGACATTTTTGCTTTCATAAGTAAATTATAAATAAATTTTGATGAAAACATATATTAAATCTATCAAATTATTTATAAAAATAATTTTATGTATGTATCATAATAATATATGTATATAATATGTCAATTTGGTTCGATTCAGTTATTTCTTCTGTTATTTTGTAACAAAATCATGACAAATCCAAATACTATCTGGTTTTTTTATAATAAAAAAAGGAAAAGGGTCTAATATACCCCTTAACTTTGTCATTTGGAGCTGATATGCCCCTCGTTATGAAAGTAACTCATGTATATTCTTATCGTTATACAAACGACTCATATATACCCCTATCGTTACAAAATGAGCTCATATATACCCTTCATTTAACAGAAGTGAAAAAATTAGTTTTAACTTTATATTTTTTACTTTTAATTTTTGTAAAACTTATTTAGGAGTATATATGATTTTTCTAGCAAAGTTCAAGGTATATTTTATTTTTTTCCATACATAAATTATTTTTTGACTTCTTTTATTATAATTATTTGAGTTTCTTATTCTTATTTTATTTTCTTTCATTCCTTAGTGTAATGAAAAAAAACAAAATATTTTCTTGTCTACATTGTAACTTGATTTTTGTATTTAAAGAAAAAAAAATTGGTCATCTCTAATAAGTTTTACAAGAATATTAGTGAAACATAAATAAATTTGACCATCACAATAATAATTCTAAATTAGTCATTGAAACAAAAAAAAAAGTCAAAAAGAATATGTTTGAAGAGGATTAAATTTACTCATATGGGATTACAATTTTTAGATAAAATTAATAAAAAATTAAATTAATATTAATTTTTTTCATTTCCATTAGAGGAAAAGGATATATATGAACCATTTATTTATAAGTAGGGGTATATATGAGTCACTTTCATAACGAGGGGTAAATCAGCTCTAAATGACAAAGTTGAGGGGTATATCATACCCTTTTCCCTTACAAAAAATCTAAAACCAAATCAAATCAAATTCAAATTAAATCGTTTATTCAGTCGATTTGGTTAGATTTTTCTATTTTATTCCAAAACGGTGAACACCACTAGTTCAGTAGCGGACTCAGAATCTTCATTAAGGGGTGTTAATGACGATAGTAAAAATATTGTAATAATCCTTGTAGGAGTAGAACTTACAACCTCAAGAATTTTTCGTTACACCTTAACGACTAGACTAACCTTTCACTTGTATATATAATATAAACCAAAATTTTTCGACATACTGTGTAAATTTCCGATAAAGGGATGTCACTTAATATCCTTGACTAAAGATGGATCCACCCCAGATAGATTCAATAGATGATGCTACTTTTTTCTTAATTAAAAATCTTAAGTTGAAGTTCTTGATATAAAATAATGAAAAAATGCATAAGTAGCCCTTCAACCTATGCCCGAAATTTCATAGACACACTTATACTATAATAAGGTCCTATTACCCCCTTGAACTTATTTTATAAGTAATTTTCTATCCCTTTTCGGCCTACATGGCACTAACTTTTAAAAAAAAGTCAACCAGCGTTGGGCCCACAAGATAGTGCCACGTAGACCAAAAAGGGATAGAAAATTATTAATAAAATAAGTTCAGGGGGGTAAGAGGACCTTCGTATAGTATAAGTGTGTCTCTGAGATTTCGTGCATAGGTTGAGGAGGTACTTGTGCATTATCCCTAAAATAATCTTGATAAAGAGCAGTATCCTCCATTCAAGGCCCTACTCGTTCAAATTAGAGGAACTTCACATATAGCCACTCAAAAATAACTTATGTATTCTCCATAGCTATAGTTTGATAATTACAATTCGTAGCTACATGTGATAGAAAGGGGAGAGGCAAGCGAGACTGGAAGAGAGGTGAATTGTATATGTATATTTGTTAGATAATTATATGTTATACATATATATCTGTATAAATGGCAAACGAGATCGGGAGAGGAAGGAGAGAAGCGAGCAAGATTGGGAGAGGGATGGGAGAGGCGAGAGAGATTAGGAGAGAGGTGAGCGAGAGATGGAAGAGAGTGGGAGAGAGGTGAATTTCATATGTATATCGGTTAGATAATTGTATATTATACATATGCAATTGTATATATGGGAAGAGAGATTCGGAGAGAGAGAGATCGGCGAGCGAGAATGGGAGAGGAAGGAGAGAGGCGAGCGAGAGAGGGCAAAAAAGTGGGAGAGAGGTGAATTGTATATGTATATCGGTCAGATAATTGTATATTATACATATATATTTGTATATTCTGGCGAGTTATACATATATAAATGTGACTAAATATACAAACTCGAAGTCAGCATACATAAGTAATGTATAATGATAGTAGCAAATGATAATTATAGCAAACTATAGGTATGACAAGTAATTAAATAGTATAAATTTGCTTAATCATATAATATTGCCTTCAAATTAATTAAACTCAAATAAAGACATCAAACACCAAATAAAAAACTAAAAAATATGATTAAAAAAAATACACTTCTCAGCTGCTAAAATGATAGGAGATATGTCTTCACTATATCTTCCCAACCGAAAACTCAAGACTTTTTTGTATTGCGTTGTCAATTACTTGCTTCTACTAGTATCTTGTTTGACCACGTCTGTTTCGAAAGAAATTTGATAATTAAAATTGACGTAATTTAATATAGTAATTATATACTTTAAATTTAATAATTATATAATATGATAATTATAATAAATAAATTATTTGTTTATTGTAATATAATATATTACAGTATAATTATCTGATTGGATTGGATTCTAGAAAAAAGTTAATTATCTAAAAGTTAATATGTCACGACCCAAATCGGGGACGCGACTGGCACCCACAATTTCCCTCCTATGTGAGCGAACCAACCAATCTAACCCTTATCATTTTTACATATATCAACAGAAAATAATGCGGAAGACTTAAACTCATTAATAAAACAAATCAACATCTATTATTTCCCCAAAATCTGGAAGTCATCATCACAAGAACATCTATCTCAAATTACTAAACTAAGAATGTCTAAGAACAAAAATAACTAAAAAGCTAGTCCATGCCGGAAGTTCAAGGCATCAAGACTTGAAGAAGAAGACCCAGTCCAAGCTAGACGCGTTAGCTCACCCTGAATTTCCGAAGGTAGTGAAGACTGGCTAGATCTACTGTTGAGTTGAAGTTGACGGAACGTTCGCTGCATTCCACAA
>NC_028639.1:10376037-10397474 GCF_001406875.1 Solanum pennellii
TATATATATATATATATATATATATATAATAGTAAAAAACACCCCGGCCCAACAGCATCGTATAATGTATAATTTTATGGAAAAATAACTTAAACACACAACTATAAGTTTAGTATTCTCTAATTTTCCCTTCTTTTTTTAAATATTACATAATTCCCTTTTTTCAATTTTAGTAAAAGTTTAGAGATACATAACCTTCTCTCTCCTATAATACACACTTCCCAATATCATGCCTATTTTTTCTCCACTAAAACACTCAATCTTCTGAATCACTTTTTGAATTTTGAATTATTAATTTTAATTAAAACGTTTCACAACATTTAATATGAAATTTTGAATTTCAAAATTCAAAAAATTTGAAATTTCTGAAAATTGGACAACTGTTCTCTGGTTCTTCTTCTTACTCCATCATCCGTCTATAGTTCTTCTTCTTCTTAATCCATCATCTGTTCTTATTTTCTTCTTTTTTTCTTCTTGTTCATTGTTATATTACATCAGCCATCTCTAGGTTTTCTTTTTCTTCTTACTCCATCATCCGTTCTTCTTTTTTTTTTTTTGTTCATTGTTCTATTACATCATATTAATGGATCCTTTTACTAATAGAAGGATTTATGATTCGGACGATGAAAATTGGAAAGAAAATAGAAAAAAGTCTTTGCATGATCCTATGAATGTTCGGAAGGATTCAAACAAAGATTTTGGCGAATCATCTAAATCAAAGGTTGACAAAATACACCAAAAAAAGAGAAAAGAAGCAGCAACCATTGTTGTTGAAATTAGTAAAAATTTTAGTAAAGGAATCCCATATGTATCATGAATTTTTGAAAATTGTTATCATGTATCAGACAATAAGTTTAATACATAAGTACTCAGTGTGTTATAGTGTGTTAGTCGATGCATTGATACATGAATTAGATGTGTATCATATGATTTCCTATGTATCAAGAGTTTTTGAAAATTGTTATCATGTATCAGTCAATAAGTTTAATAACTGCGCCATCAACTGTGCTTGCTGATACATATCGATTCAGTGTGTTATAGTGTTTAGACGATGCATTGATACATGAAATTTGATGTGTATCATATGATTTTCTATGTATCACGAGTTTTTGAAAATTGTTATCATGTATCAGTCAATAAGTTTAATAACTGGATGTTCATAAAAATGTCTTCAAACTAGATGATATAATCTTGAATTTTTAAAATTTGAAATTGTTATCCAATTACGTGCTGAATTAATGCTAATTAATGAACTGTTACCGTAATTTAAGCTGATTTAGATAACAAATTTAAATGTTTCATTTTTCCCCTTTTAATCTTAACAGTTTTAAGTTACTGTGTATCATTTACCATGTATCACAACATACTAATGTATCACGCCACATCAATTTAAGGGATTATTAGTAAATACTAAATTTGTCGGGACAGAATGTAATTATTGTATTATACTATGGAATTTCTTAAATTTATACAATTATACTTTTTGTCGTAAATTTGTGGTGCAAATATGTACAACAATGAAATAGTCAAAGATCAAAATATTACTATGATTTTCTTGTTCAAAAAGCTTATCTATCTTTGATGTTAAATTTTTGGGCTTGTACTCATTCTTCTATCCTGGCAATAATTATAAAACAGAAAGTTCTTCTGCATCCAAGCATAGTCAATCTTCTGTTCACTTGATAGGCGTGAAGTATTCTATCGATCCGACCAGTGTTATGTAGTAAATCAAACGACACAAGCAAGCTTTGGATTTGCATTTCGTTATTCATGTGATATGTGTTGTTGTATATCCTTGTCCGTACGTTTAAGATGGATGAGATTGTTCAGACAGACATATAACTCCAGTTTAGATATTGGGACCACCAAGATGATTAATCAATAATGACACCTATTATTTTGCAATTTCAATGCATCATCAATAAGAAGATGAGCGCTGAAATGTCTAAAATACCCCTCGATGTCAATGTATATTCAGGGAAGCACACGCGTTGACGGAGACGTCTCTAGTTATTCCCATTTCTTATATAGAAGTACTAGAAGTAAGCACGGGCCCAATATAGTAGGTCTACTCTCAATAAATAATAAAGTGTGATCAAAATTTATTGAGCTATATGGCATCACACCACCAAGTCATTGTTGATAAAATAGATGACATAAAAATATTGACACAACCCAAATAACTTGAACCCAAACAACATAACTAAAAAGTAAGTAAGAAAGAAAGGGAGAATGAACAAAGTTGTTAGAAACATTCTGCATTTCCAGCATATCATTAAGCTTTCAACTTCACTATCCTTAATGGATTTATGATATGATTTTGTTTCTCTTTTAGTGGTTGTATCCTCACATCCACTTTCTTGATAAATATCCTCTTCCTTATTTTTCATTTCCGACTGTCCCCAAAAGTTTTAGCAAGTGAGAGAATGCTGGAATTTTTATTCATCGGCTTCAAATTTTGATACTCTATTTTCTTTCCTTGGGCTGGTGTTTAGACTATTAGAAGGCTTAACATCATGAGACGAATGTGAACTTTTTGCCTCTGTCAACTATCATGAATTTGACTTTCTGCAAAAAGTTTTTCATCATCTTCCAACTCTTGTCCCGACAAAGTATATTCTTTACTTGCAATCTGATACACAACTTTTCTTCCTCCTAAAGCATCACTGGCCCACCTCCCTATGCTATGAAATTCTGAACAGTGTCAAATACAACTTAATCCTCTTCTTTACTTTTGGAACATGAACATTTTTATGTAATGGTTTAGTCTTCTGCCATTCCAGACTGTATGTTATTCTTAGACAGTGATTCATAATCCAAAATATCCTAGATTCTAGCTTTTGGAGCACTATCTAGCCCGCCAACAACAGAGCATTTGCAATTCTAAAGGAATCTGGAACTCGCTGTCTTCTAGAATACCAGTGATCACACCCGTAATTGGAATGCCTCGAATTACACCATCAACAACTCTAGTATCGGAAAGGGAAACATCTTTATTAGACACATCCATAGATGTCTCGTAGTTGGCTCATCCACAACTAAAGGCCTATCACTATATTCATCATGTCCTTCAACAAATTCTGAATCTACAACAAAAAATGTCTCTCACTATATTCATCATGTCTTTTTATGGTTTTTGCATATGGGTCAGTCATCATAATCCTCCACATACTACCACTTTCAACAATTTCTTCATCTCGCATGGGCTCTAAGGAAAATTGTAAAAAGAGCATAGTAAAAGGATCATTTTCACTTGATATCTAATTGTGAAAAACAAATATAAATGTATAACATTGAAACTGTTTTGTGATATTGATGATATCATCCAACATGACTAATACACTAACTTTTATTTTTCATATCTATCTATTACCTCTTGGAGGAGCAAAAATTAGTTTTGAAGTGTTCATAATTAAAAATAAATATTCTGCAAGTTCATGTACATTATCTATTTTAGTAACAGGGAATAACCAAAAAATCATTATGCAAAAAATCAGAAACAAAGAGTCAATGGTCAAAAACACACCTAAAATATTTGGTATTTGAGTTTCATTTCTAAACTATGAACTATCACCAACTATTTGTCAAAACACACATCTACTATTAATAGTTCACTTCTCTACATGAATCGATGAGATACTTCATGTAAGAAAATCATACATATGATAGTTTAGGTATATTTTTTAGCCTTCACTCCAAAAACAAATAAACATAAGCACTGAATTTTCGAACCAACAAATACGACTTCTTTGTTTTGACATACTTCTCAAACACTACTAAGGTTTTCATTTCGTTCCAACATTCTTGTCGAGTTGATCGTAGAGATCAACAAATTTGTTTATTCTTCTGATAATTAAGCACGAAGGTGTTCTTGTCTATATGTATTATGCCAAGTGAAAATAGAAAAGACAAATAACATCAAGGTGACAGGTGCAAGTTCATAAAGAACCTTGCCAACTGCCATAATTGGCATAACAGAACAACTCCTATTTTTATCCCATTAATTAAAAGACTGTCAATCTAACACAAGTTAAAATTTGACAATTTATCAAATCTTCTGGTGTTGGACCTCCCAAGTTCTGCAAAAGGTATTATATAATAACCTTACACTGATCGGATAGAAGATAGATAAGAGGCAAAAAAGCTAATAAAATGGTTAGAAAAAGTTAAACCATATGATATACAAAATGAACAATTAACAATAACCTGTCAAAATAAGAAAATAATCATTAAAAGAACAAAATGAATAATGAAAATATTTATACTTGCAAAAATTATTGTAGAAGAATATCACAACAGATATTATACCGCTATGATAGATACAGGAGCAGAAGCAAATATATGAACAAATATAGGGGGATGGAAGCGGAATCTTTAGAGAGAGTAGAAATATTGTAACTTAATGTGACTTCCTTCATTATTAAATCATGTTACTACCATAGGTGTTTTTAATTTTTCCCATTTATCTTCTTGTAAACAATTATATTTACATATATTTGCTTCTGCTCCTATATCTATCATAGGGGTATAATATCTGTTGTGATATCCTTCTACAATAATTTTTGCAAGTACAAATATTTTCATTATTCATTTTGTTCTTTTAATGATTATTTTCTTATTTTGACAGGTTATTGTTAATTGTTCATTTTCTATATTATATGGTTTAACTTTTTCTAACCATTTTATTCCTAATATAATATTCTGATTTCCTTGGAAAATTTTAAATGGTATTATTAGGGGTATTCCTCCTACAATTATTTCTTTTTCCGTTATTTCTTCATTTGTATTTACTATTTCACTAGGTAGTCCGGGCATAATTATCCTGTTTTTATAATTTCTGTTTCTAATACTAATTCTCTTGTTATATAATTTTCCTCTTGTCCTGTATTTATTAAAATTTTATATCTTCTTTGATCTATTATTCCTGTTATAAAGTAATGATATGGTGTTATATGTTCTAATAACTTTTTTGGAATTTCATAGTTTCTTCTAGATGTACTCATTCTTGATGAGGTAGTTCTTGTTAATGTATTTGGTACGCTTGAAGTACTCAATCTTTCTTTTACTATTTCTAAATCTTCTTCTATGTCAATTTCTTTATAACTATAGTCATTATTATCTATTACAGTAATTATTTTTTCAAAGGGATTTTCTACTTTTATTCTATTAATTTTATTTTTCGTTGTTACTTTGTGTTTTGTTGTATATATATATAAGTTTTTACATCTTGCTGTAAATATTTTACTTCCTGGTGCTAGCTCTATTCCAGACATCTTCCAATATAATACTAATGATTTATCTATATTTCTATCTGTTAATGCTACTGAATAGTTGGCACTTATTATAAATTTAAATTTCTGGTATATTAGATTTCCTCTAATTGCACTAATTACGCTTTTTTCTATAGGGTGTATAATTCTATCATCTGCTAAGTATATTTCAATAGGTGTATCTATTCCTTCTCTAAAATAAGCTTTTATTAATATTTCTGTTCCTCCTAAGTGTACATATTTTATAGGCGTTTTAGCTTTTATATCTTGTATTTCTTTATTTATTATTCTTTTATTTAGTATAGGTATCTGTGCTTTTCCTCTTGTAAATTTACAATCAATAATATGTTCTTTCTGACTAACTACGTAGTATTCTTCTTTCTGTCTTTTAAACCAATTTCTTAAAATAGGTACTTCAAGTACTTTTTCAACACTTAAGTCTAATTCTTTTCCTCTTATTTGTTCAAATATTGTATTATCAAATATGATTTTTTGTTCTAATAATTCTCCATTTTGATAATCTTCTTTAGATATGATTTTATGTCGTCTTCAGACATTACATTTCTTCGTCCATTTCATCTATATCATTATTTTCTTCTTCATTTTCAAATTCTATATCTGATAATTCATATATACTATCATTTTCGCTTAGTTCATAGTCTATTACTCTATTTGCATATATTCATCATTATCTATAATTATTTCTGCAATTTGTTTTCTTTTTGGATCCTTAGATAGCTTACAGTCTCTAGCTAAGTGTCCTATTTTTCTGCAATTATAACAAGTACATTGTGATATTTTTTTTTTTGGTCTATATGGTTTTTTCATTTTATAATTTTTTACATAATACCTTTGTCTTGGTTTTTTATATTTATACCTAGTTTTAGTTTTTCAATAATTTTTATATCTTTTAGGTTTTTGCTTTTTATAATATTTGTTTGTACATCCAAACTGTGGTGCTGTTTTATCTTTACAACATGCTAAATTCTTAATTAGTACTTTTTCCATTTTTATTTTTTCTTTTTGTTTTTCACATAGTTGTATAAACCATTGATGTAAAAGTTTTATTCTAGCTCCTAAAGTATCTGTTAATCCTTCATTGTTCCAGTCTTTAATTATTTTTGTACTAAATGGTTCTGGTAGTTTTGTAAAAATATTGTTGTCTTATTTCTTTTGCTTCATTCATATTATATCTTGCTTTGTAATAATATTCTTTAAATGCACATGTGTATTCTTCTATGTAACACATTTTACATATAGTTAATTTTGTCATGAGTTGTCTATTTGTTGTTTTTTCTCTATTTTGTTCTCTTATATCTATGGTCATACCACCAAATTCATTTCTTATGCTAATTCATATTTATCTAGTATATCTATATTTGTTGTTGATGGAGATCCATCTATTTTTTTTATCACTTCTAAGTGTTTCTAGACTTTCTAGGGGTAAATTTTCTATCCATAATTTTGTTGTTCCAACAAATGTTCTTTCTATATATTTTGGTGTTTCATTTGTTGTTATTTTGTTATCAATAAGTTGCTTAGATATATTTCCTACCCATAACAACATTACTTTATTTATATCTGTAACACAATCTAGATCTAAAAAGTTATATTGTTCAGTTATTGGTTTAGGCGTCCAATTTTTATTTAACCTACTATTCCATATTGCATTTGCTCTATCTGATTGTTCATAATTTTCTGTATAATAAGTTGGTGCTGTCCATTTAGGACTACTTCTAGGACTATTATCCGGGGTTTTAACTCCTGATGTGCTAGGTCGATTCATATCTCCTGTGTTTATTTCTAATTTTTTCGGCTTATTTACTTGTTCTAAAATTTCTGTGTATGTCTCACTTATATCACTTATTTCTGAGTTTTGATCATTTATTGTGTCTGATTCATTTTCGTTTATTTCATTTACTTCAAGATTTTCATTTAATTTTTGTTTCATCTTATTTATTTCATTAGTTAATTCGAGGTCTTTATCCTTTTCTATCTGTTTTTCTTATTGTTTAGTTTCATATAATAATTTTAACTTAGCTAATTCTTTTTCTAATTCACTTATTCTTGTATTTTTTATTTCTTCTAAATGTTGTACTTCTTGTTTTGCTTGTATTTTTATTTTTTCAATTTCTTTTGATTTATCTATTTCTTCATTTGCTTTTGTTATTCTTATCATAGCTGTTAAACTATCTTCTAATTTCGCTGTTTCTTTTTCTAACATTAAATATAAATTATTTCCTATTTTTTTATATCTTCTTCCGAAATTTGAAAATACTATTTTTATTATTAATCCATCTTGATTTTCATATATCTTTTCGTCTACTGCAAATTCTTCTTTATTCATTATAATTTATAAATTATGTTATGTTGTAATTTATATTCAAGGCAATCTATTTGTATTTCTAACATAAATATAATTTTTCTTTGTGTTAATATTTATTTTTTACATACTCCTGCTAACATATTTTCTTTTAATCTTTCTTTCCTATGTTGTAGTTCTTGTCCTTTTTCATCTATTTTTTCTATCAGTTGTTGCTTATATGATTCTTTGTTCATATTGTTTTTTCAAATAACAAACATATTTATATTCTGTTTTTGAAATTGTGTTTATCAAATGGTTTGTCTTATCATTACTTGTTTTGGTGAGTTGTGATAGTTCATATTCTATGTATAAGGGTTTTAACTTTTTCCATATCTTTCGTACTTTTCTTTCTATCTTGGTTTTTGTTATTTTAGTTACTTTACTTGATGTTGTATTATTCTTCATATTTTTAAGAATAAAATATTTTTTCATAATATTCTTTTTTAAGTAGATCTAATCTTTGTATTTCATTAGCGTTATTCACTTTCTCTAGTTCTCAAATATTTGTAAAAATTTTCAATTAGTAGTTTTTCTTCTAGTTCTATTCCTTCTTTAGTTTCTTTCCAGAATTGTAAGTATAAATAATTTATCATTGATCTATGAATAATTCTATATCATCATATAAATCTATTTCAAAATCATCTGGTATAATTAATTCAGCCCAACTTTGAGTTGTTTCTTTTATTATCTCATATGTCAATAATTTATCATAAATTTTTCTTTTCGTATCAGTATTAAGATTTTTTAATATATAAAATATTAATATCTTGTAATTAACATCATCCTCCAGTAAGAGTTCATTTTAATCATTGTCATTTTCACTAGAATTTTATTCCTTCCAACCTCTTAATAAATTATACTTATTTATTATGTAATAATAATGGTTTAATAATCATCTCGTTTGGTCACTACTACAGTTTTCTTCTTTGATCAGTTACCCTAACAGCGCCTCAACTTTGTTTACTCCCCTAAACGACATTCTTGCCTATTGGTTTCAACCTAGGATGGCATAGTCTGGGCATACCTATTCGCAGAATATTTCTGTATAGCAAACTTTCTAAAGATGGTTATTAGAACATTATTAAAACATGATAAACAATTATAATCAACAAGAGATTATCAGGAATAAATTGATTTAGCTACTCATGATCTTAAATAAGTATACCTGTTTCTGTAGGTTTTTCGATTCATCTTTATTTTCCATAGCTGTCCTTTAAGTTATCTAGCTCTGATACCAAATATAGGGGGATGGAAGCAGAATCTTTAGAGAGAGTAGAGATATTGTAACTTAATGTGACTCTGTTTATTTATGAGAGATGATCCCTCTATTTATACAAAAACACTTACATATCTGGCCAATATCAATGGCCGACACTTACTTTACATTTGGCCTAATTATATTCGGCCGACGCTAAAAACCAAAAAAAACTTTATATGATAGTGGCCTTTACAGCGAAAAATAAAATTGATAGAATAAAAGTAGAAAATCCCTTTGAAAAAATAATTACTGTAATAGATAATAATGACTATAGTTATGATGATATATGCCAATTCACGAGAGATAAGACAAGCAGATATGGAAGAAGTCCAAAAATGAATTTTATCCTTATTAAAATCGGAAGCTACTCCAACAACCAGAGCAATAAAAAAAGGATTTATCTCTGAAGAATTATTGACAAGATACTGCAAGTTAATTGGACATAAATATCCAGATCATATATGTACAAAGTGTAATGAAGGTGATGATACAATCCCTGAAGTACTACTCGAATAAAAAAAAAAGACAGTATTGTCGGCTATAAGCAACAACTGATAGAAAAAATAGATGAAAAAAGACAAGAACTACAACATAGGAAAGAAAGATTAAAAGAAAATATGTTAGCAGGAGTATGTAAAAATCAATATTAGCACAAAGAAAAGTTATATTTATGTTAGAAATACAAATAGATTGCCTTGAATATAAATTACAACATAACATAATTTATAAATTATAATGAATAAAGAAGAATCTGCAGTAGACGAAAAGATATATGAAAATCAAGATGGATTAATAATAAAAATAGTATTTTCAAATTTAGGAAGAAGATATAAAAAAATAGGAAATAATTTTTATTTAATGTTAGAAAAAGAAACAGCGAAATTAGAAGATAGTTTAACAGCTATGATAAGAATAACAATGAATCGAAAAAGCTACAGAAACAGGTATACTTATTTAAGATCATGAGTAGCTAAATCAATTTATTCCTGATAATCTCTTGTTGATTATAATTGTTTATCATGTTCTAATAATGTTCTAATAACCATCTTTAGAAAGTTTGCTACAGAAATATTCTGCGAATAGGTATGCCCAGACTATGCCATCCTAAGGTTGAAACCAATAGGCAAGAAGGCCGTTTAGGGGAGTAAACTAGGTATAAATATAAAAAACCAAGACAAAGGTATTATGTAAAAAATTATATCATCACCTTCATTACACTTTGTACATATATGATCTGGATATTTATGTCCAATTAACTTGCAGTATCTTGTCAATAATTCTTCAGAGATAAATCCTTTTTTTATTGCTCTGGTTGTTGGAGTAGCTTCCGATTTTAATAAGGATAAAATTCATTTTTGGACTTCTTCCATATCTGCTTGTCTTATCTCCCGTGAATTGGCATATATCATCAAATGATCTCTAGAATAATAGCTCCATATAGTATTTCCTTGTAAATAATTGTTGGCTAATTCTTGTATAATAGTTGATAATCCAATTATTCTTTTGTTCGCATAAAAACTGGGTATCTCAACTTTTGATATCTCCGGGCTGTTGTCCTATATCTTCTGGTATTATCATCTCTCGGGTTAATCCAATTTTTACTATTTGGATCATCGGTTTTATCTCATCGTAGAGTATTTCAGCTGGTGCTGTATAGAATCTTACAAAAAATAAATTTCCTTTTGTTATTATTTTATATACTAAAAACGATTTGTGGACCTCTGGGATTCCACTTATTTCTTCTCTTGTATATGTGTAAACTGTATTTAATAATCCATAATTGTAACAGGTCTTAACTAGATTGGGATTTGTTTTTGGCTGTGCAATTAGTTTATTATAACCTTGTAATTTCTGGGTATAAATAGTCCTGGGTTTTTTCTGTAGTTGTGGTAGATCTGGGTTTGAGGTTTAAAAAGTTTTGTATTTTATATAGATTTTCAATATAAGCTTGGGATATATGGTTATATGTTTTCTTTTCTTTATGCAGGCTGGCTGCATATGTAGATGTTTGTGGTTTTGGGGTATCTGTCATTTGTACTTTTGGAATAAATGGTTTTGTAAATAGGCTATTTAGATTTGCATTTTTTGTTGTAGCTTTTTCCATACTTCCTGTGCTTATACCTGCAACATTAGCAACGTTATGGATTTTAAGGAGTTTCCCAACGTCTCCTTTTTTCTCTGGCTGTTTTCCGTCTGCCGAACGACGTAGCTCCGCATGTTTATAGTCATGCTGCTGACTTGTAGCTTTAGACTTTTCTTCATTTTCTTCTAGCTTTTGAACTGTCAAGCCTATACTATCCACTTTTGTACAAAGTGTAGTTAAGGTTTTGAGTATGTTCTCCATAAGATTATCTTGTTCTGGTTGTGTAACTTTGTCTTGATAGATAGTCTGCAATCATATTTTTGTCAGTTTTAATTACCTCAATTGTAAATGTAAAATTTAATATATTTAATACTAGTCTTCTTATTTCTTTTGTTGTAACTGAATCTTGTACCTTTTTGGTTATCCACCATTTACTTGTGTATTATCTGTTCTTACAATAAATTTATTATAAACAATATATGGTTCAAATGCTAATAAACATTTATATAATGCAAATAATTCTTTTCTATTTATTTCCCATTTTATTTGTGCTTCTGCATAAGATCCTGAGTAATATCTGCAATGGTGCTCTATTTTTTCTTTTTCATATCTATATTTTAATACTCCTCCAAAACTATGATTACTTGAATCTGTTTCAATAATATAGGTAAATGATCTGTTTTCGTCGGAAAGATAAAGTTTTGGTAATTTTTACATAAACTCTTGATATGTCTTATATGTTCTTTATCTTTGTTGTCAAAATGATATTCAACGTCTTTTTTTTAGTTTTTTATGTAAAGGTTTTAAATGTTCTGCTAATTTTGGTATGTATTCTCTTACTTGGTTTATTAATCCTAGGAAGGATTGTAATTTCTTTTTTGTATCTATATTTTCATCAAGTGTGATTATTTTTTGTACTATGTGGGTTTGCATTTTTATCCCATTTTTATCTAATTGTATTCCTAGAAATTCTATCTGTGGTTTCATAATTTCTGCTTTCTTTTTACTTAAACTTATACCTGAATGTTTAATTATATGTATAAATTTTTCTAATAACCTTATATGTTCATCTTGTGTTTTAGAATATAATAATATATCATCTATATATACAATGCAATTCTCTAACTGGTTGATAAAATGTTGATATCTACCTGGTGCATTTTTATATCCAAACGGTAGAACATTCCATTCATAGAAACCCTGTGGTACTGTGAATGCTGTTAGCTGTTTAGGTTCTTCTTCTAGTTTTAGGTGATAAAATCCTGATTTACAGTCAAATTTACTAAAATAGTTATATCCTTGTATTTGTCTTATTTTTAGTATTTTGTTTGGTATTGGGTAATTATATGTCTTAGTTTTAGCATTTAAATTTCGATAATCTATAACCATTCTGCTTTTTCCTCGTTTTTGTTCACTATGTTTATTAACTATAAATGCTGGACTTGTATGTTTACTATTGCTTTCTTGTATATAATTATTTTCCAATAATTCATCTATGTGTATTTTAAATTCTCTTAAATCATCAAAATTATATTTTAATAATTTTTGTGTTATTATACTATTTTCATATACTAATTCAATTTTTATTTTTGTCTTATGCTTTTCCCATCCTTGTAATGGATTTTCATTATATAGTAATTCTAGTTGTTCATTAATTATTTTAACTTTATCTATTGTAAATATAATAATTTCTAATTGAGATATTTGTTTTTTATTTATATTTTCCATTTCTTGGTTTATTTTTTCATTTCCTTTTATCCATTCTATAGGTTTACGTTGTTTATTGTTTACTCTTTTTGCTCCTATCTTATTTCCGCATGGTGTAGTAAACCACCAATGTGTTTTTGTTATTATATGTGGGTAAAATTTATCTAAAAATGGCATTCCTAACAACATATCTTTCGTTGTAAACTCAAAAATGTATATTTCTTCTATTGTTAGTATTTTATCCCATATTTGTATTTTTATATTTCTTGCTTTATACGTAATCATACTTCCTTCATTATTAAATCCTGTTACTACCATAGGTGTTTTTAATTTTTCCCATTTATCTTCTTGTAAACAATTATATTTACATATATTTGCTTCTGCTCCTGTATCTCTCATATGGGTATAATATCTGTTGTGATATCCTTCTACAATAATTTTTGTTAGTATAAATATTTTCATTATTCATTTTGTTCTTTTAATGATTATTTTCTTATTTTGACAGGTTATTGTTAATTATTTATTTTCTATATTATATGGTTTAACTTTTTCTAACCATTTTATTCCTAATATAATATTCTGATTTCCTTGGAAAATTTTAAATGGTATTATTAGGGGTATTCCTCCTATAATTATTTCTTTTTCCGTTATTTCTTCATTTGTTATTTACTATTTCACTAGGTAGTCCGGGGCATAATTGTCCTGTTTTTATAATTTCTGTTTCTAATACTAATTCTCTTGTTATATAATTTTCCTCTTATCTGTATTTATTAAAATTTTATATCTTCTTTGATCTATTATTCCTGTTATAAAGTAATGATATGGTGTTATATCTTCTAATAAATTTTTTGGAATTTCATAGTTTCTTCTAGATGTACTCATTCTTGATGAGGTAGTTCTTGTTAATGTATTTGGTATGCTTGAAGTACTCAATCTTTCTTTTACTATTTCTAAATCTTCTTCTCTGCTAATTTCTTTATAACTATAGTCATTATTATCTATTACAGTAATTATTTTTTCAAAGGGATTTTCTACTTTTATTCTATCAATTTTATTTTTCGCTGTTACTTTGTGTTTTGTTGTATATATATATAAGTTTTTACATCTTGCTGTAAATATTTTACTTCCTGGTGCTAGCTCTATTCCAGACATCTTCCAATATAATACTAATGATTTATCTATATTTCTATCTGTTAATGCTACTGAATAGTTGGCACTTATTATAAATTTAAATTTCTGGTATATTAGATTTCCTCAAACTGCACTAATTACGCTTTTTTCTATAGGGTGTAAATTGTATCATCTGCTAAGTATATTTCAATAGGTGTATCTATTCCTTCTCTAAAACAAGCTTTTATTAATATTTCTGTTCCTCCTAAGTGTAAATATTTTATAGGTGTTTTAGCTTTTATATCTTGTATTTCTTTATTTATTATTCTTTTATTTAGTATAGGTATCTGTGCTTTTCCTCTTGTAAATTTACAATCTATAATATGTTCTTTCTGACTAACTACGTAGTATTCTTCTTTGTGTCTTTTAAACCAATTTCTTAAAGTAGGTACTTCAAGTACTTTTTCAACACTAAGTCAAATTCTTTTCCTCTTATTTGTTCAAATATTGTATTATCAAATATGATTTTTTGTTCTGATAATTCTCCATTTTGATAATCTTCTTTAGATATGATTTTTACGTCGTCTTCAGACATTAGATTTCTTCGTCCATTTCATCTATATCATTATTTTCTTCTTCATTTTCAAATTCTATATCTGATACTTCATATATACTATCATTTTCGCTTAGTTCATAGTCTATATACTCTATTTGCATATATTCATCATTACCTATAATTATTTCTGCAATTTGTTTTCTTTTTGGATCCTTAGGTAGCTTACAGTCTCTAGCTAAGTGTCCTATTTTTTCCGCAATTATAACAAGTACATTGTGATATTTTTCTTTTTGGTCTATATGGTTTTTTCATTTTATAATTTTTTACATAATACCTTTGTCTTGGTTTTTTATATTTATACCTAGTTTTAATTTTTCTATAATTTTTATATCTTTTAGGTTTTTGCTTTTTATAATATTTGTTTGTACATCCAAACTGTGGTGCTGTGTTATCTTTACAACATGCTAAATTCTTAATTAGTACTTTTTCCATTTTTATTTTTTCTTTTTGTTTTTCACATAGTTGTATAAATCATTGATGTAAAAATTTTATTCTAGCTCCTAAAGTATCTGTTAATCCTTCATTGTTCCAGTCTTTAATTATTTTAGTACTAAATGGTTCTGGTAGTTTTGTAAAATATTGTTGTCTTATTTCTTTTGCTTCATTCATATTATATCTTGCTTTGTAATAATATTCTTTAAATGCACATGTGTATTCTTCTATGTAACACATTTTACATATAGTTAATTTTGTCATGAGTTGTCTATTTGTTGTTTTTTCTCTATTTTGTTCTCTTATATCTATGGTCATACCACCAAATTCATTTCTTATGCTAATTCATATTTATCTAGTATATCTATATTTGTTGTTGATGGAGATCCATCTATTTTTTTTATCACTTCTAAGTGTTTCTAGACTTTCTAGGGGTAAATTTTCTATCCATAATTTTGTTGTTCCAACAAATGTTCTTTCTATATATTTTGGTGTTTCTTTTGTTGTTATTTTGTTATCAATTAGTTGCTTAGATATATTTCCTACCCATAACAGCATTACTTTATTTATATCTGTATCACAATCTAGATCTAAAAAGTTATATTGTTCAGTTATTGGTTTTGGCGTCCATTTTTTATTTAACCTACTATTCCATATTGCATTTGCTCTATCTGATTGTTCATAATTTTCTGTATAATAAGTTGGTGCTGTCCATTTAGGACTACTTCTAGGACTATTATCCGGGGTTTTAACTCCTGATGCGCTAGGTCGATTCATATCTCCTGTGTTTATTTCTAATTTTTTCGGCTTATTTACTTGTTCTAGAATTTCTGTGTATGTCTCATTTATATCAATTATTTCTGAGTTTTGATCATTTATTGAGTCTGATTCATTTTCGTCTATTTCATTTACTTCAAGATTTTCATTTAATTTTTGTTTCATCTTATTTATTTCATTAGTTAATTCGAGGTCTTTATCCTTTTCTATCTGTTTTTCTTATTGTTTAGTTTCATATAATAATTTTAACTTAGCTAATTCTTTTTCTAATTCACTTATTCTTGTATTTTTTATTTCTTCTAAATGTTGTACTTCTTGTTTTGCTTGTATTTTTATTTTTTCAATTTCTTTTGATTTATCTATTTCTTCATTTGCTTTTGTTATTCTTATCATAGCTGTTAAACTATCTTCTAATTTCGCTGTTTCTTTTTCTAACATTAAATATAAATTATTTCCTATTTTTTTATATCTTCTTCCTAAATTTGAAAATACTATTTTTATTATTAATCCATCTTGATTTTCATATATCTTTTCGTCTACTGCAAATTCTTCTTTATTCATTATAATTTATAAATTATGTTATGTTGTAATTTATATTCAAGGCAATCTATTTGTATTTCTAACATAAATATAATTTTTCTTTGTGTTAATATTTATTTTTTACATACTCCTGCTAACATATTTTCTTTTAATCTTTCTTTCCTATGTTGTAGTTCTTGTCTTTTTTCATCTATTTTTTCTATCAGTTGTTGCTTATATGATTCTTTGTTCATATTGTTTTTTCAAATAACAAACATATTTATATTCTGTTTTTGAAATTGTGTTTATCAAATGGTTTGTCTTATCATTACTTGTTTTGGTGAGTTGTGATAGTTCATATTCTATGTATAAGGGTTTTAACTTTTTCCATATCTTTCGTACTTTTCTTTCTATCTTGGTTTTTGTTATTTTAGTTACTTTACTTGATGTTGTATTATTCTTCATATTTTTAAGAATAAAATATTTTTTCATAATATTCTTTTTTAAGTAGATCTAATCTTTGTATTTCATTAGCGTTATTAGTAATATATTCTAAATATTCACTTTCTCTAGTTCTCAAATATTTGTAAAAATTTTCAATTAGTAGTTTTTCTTCTAGTTCTATTCCTTCTTTAGTTTCTTTCCAGAATTGTAAGTATAAATAATTTATCATTGATCTATGAATAATTCTATATCATCATATAAATCTATCTCAAAATCATCTGGTATAATTAATTCAGCCCATTTTTGAGTTGTTTCTTCTATTATCTCATATGTCAATAATTTATCATAAATTTTTCTTTTCGTATCAGTATTAAGATTTTTTAATATATAAAATATTAATATCTTGTAATTAACATCATCCTCCAGTAAGTAAGAGTTCATTTTAATCATTTTCATTTTCACTAGAATTTTATTCCTTCCAACCTCTTAATAAATTATACTTATTTATTATGTAATAATAATGGTTTAATAATCATCTCGTCTGGTCACTACTACAGTTTTCTTCTTTGATCAGTTACCCTAACAGCGCCTCAACTTTGTTTACTCCCCTAAACGGCCTTCTTGCCTATTGGTTTCAACCTTAGGATGACATAGTCTGGGCATACCTATTCGCAGAATATTTCTGTAGCAAACTTTCTAAAGATGGTTATTAGAACATTATTAAAACATGATAAACAATTATAATCAACAAGAGATTATCAGGAATAAAATTGATTTAGCTACTCATGATCTTAAATAAGTATACCTGTTTCTGTAGGTTTTTCGATTCATCTTTATTTTCCATAGCTTTCCTTTAAGTCATCTAGCTCTGATACCAAATATAGGGGGATGGAAGCGGAATCTTTAGAGAGAGTAGAGATATTGTAACTTAACGTGACTCTGTTTATTTATGAGAGATGATCCCTCTATTTATACAACAAAACTTACATATCTGGCCAATATCAATGGCCGACACTTACTTTACATTTGGCCTAATTATATTCAGCCGACGCTAAAAACAAAAAACTTTATATGATAGTGGCCTTTACTTTATTTATGGCCGACATGACTCCGACACGACTTTTTACATATGGCCTTTTTTTCTATGGCCGACGCTATAAAACAAAAACTTTAATAGCTGACAATACTATTACTACTTTACATAATGGCCTCTTCTTTTTATGTTTGGCCGACAATACTATCTTTTCTATTTTGTTTGGTATTGGGTAATTATATGTCTTAGTTTTAGCATTTAAATTTCGATAATCTATAACCATTCTGCTTTTTCCTCGTTTTTGTTTACTATGTTTATTAACTATAAATGCTGGACTTGTATGTTTACTATTGCTTTCTTGTATATAATTATTTTCCAATAATTCATCTATGTGTATTTTAAATTCTCTTAAATCATCAAAATTATATTTTAATGGTTTTTGTGTTATTATACTATTTTCATCTACTAATTCAATTTTTATTTTTGTCTTATGATTTTCCCATCCTTGTAATGGATTTTCATTATATAGTAATTCTAGTTGTTCGTTAATTATTTTAACTTGAATAAATTGATTTAGCTACTCATGATCTTAAATAAGTATACCTGTTTCTGTAGGTTTTTCGATTCATCTTTATTTTCCATAGCTTTCCTTTAAGTTATCTAGCTCTGATACCAAATATAGGGAGATGGAAGCGGAATCTTTAGAGAGAGCAGAGATATCATAACTATGATTACTTGAATCTATTTCAATAATATAGGTAAATGATCTGTTTTCGTCGGGAAAATAAAGTTTTGCTATCTTTCAGATGACATGCCATCATGATGTGATCAACAATCTTTGGAATATATTTTCTGAACTTTCAGAGATAAAACCACACACATAAGCTACATACTTACCAGAAGCGGAATAGATAAAACATTATATAAAAAAATACAACATTTATCTTACAAAGATGATACGCGACAATCAAGTGAGCAGATCAAAGCTGAAGTGAGACCATTTTTGATAATGTGCGTAAAAGGTCAAATTAGTCAGATAAAAGAAAGAAAAGTTTACCTCATATAATCTTGTATCCACAACTATAATATCTAAGCTTACATGGACAAATTTGATATCCTTTTAAGAGCTCGAGTAGAATACCTACAAATTAAGAATGGTTGAAGGGAAACCACAAAGACAAATCATTTCAAAATGATGAAATCGACATCTAAAAGAAAAAAGTTAGTTCAAAAGGAACAAACTGCTTATTCATAGAGGAGCATATTATGGGATCTTCACGGAAGGAAAATGCAACATAGCCTGCCAAGGTAGGGACCTGCAGATAAGTAAAATTATTATTTCACCGGATCCTCATTGGAAATTTAAGATGGATTCCATTTTATCAGAAAAATTAGAGGTTAAAATAGAGATTATTGTTATTTCAACCATCATCTTGAGCCTTCAGAATTAGTAGGAACTTCAAATCTTTTGATTATCTGATCCATATATTCTCTGAAATAAATGGAGAGAGCGAATAGAGTAGCCAACAGATCTTATACCTTATTAATAAATTATCCCAGGCCCCTTTCACGTGAGAAAAAGTCAGTTATCAATTACTTTAGACGTTTCTCCCTGGACATACTTGAGCAAAGAGTTGATTCAGATGTTTAATAATCAAGGAAGGAAAAAGAACAACTCAAGCAAAGTAAGATATTGATGGAAAAGGAACTAACGAAAATTTGTAAAAACATTCCATGGGTTGATGTGAAAAGAAAGGAACTAATGACGATTCAAGGGTAAAGTGATATCTTTTTGTTTTAGTCTAAAAATATTAGCTTGTACATTGGTATATACTTTGTATAGGTATGTTATTGTTTTATGGGACAAAATCTTTAAGAGAATGAGCAACAAAAGGTACATTCTTGACATATATAATAGAATTTTTGAGATTTGTTGATGTATGCCAGAGAGCTAAGCTGCTATTGAAATATAAAAATAAAATCTAAATCTTTAGTTCTTCCTAAAGGTAATTACCAGCCAAAAGCTGAAAATAATATCAAATATTTTCTTAAATTTGGGAACACATGCCTGAACTGAACTGCATTCTGAAACCCCATCTAACATAGAGAACAATTACCAAAAATAAGACATCATTAGCTTAATAAATAGTTTAAGTCTGAAAAAAATTATATAGAGGAAAAGAAGCAACTTATTAGTTTCACTGACCCATCCACGATGCGCCAACCTCGGGATGCTTTACTCCTAACCCCACAAGGTTCCGAGACGGAGCTTAACCTGAGTCTCGGCTAAGAACGGTGATGATATACGTTTCACACGGCGCACGATTCCATGGATAGTTTCATTCGAGATCGTGATGACTGATCTCCAAGCAGGAACCACATGATCCATCAGTAGGGTCAACAACATACTGGTCTGGAAATTCCCAAAGTTGCATCCTTGTATATATCTTCTATGAAGTATCTCTCCCTTCTCCATCATAATTAAAATGCTATAGACCGTAAAACAAAAAGTTTATTATGAAACCATCGCTTTTGCGAATCAATTTAAGTGGAATATGCAAAATATGAAACATACCAACAAAATGATTAAGAAGACGGGTGATAGCGCCACAAGTACTTAATTAGAAAAATATTGTTACTTGCAACAGACATTATGAAGCTAGGTTTATCCAATTGATATATATACGATGCGTCAACATCAATACGCTTTGTGACATCCCTTAGCAATCAGTAATGTAAACTGGGCAACTCTATTATGTAATTAACAGAATAAAATAATGCAGAAATTATGTGTGTCAGATCAAAGCATATACAAGTTTTTGATATGCTCATGTGTTTGTGTTCATTATTCAATCACTTGTCTTCTTTCAGACATATTATGCACTGCTACCACATTGACTTTAGCAGTGCGATAAATAAGTTTTCCAAAAACTACTGAGTTCAAAATCCAAAGCATATACAAGTTTTTGGAAAACTTATTTATCGTCCTCATAAGGATTAAATTGATTCAAAATGCATAGAGCATATACAAGTATTATTATGCAAGTTGACGACTAGAATTAAAACTCTTGAAGAATTTTCAAAAGACAATAGATTATTTGCTTAAAGAAGTTGAAGTAAGGAACTTGCAGAAATCTTTGATCCTGAAGGAAAGATTCATAAAAGCAGATAGAAGAAAACATATTTCATCAAGGTTTTTCTACACTCATGAGCTCCCAAGAATGGTGATATCAACATGCAAGAGGTCTGTTCAAATAACATTATTGTTGATTTATTCACCAAATCTCTATCAACTACAACTTTCAAGAAGATGGTGCACAAGCTTGGAAAACGAAGACTCTAGTCTCTGAATTTATGTTGTCATTACGGGGAGTTAATACGCGATGTACTATTTTTTCATCAGAAGGTTTTGTCCCACTGGGCTTTCCTTGTAAGGTTTTAATGAGGCATCCATAATGCGTATTATTAGATATGTGTACTCTTTTTCCTTCACTAGATTTTTTTCCTACTGGGTTTTATCTAGTAAGGTTTTAACGAGGCACATAATCTACCGACATTCAAGGGGGAGTGTTATAAACAATTTGTATTATAGTGAATGTCTAATTATGTGAACTCCTTGTAGGATATTGTTAGGAATCCTATTTGGGGACCAAGTAAGGTTTTTTCTATAAACAAAGGGTTTTCCTTCATTGTAAATAAGATTTGTGAAAGATCTATAAATCCTGAATATACTGTGAATAAGAGATCTTTTCTCTTCTCTCTGCTTTCTTCTTCTAATTTCATATAGTTTCATAACAGTAATATATATATATATATATATATA
>NC_028639.1:10397494-10432997 GCF_001406875.1 Solanum pennellii
ATATTTATATATATATATATATATATATATATATATAACAAATATAATATTCTTATATTAATTTCCCAGATAATATAAAATAAGTTTCGACATCACTTGAGTAAATATACTTTAAGAGAACAGGAAAATATAATTCAATAATATCATTCAATAATGACATTCTGCTTTAACACTAACACATTGTTATCTCCGGTATTTAGGTTTGCAAAGTGGAAACAGTAAAGACGAAATACAAAGATAAAAACGAAAAACAATTTGAGTCTACAAAATTGACAAAGACATTTAATCCTCTTAAGTACCTGAGGTTGTAGATTAATTCCTCTCAAGATAAAACATATTAAACATTAAAGAAATAGTGGTACCTTAAAGTTCGATTATTTCAACAAAGACAACAATAATATCTCCCATACAGACACAAACAATCGATTTTGTTTATGAGAAATGTATGCAAAAGAAGGGAATAATTCAATTTAGAAAAATGAGAGAAAACTCCTCTATTTACCGCCAACAAAGATAAAGGTCACAACTCTTTGGAAAAGGGACAATCTTTCAATTGGAAAAGACACAACCTTTTAGACGGTTACAACCCATTACAAAAGACACAACATTTCATAAAGATCACAATCCTTCAGCAAAGTCAACACCCTTCAGGAGAGTTATGACTCTTCCTTTCCTATTCACACCTTTAAAACTCAACAATCCCTCACATCAATAGTGAAATTTTAAAATATACGCATGAAAAATTGTGATTCGTAAGTAAGGATTGATTGCATCAGGATATTTGGGGTTTCCTTTAAACTTCCATAGTGGACATATGTCGGATATACTTGGTCAATCGATAGATTTGATATCTTTGAACCATTGAACTCTGGTGTATACCTAGACTACATAAATCACACAATCAACCCTTTAACTGTTTTTTTTTATTCTCATTCTTTTGTTCGTTTCACTTATGAACAATCCTTGATTTATAAGTGTGTAGAGAGCTAACCTTACCAGATTCTCCTTGAAGTGACTTATACTTCACACTTACATATGTGTTTTCTAAATGTATTATCTCATCGATAAACCATTCAATATACCATGTATCAAATTTAAAAAGCATTAAAAATCCTAATGCCCTTATCCTTATTATTGAATGTTTTTTGATCATGAATGAACCATAAAGTAATTTTGACAATGTTAAACTGTTGTCAATGAATTTGTTTGATCTCCTTGAACCTAGAAGTTGGAATCTCAGTCTTCTAGATAGAGTGCCATGATGACTTTTACACTTCCATGTGTGTCACTACGGGAGTAGACCATGATATAATCTATGAAAACAATAATAAACATGTCGAGGTACTGCTTGAACTTTGTGTTAACGAAGCATATAAAAGCTACAAGAGCATTGATTACTCAAAATGACATCATAAGAAACTCGTAGTGACCCTACTGAGTTCACAAAGTGGTCTTCATAAAGTCAATCTAACTTTCAACTAATGGTACCTGGATCTGAGATCCATCTTAGATTAACAAGTGGATTACTGAAGCTATTCAAACGAGTCATAAATTATGGAAAAGGGATACTTATTATTAAGGCATAATACATAAATGTGCCCTTTAACTTGACTTCAAATCACATTTATGCCCTTCAACTTTGGATGTGCACAAATAGACACTTAAACTTATATGATGTTGAATAAATAGACACACATGTCCTACATGTCATTTTTTGTCCCACGTGGTGTCCTACGTATATTGTTCCATGTAGGACACATGTGTTTATTTATTTAAAAGTTGGATAGTTAAAGTATCTGTTTGTGCATTATGAAAGTTAGGTCAAAGTTAAAATTTGAAGTCAAGTTTAGGGTCCAATATATGTATTATGCCTATTATTAATTGTGAGCTTTTTGAATTGGCGGTAGTCGATACACACTTAGCGATAATCATATTTTTTATGCATGAAAAGGACTAGAGTAGCGCATGAGAAACACGAGGTCTGATGAATACAATATCTAGAGAATATTTCAATTGTTCTTTCAATTCTTTTAACTTGATTGAATTTTTTTTATAATAGGACGTGTGCCGCGAAGATTAGTTATCCCAATGTCTATCCCATATCAGGAAGGACTCTGAAAAGATCATCGAGAAAAGCTTCTGGAAACTTATATACTACAAGAACTGATTGAAGAGGTGAAGTCTCAAGGTTGAAATCCTTAACTGAAACAAGATGGTATAAATAAACCTTAGATATCATCTTTGAGCCTTAATACATGAAATGAGATGAATTTTAAGCACGGTAGAGCTGCCCTTTCACTCTATGACTAACTCATTATAAGAAATTGAAACTTTAAAACTGTGATTTTGCCGTTAACTTAGACATAGAAAGCATGAAACTAGTCCATGCCTAGAATAATGTCAATGTACACCATATTAATTTCCACTAGATCACCTACGGTATTGTTATGAAGGACTAAAATAATACAAACAGTATAAATTAGTTTAGACAAAGTTGACTCTATGATAAGAGTAGAGACAAAAAGAGTCCCAAAAGTTGTTAAAGGCCAAATCCAAACTTCACAACAATATAAGGGGTTACAAAGGACAAGATAGCACCTGAGTCTAACAAAGCATAACATAAAGGTAGAAAAATTTTAATATTCAAGTAACAACATCAGGGGACTTCTCCAACACCTGACGAGATGACAAGGCACAAAAAGAGAATTTGACCACCACTTGCCAGAGGAGTGATGCTTTTATGAGCATCTTGGTCGGTTAGGACTGTTGATATGGTGGACTCAATTATGTTAAACCCTCCCACCCCTAATATCATTACCTTGTGAAGGGGTAATCCTTGAGTATATAATCTATCTTGGCATACCTATAACACATTACTTACCATAATGACACTTACCAAGATGATTCTTACCACACATTCTGCAAGTGGGGTAAGATGCGTACCCTTTGGCAATACTGCCCTGAGATCAAGAGCCAAACTCTCTTCCCTTCTGATCATTTCTAGGTTTGGGTGTTGGTGCACTGCTTAAGAGTGAGCTAGTCCATATGACCTCTACGGAAAGGATGATCGAATGTCCTCTGCTAGCTAGGTTGATTTATACTTTGATGTTTTTTCCCTCTTATTATGAAACTCTTCCCCATCATTCAACATATCCTCCTCAACGTGATGCACATGGATCATTAGGCTAGTTATATTCATATCCGCAATCAATATTGTTGCCATGTCTTTCTTGCTTGACGGACGGAAGATTCTGAGATGAAGAGCTCCTCGTGATCCTCATATCAACTAACGTTACTGGATCATACAAGACAATTGAGTGAATTTGAGATTGTACTGATATACCCTCATATATAAAACGTTGCTTCAAGTTTGGAAAACCTCTTATCTTAAGCCTTTCTTAACTCTCGAGGAAAGAAACGCCCCATTAAAGCATTTCTAAACACGACCTAACTTAGAGGTAGTTCTCTCTCCCCTAGTCTTCTTCCAGTGATCATATGAAATCCTTGCAACATCCTTAAAGTGGTACGCAGTTAGCTCAACACTCTCTCCACAACCAACATACATTACTTGCAATATCTTTTGAACCTTATCCACAAAGCTTCCTAGATTATACTCATTATTAAGCTTTGACCCTGTGAACTCAGATGGATTTATCCTAAGAAATTCATGAACTCTTGAAGTGTCTGGAACGCCCTGACGATCTGCTTGGAATAGCTCCTGTACCTGTTTAGACAAGTTTCTCGGGAGAATTTTTTGATTAATTGTAAAGGCATAATGCATAAAAGTGCCCTTTAAATTGGCTTCAAACCACATTTATGCCCTTCAACTTTGGATGTGCACAAATAGACACTTAAACTTGTATATAGTTGAACAAATAGACACACATGTCCTACATATTATTTTTTGTCCTACGTGGTGTCTAACGTGTATTGTGCCATGTAGGACTCATGTGTTTATTTATTTAAAAGTTGGATAGTTAAAGTGCATGTTTGTGCATTATGAAAGTTGAAGGTCAAAGTTAAAATTTGAAGCCAAGTTTAGAGTCCAATATATGTATTATGTCAATTGCAAAAGGATGATTCTTATATGCGAGTTTCATGTGTATTCCAAAGTATTAAAGATATTTCTTATGTTTTATTAATTTTTGCATTGCTCTTTTTTAACTTGAGTGGTAAGGAATCTTCTATTTAGATCTTAGAGTAGTCCGCACAGACCGGTGGATTGGATCGTGACAACTACAATTTCTCCTACCTTTTGAATATAGGTATTGATCTGTGTGTTAGTCGAGTTCGATGTGATTGTTGAAATCTGAAAACTTCTTAGGGTTCACCTATCAGACTTAGGTGTATGCCCTCACGGCTTCTAGCCTTTTGAGTGTTGGGTGTGACAATAAAGTTCCAGTATAGTGTCAAAACTCACGTGAATTCTTTGATTCTCCATTGAAATCATGTTAACAAGTCCACAATTATATTTCTAACAAATACTCCCCCCGTTTCAAAAATGAACTTCTTTTCTTTTTAATCTGTTTAAAAAAGAATGATCTAGTTCTTTTTTTGGTAACAACTTCCACGTGGCATGTTTAAGGCTACAAGATTAAAGGGTAATTTTGTACATTTAGCATAACTATAATTTATGACCACATGATCAAAAGTCTTCTTTATTTTCTTAAACTCCGTGTCAAGTCAAACTAGATTATTCTTTGTGAAACGGAGAGAGTATAAGATTTCAAAGCATAATTTAAAGCTTTAGATTTTTTTTTTCTAAAAAGGGCTTGGATAATTATAACAAAATGCATACCATCTTCTTACATATACTGATAACTGGAAATGTATCCATATAAGGAGATTTATTTATTTTACATGCGTCTAGACACACGCTTATTTATTTATATTATTATAATATAGAACAACATAGATTCTATTTCTTTAGAAGGTGAGATTCTATATCCTTGGTCATGTCAAGAATAAAACCCAAAAAAATGAGGGGCTCTGGAGTGTCTTCAATTTTCTTTTCATACTCAATTGTCCATGTAGCCCACTGATTTTGACAAGATGATACAAACGTAAAGGAATGGTATAACTCTAACAAATCCCCCTCAATCACTTTCCGACTGATCGAGTTCGTGTGATGATCGATGGCTTCAATTACATACTTTACAATCTTTCTTGACCATCTGTAAACATTAAAACCAGAAAAATACAATAGATGTTACTCCTAGTTCAACTATATCCAATTCCTCATGAAAGATTTTAACATTTTAAAAATATTTTTTTATTTATTTTCTTTGTTTTCCTAGTTTTTCAGTTTCTCCAAAAATTATCTAATGCTCATGAATATTTATTTGTCTACCTTTTCTGAATGGAGTTGTTTTTAAAAATATCATTAGAGTTAACATTGTGGAAAACATGAGAATCAATAAGGGAACTATAATTTTTATCGTATTATGTTTGGATGACAAAAGTTATTTTCCGCATAAAAAGTCATATCTGAAAAATATTAGAGTTGTTAAAAAATAGGGAAAATTGTATATAATGACAAACTAATAAATCAAATTAAATGTTATGATCACACTTTAATTTAATTGTGCCATGTAGCAAACTATTTGTCAGTCACCTCTCTCCCTCAAACTCTCGCTCGCCACTCTCCCTCTCTCGCTTCATCTCTCGCTCGCTCCCTCACTTTTATACAAACACAAGTGTATAAAATGTATTTTTCTGTTTGTATAAAGCGAGAAAAAATTGTATATATATATATACTTTCATTCTCCTCTCTCCCCTCTCCCGAATCTCGCTCGCGACGCTCGCCTCTATCGCTTATACAAATAGAAACAAAATGTATAAATTGTGTTTCTGTTTGTATAAAGCGAGAGAAAATTATTTATACACATGCAAATACATATATCTTCGTCCTATAACTTCTAATTATACTATACAAATGTTTCTCTGCCCAATTTTCTTTTGTCTCTCTCTTTCTCGTTTTATACATACACAAATTATACAATTGATTTGTATACAACTGCTTTCTTTTATATATGTATAGCTAATTATACAATTGGTTTCTTTGTATGTGTATCGAATTATACATATTTATGGAGCGTCATTATGCAAACTTTGTTATAGCACACAAATATGAATTTTGTATTTACTATGTGTGAAAGTTGTTCAAAAAAATATATATTACAGAAAGCCCACACTATTTTAGATATAAATAATAATGTTAATTAACAAGATAAATTTGTAAAACCCTTTAAGTACTAAATATATGTATGCAAAGACTAGCTATTAGTAGGATCAAATAAAAAAAAAGTTAAGAAAACATTAATTAAGAAATTACTCTGTCTACAAGTGAAAGGATATTATTTCCCGTTTTTAATGAAAAGGATTGTCATCAAACACCAATAAAAAAAATTATGAAGAATATTTACTTAACATATAACTTTCGTACTACCAAATACACCTAAATTAACAAATTTGATGAAATACAAATCATATATATAGATGGAGGAGAGAAATGCATGTTATCAATTATACCTTCATTATATCTACAGTTCATAATTCTACCAATTTTTCCGATTTCACCCTCATTAATCTCAATATGGTTGATCTTACTAGGACTTATGTAGGGTATATGATGAGAATTGGTAAGAAAAAGGTTATGAATCAAGTGTTCTCCACACTTCACCTCCTTTGAAGCAATCAACTTTCCTTTCACACCCATATTTTTTTCCTCCTCAAAATAGTGAAAAGACAATGATGAGGAAATGTTACTTGCAATCTTTATATAGATTTTAATGTTTTTGTAAAAAGGTAGGTAGGAGAAAATATTATCAACCATCTTTATATCACATGTTATAGTCCTTGACTTTTTGGGATTATTACTAACTGGGATTGGTCCAAATTATTATAGGACAGTTCGTAATAACCTCGTGAACCATATGTATTCATACAAGATTTGTGCCAAAATTCTTTTTGTTATTTATGGATTACAAAACAAGAATTCATGATTTTCTCAGTTTTTATTTATAATATTTCATGTATTTTTGGAATATGAATTATAAACTCTTTTACACCTCAAATTTTTTAGAACCATTCATAATTAGCTAGTAAGTCATGCCTTTACACCTCTATTTTGAGTATTTAGAAGTCATAGCGTGAAATTCAGAATTTTCTTAATTTCTCGTGAATTGATGGGAGCATTATTAACTGGTTCCATTAGGCCCAAATTTTTTTGGACCATTCCTAGTGATATGGTAAAGCCATATCGTTAGCATTTTTATAGCATTTAGGGATAATAAAATAGGAATTCAAGATTTTATCATTTTTTCATATGGTTAAGCCTATTTATTTTGTGAAATATGACTGATCAACTCTGTTTGGCCTCAAGTTTTGTAGGAGCATACCTAATGACTATTGTAAACCATATCCGTAGTATCTAGAGGATGCGTGATATTTTTATATCATTTAGGGATTGATAAAATAGGAATTCAAAATTTTATCATTTTTTCATATGTATAAGCCCATGTATTTTTAGAAATATGATTGGCCAACTCTTTTTGGCCTCATTTTTTGGACCATACGTCACGACTTAGTAAGCCTTACATATAGCCTATCCATGGTTCACACCCATTGTTTTAGTATTTACTAATTATTGAACATGAATTTAGGATTTGCTCAATTTATCGTGTGCGTTTAGTACATGAATTTTTTGAAATGACTGATCGATTCTGTTTGATCTAATTATTTTTGGATCATTCATAATGACCTAGTGAACCATATGCATAATCTCTATAAGATCCATGTTCCTTTTCTTTTATTTATTTAGAGGTGATAAAATCATATTTCTGTTTTTTCTTAGTCTGTATAAATAGTGATGGTCTTACTTTGTTTTGGTATAAAGAAATATACAAGAAAATATAGAATGAAGAAAGACAAAAATATTATATTGTGTTTTTGTTGAGATTAGTAGTGAAAGAAAGAGTTGAGACAAAAAAAATATTTTAAGTCTTCGACTAATTCACTAAACAAAGGAGAGTAATTATATGTTGAGGGAATGTGTTCTTCCTCAGTGGAGCTTTAAACTCTTCGAGTAATCCAAAATTATTTGAATTTTTACTTTGAGAATGTAACTTACCAAATGTGTTTGGATCAAAACTTTTTAGGACCATATATAATGACTTTGGGAATCATACCTTTTGCCTAAAGATTATCCACATAAAGTTTTTAGCATTTAAGAGTCATGAAACAAGGAATTTTCTCAGTTTCTTGTGTGAATTAGTCCATAAGTTTGAACATTATTAATCTGATTTATCAAGCCCATATTGTTTTTGAAGTATCCGTTATAACATAGTGAATCATACCAATAATCATACAAGATTCATGCCACCTTTTAGGTATTTTTGGGTCATGTAAAAGGAATTAAGGATTTCATAGTTTTTTTATGTATATTAATCATGAATTCTTTTAGAATATGACTAATCAACTCTGTTTGGCCTCAATTTTTTAGGATCATATGTATGGGTCAAGTAAGTCATACCTTTAGCCTCTACAAGATCCACAATAATCTTTTAAAGTTTAGGGGTCACAAAAGATTGGCAATATCATCAGCTGAATTTATTTCGCCCATAGATTTTTAGGACCACCCATAATAATTTAGTGAATCATATACATATCATCTAAAGGATCCACCTGACTTTTTATATGATTTATTGTATTGAAATATAAATTCAATATTTTCAAAACTATTTCATGTGTATTAATCCATCTATATTTAAGAATGTTACTAACAATCATATTTTTCCTAATTTTTCCGAGAGCATCCTTAAATAATGATCTAGTTAACCAGACCTATATCCTCTGTCGAATCTATGCCACTGTTTTTAAGGGAATTTAGTACCATTTATATAAGCATAACCTAGGGTCTATGGTTGAGTATCGTCTAAGAATTCTAATTGAAGCTAAACACATCTACTATAGTCCCAATTCAAATTGAATATGTCTTGTAGAGTCCCACAAAATTTCAATATCTACAAATGCCCCCTGCTTCAATGCTTGTCGGAGTGTAGACTTGATGAAACTCAAAGACGAGGTTTGAAGTACTCATTCTTTCACCTTTGCAGCTTCAGATTTTCAGATGTAATTTAAAAGAGAAGAGATGGAGGTAGATTTGGTCCTACTGGGCGTGCCAATTTGTTTACAATAAATTTTAAAAGTGACAGAAAATAAATTGCAATCACAAATAAAGTCTGAAGAAACATGATTTTATTGATAAATATAGTAGGTACAATTCTATTGATCCCTTAATTCTATTCTTCTAAGATTTATCCATGATTCGAGGGCCGTTAGTGACGTATTTCTCGAACAAAGATGATTTAGATTTGACATCTCTATATGAATAATCTATCAATTTGCGGAGTATTCGAGATCTTGGTATCTTTATGGAATTTCTGAAATTCCTTTTAAGGGAATTTAGTATCTTTTCTATATGTATAAACTAGGGTTTACGGTTGAGTAACCTCTAAGAACTCTAATTGAAACTAAATATATCTAGAGTTTCAATTTGAATTAAATACGTTTTGTAAAGTCCCACAAAATTTCAATATCTACAAACTTTTTTTTTTTGGATAATCTGTGATGTCCTTGTAAATCATACCTATAGCCTATAAAGAATTTTCATCAGTTTTTCTTGGAATTTAAGAGTCACTGACAAGAATTCAAATTTTTTTTTATTTTTTTCTTTACGAAATCCATGTATTTCTTTTTTATAATATCACTAATAAGATCTACTTGGCCTAATTTTTTGGGTATCATCAATAATGATCTAGTGATCCATATTCATAGTCTTTACATGATCCATTTTCTTTTATTCTAGTATTTAGGACTCACTACATGAATTCATATTTTTCTTAATTTTTTGTCTGTTTTAAAAAATCAAGCTCATATCAATACAAAGTATAAAGAGAAGAAGACAAGATATAAGATGAAGAAGAGAAGTTTTCTTCTAATCAAGTGTATAATTCAAATGGTGAGTGTTATCTCTATTTATAGTATTGAGATATCACTCTCAAAATTCATCCAACTAGTAGATACATGCTTATCACTTAATGTTCTTATTGTTTTACTCGAAAATGAATAAAAGAAAAAAATTGACTAAGTCTCGAAAAATCAATTTATCTTATGATTTAAGAGAAATCAATTTTCCAAATTGACAGAGCCACCACTTAATTTTTTAGTAAAAATCAAGAAAAAACTTATAATTATTTTTAAAAGATTTAAACAGATAAAATCAATTGAAAAAGGGTTCGAAGTTCAAATGTACATTCCGAGAAGGTGTAGTCTCTCAGAATGCCCGCTAACATGTGGTTAACCGGCAATTTGACTAAATGACTTTTGACTAATTTGAAATTAATAATAATAATAATAACAATAATAATTATTAAAAAAATAGTAATGAAAATTCACTTTTAAAGGGAAGGGAAATAAACTAAAAGAAAAAATTTAAAGTAATTCAACTCAATGTTACAAGATAACTAAAGTAAAATAAAACTAGACTTATACATAAAAATATAAAGTTTTAAATTTGAACATAAAAAAAGGCATGACTATCTTTTGGGAATTAATTTAGTTTAACACCAAACTACAAATAAAATGGTTAGTTAATACAAACAAATAATAAACAAGAGTAAAACAAAACATATTTAAATTTGGGCCCTTTACCCAAATTCCAAATCAGATGGGCTTTTGACCCAAGTCCTGTCCTAAATCTAAAAGTGGGTCTGCTGATGGGTTTCAGCCCAATTTTGCTCCTGAAAATACTGCTGTATACAATGGATGTATGTTGCTGCATATGGACGGTATATTAGCCCATTTTCTGTATATTGAACCGTATAACAAATGTATGCATTCAAATTTGACCCCTGCAACCTGTGTTTTGATTATTCCGACCTGTATATGAATATACTCCATATGTATTAGCTGTATACAGATGTATATAGCAGGTATACAGCTCATCTTTGAGATTTTGGAAGCTTGCATTAGCTTTGCTTTCGCCCCCGAACATCAAAGGCTGACTCGATACGACTCAAGGATATATTTATGCAAGAAAAATAAAACAATAAAGATTAAAATGACTAATTAATGAACTTGATAAAATAACGAAGGACCATTTAAACACAATAAGTGACAATAAATTTAAATCAAGTTGCGGTGACAATATTGTAAGGTGTCACACGATAGTGATACATAAACGAGGAGACGAACATACTACCACTCCAATTTGTGAAAATAGAATCACTGTTGGAAGACAAAACTTAGCACATTTCAAAGAGTAAACTATATGAGAATGCATTTTCATTAAATGTTTTCAAATATATCTTAACAAGAGTTTCTTAACACATGGACATGCAAAGGACACATATTTCATCAACTCAAACAATTATGCTATAGTCGAATAATAAATTGTTAAGTGGTAACATTCACCAAACTAGTCAGCAAAGCATAATTTAAAACACAACAGGAGGAAATTAAATCCAAGCAAATGGATCAAATTGTTGCCAATATTTACATGGCAACACTTGAGAAAAAGACTACTACATAAAGCATATGTTTAAAGGAGAGAAACCACCATAAACACACAGCTAATTAGAATCAAGTCATTCTACAACTTCAAACAAATAAAGACTAACTATCATATCAATTATTTAAAGCCAACATTCTGTAACTTAAGGCAAGAATGAGATATTAAAGCATTATTTAATATGATAAGGGAACCAAAGAAAACACCAACTTAAACCAATATTTGTATCCAATTAAGCAGTGAAATCTCTTACTAAGAAAAATTATAAACAACGAAAAGAGAAGTAACAAAGCTTAAATTAGCCAATTTATTAATCCATTTCATACTTGAAGTTTCACTAATCTAGACAAAACTTGAAAATTTAACAAAATCAATCCAAACTTGGCTACATCATGGGAACGATATAGTAAGGAATATCATAAAGGCATTTGAGACATAATGCAACACTGATGCTAGAGATCGAATTCGATACTTTCAATGTGCAAATGAGAAGCTAAATCACAATGAAATCCATAATGTAGAGTTAAGCCACTAAACAACAGGAAATCAAATTAATAGAGAAAATTACAGCAGAAGCAAACCAGAGCTGAACTCAAATCTACGTACTAAACAAAATCTTGTCTAAGATAAATTAAACGGAGTTTACCTTTTCGAGAGCAGCGATTGGGACAAACAAGCTGAAACTAGCTATTCCACCACCAATTCCTTCACGAGTGCCCTCAAACTCAAATGAACTTGGGCGAGTAATGGGCAGATAGGGTGAAACTAAAGCTTGAAATAAATTATTTTCTCTACTATGTAGTGTATTTCGAATATATTCTTTGTATCAATTTTGTGCGAAGTCGTTCTCTTTTATCAGTGAAAAAAATTCATTCCCATCCCCCTACGATGAGGTTTATATAGAGGTTGATATGAGCTGAAAATAAGGGGAAAACAGAATGGATTTTTGGATGAATTCTCAACTCAAAATTCGAATTTTGCAGGATAAGGTTAAGGAGCTGTGGTTTGTACAAATCCTCAACGAAACTTTGAGGGGAGCCGTTCGATTTGGGAGTTGGGGACACGTTGGATGATTCTCCGACGTTCTCTGTACAGGACAAAAGAAGAGAGGAGAGAACGATGCTGAACTCGGGTTCGCATTGCTTCGCTTCTACTCTTTGAGGAAGAAAGATCGCAGGGTATTGAAGGAATTGGGTTGGGCTGAAAATTGAGTAATGGACTGATTGAATAACGGAAATGGGCTGCTGGAAAGTGATAAAGAGAAGGCCCAGAACTTGGTCTTGATGGGTTTAAGATGTTGAGGGGAAATTGTAATTAAACAATAAAGAAATTCGATTAAAACTTGAACAAAACGAATTAACATAAATTAATTAATCAGCCTCTTAATCTTAAGAAGTAAAATAATAAACTAATTAATTTTTAAAAAATATAACTATTATATAACTAAACTAATTAACAAAATATTCAATTAAAACAAAAAAATTTTTTAGACGATTTCTGAATAATCATAAAATATACTAATTATATACACAATTATGTAAGTCATATATTTTATCTAAAAATTATAAAAAGGTGACAAAACTAGTTAAAATAACTTGCAAACTATTTTTTTTTATTATTATTCATTTTTTGAAATTTTATAAAACTAATTATTTTAAATCGTTTGAAACTGAAAGGCCCGAAATGATTAATTTTCATTGTGGAGGTCCAAAATTGGGTGTCAACACTTATCACCTTGGAAGTACCCATACATGAATTGTATTAATTCTTGGATAGACTTAATGGACAATCCACACAATACAATGGATTTATAACACTCCTCTTTGGATGTCCATAGATTATATGCCTCATTAAAACCTTACTAGAAAAAACCCCGTGGGAAAAAATTCTAGTGAAAGAAAAAGAGTACACATATCTTTTGATACGCACTATTTGTTGCCTCATTAAAAACCTTGCCAGGAAAATCCAGTGGGACAAAACCTCGGTCAAGGGAAAAAGAATGCAACGCGTATTATACTCTCCCTGATTAAAACATCACTTAATTTCTTCCGACGATGTCTCCAATCTTGTACATCATCTTCTCAAATATTGATATTGACAATGTCTTTGTGATCAAATCACATTCACTAAGTTTTCCATCATTGAATTCATCCTGATATATCATTTTCTGATTTTATGAATATGACGAGGCTTTGAGCTTAGCCAAATTTGAATATCATTCTACTCATCATGACCTCGTTGTTGCAAGTACATTGCTCATTCAAATTTTTTCACATCAATAATCATCTTGTGGACACTTTTATTTGTAGTTAATTAATTGTGATTGGTATATTCTTTTTTCAAGAAAAAATCACACATTTCCTGAATATGGTGGACACACTCTCAACTTACTTCATAGAGCAATATTATTTTTGCATGTAGGATACAAATGATTGCTTCATTGATCACCAAGATATTCTTGTGTCTCCACATGTAATTAATAGCGTGTTTGAGACCAAGCTTTATGCAGATCAGAAAAATATTCTGCATCTGCATAACTAATCAGTTCTGACTTGATTTCCTCAGAATAGAGTAAACCCATGTCTATGGTTCTTCAAGGATATTCAAGTATGAGCTTAACACCATTTCAATGTCCTTTTGTTGGGGAGGAACTGAATCTTGCCAGTTTACTACTGCAAAACACATATTTGGTCAAGTATTGTTAGGAAGATGCATTAGTGCCTTGATTGCACTAAGATATGGAGTTTCATCACCAAGAAGCCTTTCATCCTTCTTTTGAGATTAAACTGAATCATCATTTATATCAAGCAATCTCACAATCATTGGGGTACTCAATGAATGTAATTTATCCATATAATAATTGCATCAAAACTTTTTTATGTATGTTGATCGATGGAAAAATATTTCATTCGTCAAATTCTCAATCTTAGGTCAAGACAAATTTTTGTCTTTCCAGAATCTTTTCACTTTAGATCCCCTTCTCAAATACTCAATAGCTTTTAAAAGAACCTTAAGAGTGTTAGTAATTTCAAGTCATCAACATACAGAATTTATAACAAATTCAGACCATGACCTTTTCATAAAAATTCGAGGACAAATAGGGTCATTCTTTTTGTACCCTTTTCTTCCTTGATTATTTTAATCCATATAAAGATTCTTGAAGCTTTACTGAAAAAATTTCCTTCAAACTTTTATATCCTTCAGACACCTCAATTGCTTCAAGGATTTTCATATAACCTTTATTTTCTAGCTAGACATGACAATTATTTATTATATGCATTCAAGTTTTTCATACGTTGCCAGATCAAAACAAACTTCATTTTATCCACCATAGGAGAAATCATATCTAATAATGTCATGATTTTTGCGACAAACCTTTATGCCCCAAGGCACAAGCCGCACTTGATATCTTACAGTTATACTATCGCATAATAATTTATTTGTACTCCATTGAAATTATACCTTGATTAGTGAACTATCAGTCCAAAATGTCACTTTTCTAAGTGAAACAAAATATATTTGAATTATGCATTTTGCTTGGCCAATCATTTATCTGTCCACACTTTATGACATATTTGAATTCAAGATCATCGTCACAATTTATATCATTGAGTGCTACCTCATATGAAAGATACCATCGACGGTTATTTGATATCGATTCCAACAAGACATAACTTATCGAGATCTCTTCATTTTCATCATTTTTCAGGTACCTTAACCTTTTCCAAGGTTTTATGAAGTGTTATGTCAATGTGCTCTTTTATAGCACTTGCCTCATTATCATGACCATATTGATCATTTGCTTCTCTCCTTCTTCAAGAAATTTTATATTTGGAATCGATTGGTCTATTATACTTCCAGCATATCTTAGACTCTGTCCTTCAAGGACTTCACATTGGAGTATTTGCAGCTGAATTATATCATAGGGTCAGTACATTCATCTGACAATTGATTTGCAACATATGCAAATGAATTATCCCTTGAACTTTAAGTTCACATATTTATTTAACGAGGATCTAGATAATTTATAATTAACCTTACACATAATTTTCAGTTGTCAATCATCTCCCCCCTAATGTTAGAAAATCTAACATTCATCCTAACCTTATTTGGAAATTCATCTTTGTGCATGGTAGAAAAATTAAAATCATAATTGCACATTCAACATTTTAGATGAAAATTATTTGGTTCCTGACCCTGAGCCAATTTTAATAGGGAAACCTTGTTGCCTTGATGCATACATGTGTTGCTACATGTTAAATAAAATTATCTCACACCAAATTTATTTGGGAGTTTTATTCTCATAACCATGATTTAGATATAATTGAAGGCATACAATTTCTGCTAAATCAACCATCATTATCAATATAATTTCATAATTTGAAACTCTGCTCTTAATTCAACAATTCGAGCAAACAACCTTACAAACACCAATTTGTAAGTTGACACCAAATCACATGTGATCATCGCATAGATGCATCTATCATATAGTTGCAAATGATCCACATGGCAGGTGAATGAGCTCATATTCACCTTTTTATATGTTCCAAAAACATCAGGAGATTACAATCCCAACCTTAGCTGGTAAAATGATCATTTTATCAAGAAAACAAGCAACACAAGAGAATTCTTGAAGAATCTTTTATTTCTTCATCATATAATCCACATGAATTCTCAATTACATTTGAATCACATTTAAACCAGAATGGTCAATCAGTCATACCAACTGATTTTTATTTCAGTACACTTATAATTTACTTTTACATGTGATTTCATCAGCATGCCCACGTTTGTGTGCAACAAACAAGAGGAAAAAATGGGTAATATTTTACATAAATAGTTATAACCCGCTTCAATTGTATTAATCTGATGATAATAATTATTTTCATAATTTATCGTCTCAATATTTCTTTTCAATTCATCCGAAACTTAAAAGTTTCTTTTGAGACTTACTACAACCCAATATTATTCCTCTGGTAATAATACAACCCGTTAGAGCTTGCAATTAATTTTGTGTACTATCACAGATTCCATGACACCATCCATATGGTGCACATCTCCTCAAGGAGAAGTTATATTATTATTGTCATGGTCAAAATTATTACGAGCAAGACATGTTTCTTGTTTTACGTTTGTTGTACCATAGGTATACAACCAATGACAAATTTGTATTGCCACAAAATAATATTATTTTTGTCATGGCACAACCTTTATAGGCTAAAGTTTTTCGTTCTTTTGTCCTTTTGGTAGTTCATAAATAAATATACCATAAACATACCACAAATACACGATCATTGACCATTTCTGTCAAATAAAATTTATTTATTCCTCAAACCTCCCGTAGAGATGAGCTATGGCATATATCATTTTTTCTCAAACCTCCCATAGAGGTGAGCTGTGGCATATATCCAACCCATAATGATTTTATCACATCTTGACCCATTCTTTTATAGAATGGCCGAGCATTCACGATACTCATCACAAGTCACATTCTCTTCAAGGAATGAACTAATCAATTATATGTACTTCATAAATTTGCATTATGAGCACATTGTCATGATTTTAAAATTCATCATAGTTTCATGACACACCTCAACATCACTTTGAAAGATCAAGTGTACCATCACTTTATCTTCTTGTTTTTTGATGGAGGATTTATAAACTTGTCAAGTTATTGGGTCGACAACATTCAAAAGTCCAATGACCTTTCATACCATTTTGATAATAAAAATCACCTTCACATTTTAAAGGACTATTTGGAGAATCCATAGTGTTCTTCCTTTTAGAATTATCACAATGATGACTTTTATAATTTCGTCCCTCCACGTCATTATCTATACATTCAATCATCTGTCATCTTTCGAACCTATTATTCGTTGCTACCACATTCATACGATAGAATGGAGCAAATCAACTGGTGGATTTCGAAGTTATCATACATTGCTACCACATTCTTTTCAAAGGAATGAAGCAAATTTAATATGATGAATTTCAAGACTTTTCAGCAAAATATATTATTTTTGCCTTAGTCATCATTTCATCATCACTATGGTGCATTGAGACTCAAACTCATTGTCTTACCCATATAAGGTGTGTTACGCCATAATTTTATGGGACTTGAACCCAATCCTTATCATCGTAGTGCATTAAAACTCAAATTGATGTCTTACCTACTTGGTGCGGTAAAAATTGAATCCACCGTCTTACCCTCAAATATTTTTTTTATTATGGTGCATCCGAACTTTAACCTAATGTCTTACCCTTTTTGGTGCGATGGGACTTGAATCCATCGTCTTACCCTCAACCAACAGTGTAATAGACCGAAATAAACATAACTCACCCTTTGAGTCTTTCAAAACAATCAAAATAATATTCAAGATCATGTTATTAAAATGTTATACCTTCTACCATTTAAGAAATTTTGTACAACATGTCATATTTAACCAATAGTACTATATGTATTTGGTTCCTAATAATTGTTAGTGACCGAACACTATTGTATTCTAAATCATAAAAACATTTTAGAAAATACATACCTGATTTTATGCAAATAATACCTTGATTCTCATAACGAGATCAACCAAAACTTGAGCTACAGAAAAATTAAAACTCACTCTCAATTGGCTAGAGTCTTGTGCTGATAACGTGTTATAAAATTAAGTTCATATCAATATAAGTATAAAGAGAAGAAGACAAGATATAGATATGAAGAAGATAATTTTTCTTCTATTCAAGTGTCTGATTCAAATGATGAGTGATATCTCTATTTATAGCGTTGAGATATCACTCCCAAAATTCATCCAACTAGTAGATACATGCTTATCCCTTAATATTCTTATCACCTTGAAAGCACCATACATGAATTGTATTAATTATTCAATAGAATTAATAGACAATCCACACAATACAATGGATTTATAATAAGTTGTATTTTATTTAAATTTTTGGACTTATGACTTACTTGCTTTATTTGCCTAAATTTATGATCATCCATAGTTACCTAGTAAATCATACTCATATCCTCTACATGATCATGTCACTCTTTTTATCATTTTGGGGTGAGAAAATGAATTTGTGAATTGTGATTAGCATAAAGATTATCCACAAAGTTTTAGTAATTAAGAGTCACGAAATAAGTAATATTCTTCATTTCTAGCGTGATTAACCTATGACTTTGTGAGAATATTATTGATCTAATTTATTTGGTTCATATTATATTTGGAGAATTCATAATAACCTAGAAAATCATACCCATAATCATAAAAGATTCACACCACCTTTTAGGCATTTATAGGTCGCACAATAAATATTAAGGATTTTACAGTTTTTTTATGTGTATTAATCCATAAATATTTTTAAATAGGACTAACTAACAATATTTGGTCTCAGTTTTTCAAGGACCATTTGTATGGGCCTAGTGAGAAATACCTATAGCCTCTACAAGATCCATGCTAACTTTTTAGAATTTAGGGTCATAAAAGATTTGTGATTATGATTGCAGAATCTGTTTGGCCCAAAGATTTTTAGGATCACCTATAATGATTTAGTGAACCATATAAATATCTTCTAAAGGATTCACATGACTTTTTATAGCATTTATGATGTTGATATAAATTTAATATTTCTCATTTTTTTAAATGTGTATTAATCCATGTATATTTGGGAATGTGAATAACCAACTATCCTTTTTTACCTAATTTTTCTGGGAGCATCTGTAATGATCTAGTTAACCATACCTATATGTTTTAGTATTTAGGGGTCTAGAAATAAGCATTCAATATTTTACCAATTTCTTGTATGTGTTTATAAGTACATGAACTTTTGAGAAAAAATATGTCTATTAACATAAACTATTTTTTGAGTATGAGAAATATTTTTCTACCACGAAAAATATTTTTTGAGTATTTGAAAATAGTTTGTCTACATATTTTTTTGGGATAATACTCAATTACCCCCCTAACCTATACCCAAAATTCCTAAGACACACCTTATCTTTGATGAGGTCCTATTACCCCCTCCAACGTTTTTTTAAGTAATTAATTACCACTTTCGTACCTATGTGACAATAATAATCAGAAAGGTTAATGTGTTTGTTCAACACGCGCCGGGCCCCATTTTTGCAGCTTTCTAAAAAGTGACTATCAGCTACTTTTACACTTCCCAAATTCAAAAAAGCTGGCCATTTATATTTTCAAAATTACTTTATCAAAAAGTAGATAAAGGAACAAGGAAAGAAAGAGGGAAAGTTTATTTGTTTTCTTCATTTTCATCCCTTTCATCTTCTTCTTGTCTTTCAATTCACCCATATCTTTTACGTTGTCAACCTTCTCCTTTGAATTGATGTTCAGATTTTCATAACGATTTTGAAGACTTTCACCTTCATCCAAAGGAATTTTCTCAAGTTTTGACTGTTCAATGTTGGAATTATCAAGCTGTTCCAGTTGCATCTTCACACGCTCATAATTTTTTTCTAACTCGTTAATCCTATTCACCAATTTTGGAAGAACAAAACGAGATCTTTCATCAACTCTCTCCGTATCTCTCCATCTAAAGAAATTACAGTTTGTGGCCTCATAGTGAGGACAAGACCAAAATCGTCTTCCGGGATTGCGATTTGACCAAGACGTCTGCATTTGCAGTAAGATTCCATGCTTGCATCGCACTTCCGCGTTAAACATTGAATCGTTCTCATCCATACACAACTTATTCAACTCGGATTTTGTCATAATCCTAACTTTATAAACATTGTCAAAAAAATAAGAATTAATAATCGAGATAAAAAGATGTAAAGAATATATTAAATATTACTTTACCTTTTCAAATCAAGGAGCTATTTAACTTGAATGATAATGGATGGAGCTTCTTTAAAAATGAAGAACCATGAAAATGGGGGTTTTTTTTTTTCAAAAGAGGAAGGCAACTGCTTTAGAGAGAAACATTAATATTTATTTTAGAATTTTTTTCAAATTACTTTGACACGTGGCTAACTTTTATTGGTCATTGTTAGCCAAAATCTTCACTCACGCGCCCTACATGGGTGAATTCACATATATTGCCACGTAGGTACGAAAGTGGTAATTAATTACTTAAAAAAAAAAGTTGGAGGGGGTAATAGGACCTCATCAAAGATAAGGTGTGTCTCAGGGATTTTGGGTATAGTTGGAGGGAGTATTATCCCTATTTTTTTCCGTATTATCAAAATGTCATTGGTAAGATGAAACCTCTTTTAGAAATATTATTCTATAAAAGAATTATAGTGCTTCAATTTCCTTTGATAATCTTTATACAATGTCAAAGTTCATTCTTAGAGGCACCTATTGCAGGTAAAAATTACAAACTTTAAGTCGGTGGACTTTTTTTCTTTCACAATTAGACGTACCCACTTAATATTTAAAATAATAACAATAAAGACACACAAAAAATTGTATAATTTGTTTCTATTTAACAATGAAGTTAATAGAAAATCATAAGTATAACACTGATTTATAAGGTGAAGTTTCATATTCTTCATATCAATTGCATAGTCTACTTTATCCATAGTATGAAACTACAAAAGTTTTTAGCCTACAAAAATCAGTCATAATCAAATTTCATACGGAGTATAAAACCGAAAAAGTTTTTTTTTTAGTCTCTAAATAGAATAAAACATATCCTTATATTACCACATAGATATGCTTTTCTTTTCAAATAGCCTTTCAATATTAAACATTTTGATATATTATCTTATCTATAAAATATGCACATCTCATTCTGCAAACTAAAGAATTCTAAAGGCAACACTATTTTCCAAGGAAAATTCATTCAAAAACATATGGTCTGTGAAGAAACCTTACCCCTAGAACAAGAACCAGGTTCTTGTAGGTTGGTTTAAGACAGAATACAAACACTTATTAAATTAAAAACCTTCCTCAATCAAGGAAGGAAAAACCTTGTTTTATTAATTCAACTAGACGATTTTATGATTACAACTCAATAATCAATAACCTCACCACTACTACAACTCTCGATTAACTATAATCGACTACCTCTACTCTCCAAAAGGCCAAACCCACCTTTTGTTACAAACCTCACCAAAGCTCAACTCTACAAGAAGCCAAACCCACTTCTTGTACAAAGAAACGTAACTAACAACTCAACAATGAATCAAGAAAATAGTTTTACACGTTCAAGACTTTCTAACTCAAGAACTTCTTGAACTTAGCAACACTATCGATCTCAAAGGCTTTTACTAAATGTCTCTCGCTTTTCTCTCAAAGTAAAAGTCGTGCTATTCTCTTCTGCGTTTGATCTTCTTTTATAGAGATTTCTCATGCCTTGAATCCTTATCAAATAAGGTAAGGAAGTTGCAATTATAGTTAAACAAGGAGTACTGATTTTACCTTTTATTGTATAATCCTTTTTCTATACAACTTCCTTACTTAATAAAATATATTAAGGTTTCCTTATTTGTATCAACTTCTATTTTCAGCATCTTTAGCACTTGTACATTTAATTGTTTAATTTTGGCTGCGACAATTAATTCCGATGGCTGCTGGGTGGCTGCGACACTTAATTCCAATGGATAAATCTGGCAAACTCACGTATACATATATGTTGTATTTCTTGTCTATCATCAAAACACCAATTTTATATACTTGTAGAGTTACCAGATTCTATCATATTCCCCCTTTTTGATGAAAACAAACCTGTGTGATGCAACATCATATAATAATCTTCCCCCTTTTGACAAATCAAAAAGAGTTCAATAACCGCAAAACAAAACCAGATAACATCCACAACAACAATTGAAGCTCAGCCAGTTGAGCAAAAAAATATTCTGGAAACACAAATAAAAATATCAACACAAAGTTAATGACTCAAAAGAACCAGGTGCATACAAGGTGCTTTTCAAGCTGAAGATTGACTAGGCTTGGTGGAGGCAGAAGCAAGCATATCAAGTACTCTATCAACCCTTGCATTGTTAGCAAGCTGCTGCTGCACCAACTGATCTTTCAACCGATAAATCTCAGCATTGGAGGTATGAAGTTCAGCACGCAAATTCTGGTTTTTCAATTCAAGAGTAGCATATTTTTCTTCTGCAACTTTAAGGTCCCTCAGTAATTGAGCAACAGGACCAGATGAACGTGGAGAAGCATTAGCAACCTGCTCCGATTCCATGGGAATGCCACAATAAGCAAGAATAGATTGAGTAAACATGTCTGCACGAGTCAAAACCCGTCCTTCTCCCAATGGTACTTCAAACGCATTAAACACTCTGGTTAAAAGATTCCCAAATGCTAATTGATGAGAACCAAGTTGAGGATCAACTATTCTAGCAAAGTGTTTGATAATCAGTGTGGGCCAGTCAATACGTTCTTTACATTCAAGAGCATTCATAAGTCCCATGTCCCTTATAGAAGCAATGTGACGATGGTGACCCCTGGGTAATATTCCTTTGTGTACTATTTGAAAAAGAAGCTTATGAACTGATCTCATGATACCTTTTAACACAGTCTGTGCCTTAGAAGTGACTCTTCCTTGAGAAAACTTTGCTGGAAGACTAGAGTGTTCATAAAAAACCCAATGATAATAAGTAATACCCGCAGATGGTATGTGTAAAATTCCTCCAAGCTTAGTTGCATCAAAAACAATCTCAACTCCCTTCACACTAGAAGATACCACATCCCCTTCCAAGATCTTTAAATTTGTGTAGAAATCTACTACTTCTTGTTCATAAATCAGATTAGGTTCAAGAAATAGCTTCTCCCACCCCTGAAACCGTAGTAACTCACAGACCTGCTTGACTATGTCCATTGATAGGATATCAGGATGAAAAGTTCTACCCCTAAGCACTGTTTTAGTTTGAAAATACTTTCTTTTCCCGACATTGAGAAATTTGTTCACGTTTCTTTTTGCAGATTTTGACTTTGACTGAGGGGTTTCAGAAATTTTAACCTCAGAGCAATCATCAGATTCAGAATCAAGAATCATTGGGGAAACAGATGAGTGAACAGGAGACTTACCCAGACGACGACGCTTTCCACTGGATGTCGCACCACCAGTTGGTTTGACTATATTCGCACTCTGAGTTACTGGTTTGTGCGGACGAACTTGTTTGACTGCAATGTGTTTTCGTGGCCGTCTTGGTTTCTGAGGGTGAAGTGTGCTGAGAAGAATGTCATCAGTGTTTAGTGAATGTGAGGATGGTGGTAGAGGGGAGGCAGGTAGGTTTTGATGAGTGGGCTTCTGAGATGGAGAAGAAGAGAAGTTTTTAGTGGTGGTGATAATGGGTGTTTCTGTGACTGGTGGTAGTGGTGAATCTGTGACTGGTGGTGGTGGTGGTGGTGATATAGGCTGATCTGATTTGGGGAAGATGGAGAAGAGGTAGGCGGTTTGTTGGTGGGTTGACTTTCTTCCCCCTGAGCAGGTACTGTATCAATGGAGGGATTTTCTTCCCCCTGAGAAGGTGATGTATCAATGGAGGGATTCTCTTCTCCCTGAGAAGGTGTATTGTCAGATGAATTTTCATCATCTGAGTATGCAACAAGAGGATTAAACATGGTGATGAAAGGAAATTTTCTGAAAAGTGGAAGAAGAGAAGAAGTTGGTTGCCTGTTGGAAGAAGTGTGTTATTGGGAACGGTTTTTGGTGTTATCTTCGAGGAATTTTAGTAATTATGAGGGATTGACATTGAAGGGACGTGTGCATTGACGGTTGCACCTGCTTTTCAGAGGAGTGGCATATGAGAGAGCAAGAGAAATAGTTTTCCTTTTTTTTTTTTGAATGCTGATTTTCCGTGCTTAGTGTAAAGCAATTTTAAAACAACTAGACTAGACCTGGTTCTTATATCTTGAGGACTTGGTAAGGCAGTAATCAATCCAAAAAAATGAGTCCTAGTGAGAGTCGATTTTTCTGAAATGATTCTCTTCCTAGTGCTTTAGTGAAAATATCAGCAACTTGATCCTCAATTTTGCAGAATGTCATTACTATGTTCCCCTTTTCAACATTATCACGAAGGAAATGATGTCTAATATCTATGTGTTTGGTACGTTTGTGTTGAACCGGGTTTTTGGCCATGTTCATAGCACTAGTATTATCACAAAGAATGGGAATACAACCGATTTTTGTACCAAAATCTTTAAGCTGCTGTTTTATCCAAAGAAGTTGGGCACAACAAGAAGCAGCTGCCACGTACAACCGAATTTTGTTTTCTAGTTGCCCAGGATATTAGATATGGTCCTAAGAAGTGTGCCATTCCAGAGGTGCTTTTTCTATCTACCATATGTCCTGCATAGTCTGCATCAGCAAATCCCTTTAGATTGAATGAGTCTCCAGTTGGATACCAGTACCAGGTTCATTGTGCCTTCTAGATATCGCAGGATTCTTTTGACAGCTTTTAGATGTGATTCCTTGGTACAGGACCGAAAACGTGCACATAGACCAACACTGAAAACTATATCAGGTCTACTGGCAGTAAGGTATATGAGTGATCCAATCATACCTCTGTATCTAGTGTCATTCACTAGTGAACCTGGTTCATCTTTATAAAGTTTTGTTGTTGTCCAAGTGGGTGTGTCATTTGACTTAGCTTCATTCATATCATATTTCTTCAGTAATTCCTTGATGTATTTTTGTTGATGAATTGATGTGCCAGCTGGAGTTTGTTTAATTTGGAGTCCTAAAAAGAAGTTTAGTTCGCCCATCATACTCATCTCAAATTTCACTATTCATTAGTTGAGCAAACTCTACTCCAAGTGAGTCATTAGTTCCTCCAAATATGATATCATCTACATATACTTGAACTATAAACAGATCTTCACCTTGTTTTCGAAGAAACAATGTATTGCCTCTTGTTTATCCATGTGTGAGAAGAAAAGTGGACAATCGATCATACCATGCTCTTGGTGCTTGCTTTAGCCCATAGAGTGTTTTGTCTAGTTTGTATACATGATCAGGGTACTTAGTATTTTCAAAACCAGGGGGTTGTTTCACATACACCTCTTCTTGTAGATAACCATTTAAAAAGGCACTTTTGACATCCATCTGATAGAGTTTAAATTCCATGTGAGCAGCATATGCAATCAATATTCTAATTGCTTCAATTCTTGCCACGGGTGCGAAGGTTTCATCATAGTTTATCCCTTCTTCTTGGTTATATCCCTGTACAACTAGCCTAGGTTTGTTGCGTATGATTTGTCCTTGTTCATCAAGCTTATTTCTAAATACCCACCTTGTTCCTATTACCGTTCTGTTTTGAGGTTTTGGAACCAGGTTCCATATTCTGCTTCTTTCAAACTGATTAAGTTCTTCTTGCATGGCACTAATCCAATCAGAGTCTAATAGTGCTTCTTTTATATTTTTTGGCTCAATCAAGGATACGTAGGCAGAAAAAGCATACATGCTACGTAATTTCGATCTTGTTGAGATACCAGAGTTAAGAGTAGTAGAATGTTTTGTAAAGGATGAGAGCTTTGATGCTTCCAGCTGTGAGTTTGAATGTTGACTGGCTCTTCAGATGCAGTAGGACCAGTTTCAGTAGTAAACTTATCTTCTGTTTCAGGTGTTTTATGAGAGGATATGATTTCTTCTTCCCATATTTTTGGTTCTGATGACCTTGAGCGGGTGACTTCATTCTGTTCATCCTCTGAATTTCCTTCGATTTCACTATTACTTTCATTAAAAACAACATGAACACTTTCTTCTACACGGTTTGTTCTTTTATTAAGTACCTTGTAGGCTTTGCTTTGTGAAGAATAACCTAGAAAAATTCCTTCATCACTCTTGGCATCAAATTTTCCCAAGTTGTCTTTGTCATTGTTGTGTATAAAGCATACACACCCAAAGGCCCTAAGTTGTCCTAAGTTTGGTTTTCTTCCTTTTAGCAACTCATATGGTGTTTTGTTTAACACTGATCTGATCATGCATCTATTTATTAGATAGCACCCTGTGTTTACTGCTTCAGCCCAATAGGATTTAGGAAGTTTGCTTGAGATCAACATTGTTCTTGCGATATCTTCCAGTGTTCTATTTTTCCGCTCAACTACTCCGTTTTGTTGTGGTGTTCTAGGTGCTGAAAAGTTGTGCTCAATCCCGTTTGAAATATAAAATTGTAGGAATTGTGAGTTTTCAAACTCCATCCCATGATCAGATCGGATGCTAATTATTTCTTTGTTGAATTTTTTCTGAACCATCTTTGCAAAGATTTCAAACATAGTGAATGTTTCATCCTTTGTTGCAAGAAACAGTGTCCAAGTGAATCTTGAATAATCATCGACTATTACAAACACATGTCTTTTCCCACCTCTGCTTTGTACACGCATTGGTCCACACAAATCCATGTGAAGCAGTTCTAGTGGCTTGGCAGTACTGACTGTCAACTTTGGTTTGAATGATGATCTCACCTATTTTCCTTGAATGCAGGTTCCACATACTTTGTTGTTACTGAAACTTTTGGTTGGCAGTCCCTTAACCAGGTCCTTAGATATGAGTTTATTTATTGTTGTCATGCTTATGTGTCCCATTCTTTTGTTCCAGAGCATGGAGCAATCAGAAACTGCATTTAGGCACTGAAGAGTATCTTCCTTAGACACAACAATCTTGGCTTTATACACATTCTTGTGTCTCTTACCTAGTAGAACCAGGTTCCTAATCACTGAATTTGTCACTCTGCATTCTTTTTCTAGTAAAGAGTACATTGTTTCCTCTATCACATATTTGAGATACGCTCAATAGATTATGTTGTAGGCCATTCACATAGTATACGTTTTCAATTGCATGAGTATCCATAGACTCAACCATTCCAATTCCCTGAATTTCCCCACTTTTTTCATTACCAAAGGGGACGTTTCCTCCTTTGAAGTTTTTGAGTGAAAGAAAGCTACTTTTATCTCCAGTCATATGTCTGAAACATGCACTATCCAAGTACCATTGCTGTTGCTTCCTTCTCACTAATCCCTGCAGTTAATTTCAGGGGTTAGATTTTGGTACCCAGATCCACTTTGATTTATGCTTAAAAAATGGATGAATAAGATTTTTTCTGGCCCATCTGGGAAGAGATTTGGCTGTAGGGGTTTGTTTTTGTTCATTGGTTTTCTCATGATGAGGTTTTCTTAGATAGTTTAGATTATTGTTATGAGCAATCAATTTTCTTTGACAATCGTAACTTTTATGCCCTACCAGCCCACAGTGCATGTATAGACAATCTATGTTGGGATTTTTAACTTGAGGATTAGTTTTATCAAAACCTATTCCATGTCTCTCAGAAGTACGATTCTTGTGAATGTTGTCAAGCAATATGGAGGACCTGGTCCATCTCATTCCATTCTCAGCTTCAGTTTTAGTCACAAGAAGCTCTTTGGTAAGCTCTTCATTCCTTTTACTTACCAAGTCTAGGTTTTTACTTAGCTCAGTATTTTTGGATAATAGATGAAGATTTTGTTTTTCAAGCTTCTTGTTTTCTTCTCTTAATGATGCATAGTCTTCCATTATCAATTCTCTTTTTGAGTCTATTGTTTTATATGCATCGATGAGGGTGTAGAGTAAAGATTCTAGCTCCCTTTTTGAGTATGAGTTTAAATTGTCTTGTATGTGATTAAGACTAACCTTTTCATTCATATCTTCTTCTTCTTTGTCCTCTTCAGAATCTGACCCAGCCATAAGTGCTAATATGGTTTCTTGGGATCTGCAGGTTTCCTTTTCTTCTTTGGTTTCCACTGCTACTTAGGCGAGAAAATCATAATCATCTTCTTGTTCTAGTGCAAGAAGAGATTTGTTTTCTGTCTCATCATCATCAGATTCTTCATCAGATGAATTCCCCATTGCTGCAAAGGCCTTTTTCATTGAGATATCTGCTTCTTGAGTTGTCATTCTTCTGTTTGAAGGAACAAACTTATCTTTCTTAATGTCTTTTCCCTTCTCTGAGGTTGTCTTTTTCTGCTCTAAGCCCGAAGTGGACAGAATTTGATGATGTGATCTGGACTTCCGCACTTATGACAAACTTGGTCTTTAGTGTTTTCATTGGATTTTTGAGGATTTTTCTTTTGGAATGTTTGTCCTCTTTTCAGCATTCTGGTGAACCTTTTGGTTATAAGGGCGATATTTTCATCCTCAAAATCATCTGATGCAGTAGCCTTCAGAACCAGGTTCCTTTCCTTTCTCTTTCCTCCTATTTATTTTTCTTGATTTTTCTTGAGTTCATATGTGATGAGGTTTCCAATCAACTCATCCATGGCCAGTGCATCTAGGTCGCGGGCTTCAGTGATAGCCTCGACTTTGCTTTCCCAAGTTTCAGGAAGGACACTTAAGAGTTTCCTTACTGCCTTTCCATTGGGAACTATCTCTCCCAAGGAATACATCTCATTGATGATTGAAGTGAACCTGGTATGCATATCTTGTATAGTCTCTCCTTCTGCCATTCTGAATAATTCGTATTGTCTGTTTAAGTTATCAATTTTGGACTTCTTGACTTGCGTTGTTCCTTCATGAGAGGTTTGTAGTGTTTCCCATATGGCTTTAGCATCTTGACAAGACGAGATTCGATTGTATTCATCTGGTCCTATACAACAGATCAGAATTTTCTTGGCTTTGGCATTGTTTTGGATTGCAAGTTTGTCTTCATCATTCCATTTTTTTCTTTCCTTTGGAATTTTGGTGATTCCATCAGTTGCAGTTTTCATAGGTATGGTTGGTCCATCTAGAATAACTCCCCATAGATCAGGATTTTCGCTGATAAGATGATCCATCATGCGATTCTTCCACCATCCATAGTATTTGCCATTGAATAGTGGTGGTCGTGTTTGTGAAGCTCCCTCTTGTGGGGTAGGTGGTGCTGCCATTGAGTCTTTTCAAGGTGTAAATCTTTTATCGAAAAGACCTGCTCTGATACCAATTGAAGAAACCTTACCCCTAGAACAAGAACCAGGTTCTTGTAAGTTGGTTTGAGACAGAACACAAACACTTATTAAATTAAAAACCTTCCTCAATCAAGAAAGGAAAAACCTTGTTTAATTAATTCAACTAGATGATTTTATGATTACAACTCAATAAGCAATAACCTCACCACTACTACAACTCTCGATTAACTATAATCGACTACCTCTACTCTCCAAAAGGCCAAACCCACCTTTTGTTACAAACCTCACCAAAGCTCAACTCTAAAAGAAGCCAAACCCACTTCTTGTACAAAGAAACGTAACTAACAACTCAAAAATGAATCAAGAAAATAGTTTTACACGTTCAAGACTTTCTAACTCAAGAACTTCTTGAACTTAGCAACACTATCGATCTCAAAGGCTTTTACTGAATGTCTCTCGCTTTTCTTTCGATGTAAAAGTCGTGCTATTCTTTTATGCGTTTGATCTTCTTTATAGAGATTTCTCATGCCTTGAATCCTTATCAAATAAGGTAAGGAAGTTGCAATTATAGTTAAACAAGGAGTATTGATTTTACCTTTTATTGTACAATCGTTTTTCTATACAACTTGCTTACTTAATAAAATATATTAAGGTTTCCTTATTTGTATCAACTTGTATTTTCAGCATCTTTAGCACTTGTACATTTAACTGTTTAATTTTGGCTGCGATAATTAATTCCGATGGCTGCTGGCTGGCTGCGACACTTAGTTCCAATGGATAAATCTGGCAAAGTCGTGTATACATATATGTTGCATTTCTTGTCTATCATCAAAACACCAATTTTATATACTTGTAGAATTACCAGATTCTATCAGTTTGCAGACGATATTTTTCCAATGACACATGATAAATATAACTTTTAGAAACTATTTTCCTCCTTAGATAAATAATAAGAAGGTTACGTAGTGTAATCTTTAACTGAAACATCATCAATTCTTCTGGTACATTCTCACTTCAACCTTGCTAAACAATGCATTAAATTCTGGAGAAGTAGTGGATTAATCTTCTACTTCCGTTACTTGTTTTCCTCAATCAGTAGAATACAAGAAATACCAACTGTATAATAATTTCCTTAAGATTGTTGTTCATCCTATATTCCTAAGACCAAAAACATTGAAGAACTTGAGAAAAAAAAGTTTAAATAGTACTAAAAAATTAAAACTAGTAGAGAAAACAGAAATAGAAAAAGATCAGAAACAATGTACCAAATATTTTTGTTAAAGAAGAAAATTGAGTCGACTGAATGCACAGTGTTCCCTTAATGCGAAATTATTCCCCTCAAGTATTCGAGGTTAATGGAATATATATTCTCTCGAGATAGAACGATCTTACTCGCCAGTGTATCGTACCGATAACCACGGTGTAACGAACCACTCCATGATAGTAAAGTGCACTTAGAATACTAGATTTAGTAGTAGTAGAAGAGGTCTAGAAAATTGGTTCTCTTAAAATGAGAAAAAATCCCTCTATTTTTAGACAACAAAGGGTAGTTTAAGAAGGTCCTTATTTTACCTTACCGGAAATATTACAACCCTTTGAAAAAGTCACAATTTTTTGATAAGGTCACAACCTTTCACAAAATTGCAACTCCTCGTAAAAGTCAAATAATAAGTCACTATTATATAATTAATTAATGTGATTAAGTGGTTAGTGTTTATATTGAATAATAATAGTAATGCATGTTAAAAGCTGTTGAAGTTTCTTAGAGAGCACAAAACGGGTGATTAGGTGAGAAGACAATGAGTGATATAGGAAGCATAAGCCCTCATAAGAAATGTATAGACAAAGAAAACTCAATAAGAAATCCAAAATGTTCTCTAGGATACATACTCAAATTGTTCTAAATCACATATTTCGTAGAAGGAAAAAATAAAATGAACAATCTTCCTTCCATCTATTTTTTTGGCGGATAGTGAGCTCTCTGGAGCTCATTATACCTCTGAAGATCAAAATTACGAACTTTCATAAGTTGATTTTGCTTCGTACTGAAACGTGCCTGAAAGAACCCTTGAAAAGAAGGCTTTTTAGAGGTCTTAAGGAAGAAAATATATGTGGTGATGAAATATGTTGATGTGAGATAGAAACAAATTGGTTCCATAACATCCCATGTTAGGTCCCAAAAAGTGAACCTCATAAAAGCTATTGTCTGAATTATAAAGCACCCAAGTCCAAACCACATTTCTTTACGTACTAATGATACTACTTTCTTGTCAATTGATGTTTTTTCCTCCTCCATTCTTTCAAGCTCCTTCATTCTTTCTTTCTCGTGATTTGGTTTGTGCATTCGCATTACTTCTTGCATGGCTTCAACCACCTGTACGTAGATACGGATTTAAAATTTGAAATTTAATACTAATTATCTCAAATTAATATATAATGAATGTTTTACTATATATACAAAAAAATTAGGACTAAAAAGTTAATTAGGGATTTGGGGTATTTGGAAACGGCCCAACTTATCAGTCAAAGGATAGTTCCTTTGACCATAAATTGTCAAAGTATAGTAAATTATAACATTTATGAAATTTCTTTTTTTTTAAAAAAAAATAATTAAAGATTCTAAAGATAATAAGATAAATTAAACCAACCTGATGAGGTCTTAGAAAAACAAAGTTTCCCATAACAATTACATCTCCCGATTCATCCATCTTCTTAGCAAGCTTAAGGCCTTTTTCATCATCCAAATTACATGTTTCCTTACAAATTTTAATAAATTCAGCAAACAGAATCCAACTCTTCTCCATTTTCCTTAGCCTCGTTTTCAACATTTCCAGTTGCACACCTGTCATGGACCCCACATCCAATGACTTGGATTGGAGTGGGGGCCGCGGAAGCAATAGTACCTCATTAATAAACCTCATCTTATCTCTCGAAATAATGTCCATCCCATGTAATTTCTGGCGGAGGTTTTCTCCAATGGCTAGTGACCCTTGGATCTCTGGTGAGGATACCAATGATTGGTAAAGAAAGCGACGTGAATCTGTATTTTTATAGGTGGATTTTGCTTCCGATATGGTTGAAGAAGTAATACGACATGTTAATGTTAGAGATGGAGCACGAAATTTATATGCACTAAAAATGCGTTGTTGTAGTGTTTTCTTGAATGCCATTGATATTTTTGGATTGTGATAAATTAGTTTTGCGTCACAATATATATAATAAAAAATATTAAGAACCTTGTGTGAGGAAGGGAAATGTTTGTGAACTCCACGTTATATATAGGTCTAGGTTCATAATGAAAACACTATATATATTAACGCCATTTTAGGATAATTGGACAAAATTAGTAAATGGAAAAAATTGATGACGTCATAAATATTTAATAAAATTATGGTTACAAGATCGTGTCGCCACATATATCCAAGGTGGCAAAGAGTTGCGGACTTCAATCACTGAGAAATTTAATAAGGGGTTCAAACATAAATATATATTTAAATATTATTTTAATCATGTAAAAAATAATATATGGTGGCTCTGCCACTGACTTCAATATAGCCTGAAGTTCGATCTAGTTCCTCCACCAACGTGAACTCCAGTTAGATTCAAATATGCTGCACTTTTTGAACATCCATTTTCTATAATTTGAAGAAGTGTATATGTACGTTTTTTTTAAAGTTGTTCATATTTCTAAATGTTAGTTAATATGTGCTAAAAGAAATACTTATAACAATAACTTTGTAGAAATAAAAATAATAAAGTAAAAAAATTAGAAATTAATAACATAAGTAGAAGCTAATGACTTAATTAAAACATACAAGGTTCTATAACAATGGACGAAATAAAAAGGAAAAATAATCGAGCTAAGTGAATGTACAGTGTGTCCTTAAGGAAATTATTTTCCCTTAGTACTCAAGGTTTACAGAAATAGATCATTTCAGATTTCAAGATAGAAGAATTTTATTTACCAGCGTTTCAGAACAGTCATTTATAAATAGTGGAAAATTTAAATAAAATGGTAGACGTTTACACAAAGGGTCATGCGAATTATCTTTGGATTGGGTCATTTCGGGTTGGCCACTTATTAATTAATTAATTAATAATTGATGAAATAAATAATTAATTAACTAATAAAAAACTGTCCAAAAATTAATTTCTTGATCATTTTCCAAAGACAAAGTCGTATTCGAGCGAACAAATAACGATGATGGCGTGAGGGGGTCCCTCGTTCCAACTCATTTAACAACTAGTAGAAGTTTTCCTTATTTAAACAAGTGAAATTTTCTTTTCACCATCAATGAGGGAGATAATTGTTTTTGACTAAAGAACAAGAGGATACTTTATATTTCCTGCTTTCATCTCCCCTCCATTTTTCACTAATTCTTACTATATACCCATAAATGTAAAGGAATGCACCTGCGAATATGTGTAGTTTAAAAGCAATGATCAATTGCATTTGGATAAGTAGGTAATCGTTTGAACTTTCCGTAAGCGAACATGTGTCGAATATATTCGATCAATCGGTAGATTTGATATCTTTGAACCATTGAGATTTGATTAATATATAGACAACCATATTTAACACAATCAACCGTTTATGATTCTTAAGATTGTGTTCATTTCAGTTATTAATGCCTCATAAATTTGTGAGTGTATAAAAAATATGTTTTTCACAATGATTCTCTTTTAAGCGGTGTACACTTCACACATATATAGGTGATTAACTGTGTCATCACATAGATACACTATTTGGTCAAATTTAGAAAATAATTAGAAATTTTCAAGTTTTACTAACTCGTTAACAAGTGTTAATGTTTTATCGTTGGTCCTAAACATTATCTTCATCATGAGAATTAATTGAGTTGTTTGACAATGTCAAACAATCATTCACAACTTTGTTTGATTTGCTTAACTGTTGGGATCCCAAGTTTGCTAGGTAGAGTTACCACCATGATGACTTGTCCTAAGCCTTAAACTCATTCCTTTAGATGATCTTTCAAATGTCTCTCAGTACTAGATCTAACACATAATCTCTATACTTTATATAGTTAATCGTAATAATTCCACTAGAGAGTGGTGCTCTTACAGGATTATGTCTTCGTCGTATGTGACGAGATTTATCATTGTACATGATGTTCTTTGCCCTTGACTATCATAATATGCAAATAGGTTCCACGAGTTTGGACCAGAACGGATTGTCTTTCAAGAAATTTTAGAGTCATTCAACTTATTCACCTAAAGAAACAAATTCACGTTTCATTGTAAAGCGAGCGATACATATATGTTTTGGATGATTTTCAAGTTACTGCTCTTCTACCAAAAGTAAATACATACTAATTTGTGAATTTTACTTTATTGGACTCGGTAATCCAATTTACATCATTATATCCTTCAATCATGACAATATATTTATTATAATACAAGGCATAATGTTGTGTATATATCAGATATCCTGAAACTTGCCTCATTGTCATCCAATGAGTTTGGTTAAGATTACTTCACAGGTGCAAGATCCATTCTATTAGGTGTTTGATCAGGAAATTGAAAATCAAGATAGGGGCTGAATCTAAAAAAATTTACCGTATTTGACTAAGGTAGAACTTTAGTTGGATTCTCGTGCAAGTTAGTATCACAAGTTATTGATAATCAAGGTGCATAAAGCAAATTAAGATAAGATATTTAATGCTTTTTTAGATCATCATGTGGTGCCTAGTTCAATCTCCTTCAGTTACAAGGATTTCCTTTAGATTTTTTGGAAGAACCTCTGAGTATAGAGGATTTTGATATCGATTATTTCTTATTCAACTCAGATATATCCTAGTTTGACATAGGGTGTGTTTGGTATGAAGGAAAATGTTTTCCATGGAAAATGTTTTCCTAGAAAATGTTTTCCGGGAAAACAAGTAGATTTTGGACTTATTTTCTCATGTTTGGTTGGTGCGTAGAAAATATTTTTCGGAATTGATTTTTAGTGTTTAATTTATGAATGAAAAACGTTTTTGAGGAACATCTTTTATTTTTACTAGAGTAGAAAATAATTTATGAAATTGAAAATATTTTTTAAAAATATTTTTTTTTGGGTGGTAGTGGTGGGGGTGTGGGG
>NC_028639.1:10433313-10457375 GCF_001406875.1 Solanum pennellii
GGGGGGTAGGGGGGCTGGCCAGGGAGAGGTAGGAGTTTAAAAATAAAAATTTGAAGTTGAAAATATTTGTAAAAAGTAAAATTATTTTTTTGGGGAGGGAGGTTGGAGGGGAGGGTGGTCAGGGATCGGGTGAAAAAATAAAATTTTGAAATTAAAAATATTTTTTCTTAAAATGATATTTTTTCCAAAAAAAAAAAATAGTTTGAAATTGGAGGAGAGCTTTGGAAAATATTTTCCTTAATTTTTGAAGGGAAGTCATTTTCCTTAATTTTGAGGAAAATGAGTTGATTTGGAAAATATTTTCCAAAACTTTTGCCCCAACCAAACATGAGAAAATTGGAAAACATTTCCAGAAAATGTTTTCCTTCATACCAAACACACTCATAGTCTTTACTTCTGTACTCTATAAAATCTCTCTTCTTTTTTTTTTTAACCTTTTCTTTTATTTTTATAATCTATCCAGCTTTTCTTTTCTAGTACACTACAGCATTTTAGGCCTACGGCAATACTCAATCTGGACTACATTTGTAAAGTGTTGCCTAAAATATTTTTGGCTACACTTTTAAAGTGTAGTCAAAATTTTTTACTTTTAGCTACAATAATATTGGCAACGCTTCAAAAGTGTACTGTTTAATGGTATAAGCTACACTTTATAAGTGTTGTTACAATATGATATAATTGGCAACACTTATTTACAGATACAGCCACACTTTTAAAATGTCATATTTTTATAATTGAAAAAACAACACCTTATAAGTGTTGGCTTAAAAATTTTCACTAAAATATTGTATTCCCTCCAATATTTTTAACTCTCCCTCCCATTTTTATTGGCCAAAAAAAATAAACATTAATAAAATAATAAAACAACTCTCCCCTATTCCCTTTTCTCTTCTGCGATTTGTGAGCTAAGAACGCTTGAACGGAGTGAAGAGCTGAGAACGAAATAGCTCAAAACACTCTTTCTCTTCTGCGATTTGTGAGAGATAGCTGAGAACACTCTTTCTCTTCTACGATTTTCTCTTCTGCGATTTGTGAAGAGAAGTGAAGCATTGAAGTCACCGAAGAACTAACTGAAGAGTTGAAGATTTGAAGTTACTGATAGTTCAAGTCGTCTTTCCGATAACGATTTCTTGAAGAGTAAGTCTGATTCTCTTTTCCGATTTTGATTCTCTATTCCGATGCCTATTTCGTTTTGTGAAGTCATTGATAGTTCAATTTTTTTGTTTTGTGTTTTATGACGAACTGATTGTTTGCAAGATGATACAACGAAGTTAAATAGTCTTTTTGTCACGCTTTTCTCCCTAATTTCTCACTGAAGAAAAGGATTCCAGACTGCTTTTGTTGGAATAGGGTTTATCAGGTAAGAACTTCTATTTTGAAAGTCTAAATTTTAGCTTTAGGGTTTGGATTCTTGTGTTCTTATCTGATTCTTGTGTTTTTTTCACTATTGGGGGTTGGAAAAAGGTTGGAATTTATTTGGGGAAAAACATTTAGAGGAGCTGAACAAAATAGTTAAAATATATATATAGAAACATATTCAAGGAAAGAAGAGTTCAGTGTCAATAAAAATATCACATCTAATTTGTTTCGCAGATCAATTTTTCCAAGGTTTGTTTTGGTTCGAGATTCTGCCTGGAATTCTCATGTGTCGTTAGTGGTTCGAGTTTCGTGGTGAAGATCATTTCCCTTCTCCTCTTTTTCCAGTTTAGTGCCCACAAAAAGGTAAAGTCATTTTCCTCATAGTACTCTTTTCGCATCTCTTTCTATTTTAAGAGTGATATTGTGAATGTTTGATGTAATTTCGCTTTAATGATTCGAGAGTTTGTATTCATAGTTGCTATTCCCCTATTTGTCATTCAATGTTTTGTTCTGTTGTTTCTATTCTCGATCTTTCTCTTGGATTGTCCCTTAACTTGGCTCAAGCAAGTTAGTTTATGGTCGTGCATTGGAGGTAGCTCTAGGCATCTTGATTGGTATTTTGTTTCTAGTATATGTATTTCATTAAAAGTAGACTCACTATGTTAGATGAACAATTCAATATATTCATACCACATTTGAGTAGTTATAGAATTTTTCTCTGAACAATGGCTAGTGCCTTTGCTATGTAAGGTCATAAAAAATAAATAGAATATGAATGAAGTCAGTATATTCATCACCACGTTTGAGTAGTTATAGAATTTTATTATATCTTAACTAATTATAAGTTTACACTTACAAGCACACAATTTTCACGTTCAGACAATATTACAAGAATGGGACAGAAATAATTCTGCAGCTTGTAATTTATTGTATATTATGACCCACTGGAAAAGTTGGGGAGTTCTCGTAACTTTTCTATTTTTATCGAACATGGGAACTAGGATTTAAATATTATAGAAATATATATGGACATTTATTCCGTCAAAAACGCGTTCTTCTAATTTTTTTCCCCTTTTTAAACAGGTTTGTAATTTTTCCATCAAAAGGTATTTTTCTTTTCTTCACATCTCATACATTTATGTCTTAGTATTGTGCCGAGTTCTAAGATTTACGAAGAAATACAACTTTACTTATGTCTGTGACACTCACTTTGATATGATATCCTGCCTTAGAATATCCAGCACTACATATTTTACCATTGCTATTATGTTACCCTTATTCCTGAGTATAGTTACTATGCAAAATTTGTAGATAGTGGAAAAGGTAGTATCTTGTGTTGGTATGCACGCCTGAAGTACTGGGTCGACGGACATCGCGACGGGACGTCGTGGTCACGACGAGCCGTCGTGAACCTCGCGACGGGCAGCCGTGGACCTCGCGACGGGCCGTCGTAGTCATGAGAGGCCGTCGTGGTCATGACGGGCCGTGGTCATGACGGGCCGTCGTGGTCATGACGGGCCGTCGTGGTCATCCGTCGTGGTCATGACGGGCCGTCGTGGACTCCGTCGTCCCATACTTGCAAGTTTCTCCTGCTACTTCTCTGATCTTCATGACGAACATGCAGGACGGACTGTCATGGCTACGACGGTCCGTCACGCTTTCCGTTGCAGCTGAAATTTCAAATTGATTAATTGTTAAATTTCTTAATTTTGTGTTCTTTCTTGATGGAACAGATTTGTTTACTAGAGGAATTGATATTCAAGCACTTAACGTTGTTATCAATTCTGATTTTCCTAAGAACTCAGAAACGTAGTTGCACAGGGTATGTATAACAGATCTTTGATCTTGCTTATTGACTTATATATTGTTTTTGCTATTTCATCATTGGTAATTTATTGTTAGTGGCTTTGGTTTGAATTGAGCTAAGGTTTTGTTTCTCTTGACCACTATTCATCTTGCTTGTTTGGTATGGTTGAAGTGTAGTTTTGCTATGTCAGATTTAGTTTCCTTGTTTGATCGTGTGGAACATATTAACTACACAAGGAAACTAATCTAATTTTCTTTAATTTTTGCTGCTGCTGTAATCTACAATCTGGACTTGTCTCTCTTTAGTTGTTGTTAATGTATTTGGTTTAAATTGAGCTAAGGTCTTGCTTCTTTTGTTTCACTGTTTTTTTGGCATTTGTATAGAACATTGGCATGGTATGGAATCTGCAATCTGCAGATTTGTTGTTAATGTTTTCTGTAACTGCTGCTTCTATATATAAATATTTCTGTCAGTAAAGTCTATTTTCTTTCTTATTATATAGAATATCCATGTTATAACCATAACTTTTGACATCCTAGTAGAAGGCATGCTTCCATAACTACAAACAAATAAACAAATAATTATTAGGAGAATCTAATTGTTTGTGTCTCCTCATTAATTCCTTTTTTCTTTAGTGTTCGTGTTAGTTTGCGTGCATCATGGTTATTGTATAACACCAAATATTTTATATTGTTTCTTATGAAGTTTGAACCCTAATGCAATTATTCATTGTTGTTGAACTCATTTGGAATTCTAGACACCTAAGGGAAGATCATCTACTTTGAACATCAAAAGACAAGTAGGCATCTACTTTGAACATCAAAAGATGCAATCTAATTTTCTGTAACTGCTGGATTTCTTGCCTCTCTATATTGTTGCAATCTGAACTTCTTACCTCTTCTATATAACTGCCAATATCTTATTTGTGTAGGGAAATGGAGGTGATCAAATTTGAAGTGGATGATGAAGAGTTTTTGAACTATTGTAAAAGTTTAAATACATATTTGATTTATTGTGTACACATTTAGAATATTGATGTATAAGTATGGGTATGTACACAACACATACTATCTTTTGGTTGTACATGAAATATTTCTCGAAGTTTATTTGAAATATATAGCTTCAATTTAATGATTAATTAGTTCATTTTGTGTTTTAGGTCACTTGTATGTATGTAAATATATTATATATATTTGTGCTACATGTAGGCTTATAAATGTTGAAGTTACACTTTGTAAGTGTTGCTCTAGGTAGATAAAAAGTTACACTTTGAAAGTGTTGCAATAGATGACCAATAAAAGGCAACACTTTTTAAGTGTGACCAATAAATTTGAAAAGGCAACGCTTTTAAGTGTAGTCTAACAAAAAATAGGTGTTGCTAATGCACGTCTTCAAAGCGTGCCCTTATACCTATTTGGCTACGCTTTATAAGTGTAGCCAAAGATGGCAACATTTAAAAAGTGTTGCCTAATGTCAAAGGTTACGCTTCTTTTGGGCAGCCCCTAAAAAGTGTTGCTGAATGTCCAAAAGTGTAGCCTTTTATCAAAGGTCACACTTTTTGCTAGTTTAGGCTACACTTACGTGGTGTTGCTGTAGGCCGAAAATGGTGTAGTGATAGATGATTGCGCTGATTTGTGTGTAGCGAATTTAATCACTTGTAAAGTGACTCAATCCTTCCCAAATTATTCCTTTTAGTCATTCATTTTTTATGCTAAAGTAATATTTTCATTATTAAAACTTAACACAACCTATCAATCTCTCTCTTTTTGATAATGAAACATAAGTTGCACAAATAATAGTTTTATACTTGGTTGTTTAGTTTCTAAACTCCCTTTGCTGAGTGCATATATAGGAATCCATCCAGTTCCATCTTATGATTTATCACCCTTCTCTACCCCTTTTGTTACAATCTAAAATAACGATCTCATTTATACACCTAAATTCTTCAATAGTAAAAATAATTCACCTAGAATATGAAAGTTGTGTATCAAAACATACAGGGATGCAACCCAAAAACAAACATATTTAAGTCCAAACAATGAACCCATGACAACCTAAAAAAATCAGCTCAGGAAACGTTCATATCACAATTGATGAGGACCCAAGAATATTTCTTCTACTCATCAACAAAAGAAGACCAAGTGCAATATCAATACATCAAAACAAAAGTGTATAGATAGGATCATGTACCTGATTCAAATATACGTAATATGAACATACAACTATAACTTTGTAACACATGACAAAACATGTATAGCCTTAGTTTTTGAATATAAGCAAAGACTAAAGCCATCAACCTGACTAAACAAAGATATGAGACATGCTCCAACGTCACATCAACAACAATATATGCGAAACCTTTCGACCACCCAAGGATTCCTATGATATCATCTATCTATACGGTGTGAACATTCGATCATTTTCAATCTACCCAAGAACCACTATAATATGATATGTGTTGTAGACCAACACATAAAAGCACAATCAAACATGTACAAGGAGTAGTATCCAAGACAACCACTTGTAGCTTTGAAAGTTAGATAGGTATGGGAAAAATGAATAGAACAGTAGCCTTTGGAAGGTATAAGCATCGACATCATATTGAGGTTCCCTATTTACCTCAGAGTATGCATCAGATCTGGAGACCCAAGCATGCTCCATCCCCTCTTTGATTATCTAGGCCATGTAAGTAGGGTCTTGGAGATTAGTTGTTTTTCTTGCTGTGCAATTAGTTCATCCCTCAAGTCGGTGTATGATTAGGGGCAGTGGTGATGTTGTGAAGATGAGAAAGTTGAAATGTACATCTTAGGAGAATGAAGGATTGAACGCCATTATTGATAGTGGCATGCTTATGTGCATATTTCTTTAAAACTACATGTCCATGCGTTTGGATTGGGATTGTGGTGTCAGGAAACCTACATGATTGTGGATCATTGGCCTTTACATGTGGTTATCTTCGAGTCATATGGCTAGTGGTATTATCTGGTGGGTTCTGGCGGATCTGATGGTCCTAAGGTTAGTGATTTCCCCTTCTTTCCACTATGTTTCATGTTTGGGTGCTCGGATACAGGATTACTCAAAGTTCCACTACTTGGAATTACAACTGGCGTTGTTGGCCGAGGCTCTTGGATAGGATCATCTTCCGCTAATAATACAAGGGTTCTGTGGACTAGCTTGCTCATCCTCACTTTTGAGAGTTGAATCATTCCCCTAGTCTTTTTCAGCTTTCCAAGCGAGGGCACCTGAGATATCACTCTAACGTTCATAGAGCTGCTAGGATTTTGTTAGTATATGAGTACATCATTTTAAATTTAAAAACTATTATTATTATTATTATTATTATGGGATAATGCACAAGTACCTCCTCAACTTATGCCCGGAATCTCATAGACACACTTATACTATACTAAGATCCGTAGTGCCACCTAGGCCGAAAAGGGATAGAAAATTTACTTATAAAATAAGTTCAGGGAGGGTAATAGGACCTTAGTATAGTATAAGTATGTCTCTGAGATTTCGAGTATAGGTTGAGTGGGTACTTGTGCATTTTTCCTATTATTATTAAAAAAAAGCCTAAAACCTTGAATTCATTTCGACTTTTAAGCTATCAAAATGCTCGAGTCGCCCATGTTTAAACTGACAAACATCAAACCATATTGAGGGATAATGAATTCATGATAGACTTACAAACTTACCATATACGGATCATAAATATAAAAAAAAAACTCCATTAATAAACACCGAGACAGAAAACTTTTTAAAAAAAATCTAAGTGATCTCTTCACTTACATACCTATTAATTAGCCGCCACAGGATACATACTCAAATTATTTTAAAACATATAGTATTTCTTAAAGGAAGAAAACACATTGGAGTGTCTTCCTTCCATATATCTTCTATTTTAATTTCCATGCCTACCTCATAATTAGAGATTCAGGTACCAACTAATTGACAATCGATGATTGAGCTCTCCGGAGCTCATTATACCTCTGAAGATTGAAATTATGAAGTTTCATAAGTCGTTTTTGCTTTGTACTAAAACGTGCTTGGAAGAACCCTTGGAAAGAAGGTTCTTTAGATGTCTTAAGAAAGAAAAAATAAGTAGCCATGAAATATGCTGATGTGACGTAGAAACAAATTGGTTCCATAACATCCCATGTTAGGTCCCAAAAAGTGAACCTCATGAAAGCTGTTGTCTGAACTATAAAGCACCCAAGTCCAAACCACATTTCTTTACGTACTAATGATTCTGCTTTATTGTCAATTGATGTTTTTACCACCTCCATTTCTTCAAGCTCCTTCATTCGTTCTTTCTCATGATTTAATTGGTGCATTGGCATTAATTCCTGCATGGCTTGAATCACCTGTAACACAGAGACGAATTTAAAATTTAAAATTTGTTAATTTTTTATAATATATAGTAATAATTAGGTTCATAAGCAAATATTTCATAAGTTGTCTTAGTTACTATTTAAGCGGTCAAATGACATTTTCTTTTGACCATATACTTTTTAAATATTTATCTACTGTGACTCAATACTATTTTTTAGTTTCTATATAAAAAATCAAATCCCAATTCACATCAACCATTTATCGCTCTAACCTTCATTCTGAATCAAGAAACTCAGAGGGGATACTCTTTTTCTTTTTTTAAATTTATAAGGATATAAAAAAAAATTAAGAAAATAAATTAAACCAACCTGATTAGGGCGGAGAAAAACAATGTTTCCCAAAACAATAACATCACCAGAATCGTCAAGCCTCTTAGCAAATTCAATGCCTTGATCATCGTCCAAATTACATGTTTCTTTACAAATTTCAATAAATTCAGCGAATAAAATCGAACTTTTTTTTATTTTCCTTATCCTCGATTTCAACGTCTCAAGTCGTGACAATCTTAAAATCTTTCTCGCATCCTCTACGGACTCGGGTCGTGGTGGGGCCCATGGAGGCAAGAGTACTGTTCCATTAATTAATCTTGTCCTATCTCTTGTAATAACGTCCATCTCATGTAACTTCTTGCGGAGTTTTTCTCCCGCTGGAATTAGTGACCTTTGGATCTCCGACGAGGATGCCAATGATTGGTGAAGGAATCGTCGTCGGGGATCCGAAGTCGTAATTTTATCATAAATCGTAGATTTCACCTCCACCAAAGTTGATGAAGCAATACGGCATGTTGTTAGAGATGGAGCACTAAATTTGTATGCACTAAAAATACGTTGGGGTAATGTTTTCTTGAACGCCATTTTATTTTTTTAGTTTTTTTGGGTCATAATACAATAAAAATAATTAAGAACCTTATTTGATGAGGAGAAAAGGTTTGTGAACTCCATGTATATATATAGGTCTTCCAATGAAAAAAAACTAATCAAGGGTATTTTAGTCCAATTATACAAGATTATATAAGGACGTGGAGTTGAGTAGATTAATTGTCATGATTAACACGTGGCAATTAAAATTATAAGGATAAAATTGTTGACGTAAGATAGATTTAAGAAAATTATGGTAACGTTTTTTTTGTTAAACAAGATCGTGTCGCCACATATATCCGATGTGGCAGACTTCAGTTAGTTGAATTGTTTCATAAATTTACTTATCCTTGCAAAATCGAAATTGCCGCACACTACTACAACTTTACATATTTTGGTAAATAGGATTAAAAATTTAGTATTATTTATTCATTTTTAAATGTGTTTAACAATCTAATATTTGAACGGTACAAATTCTCCTTTGTACAAAGAATATTTGATTGATCATTCTTGAGAATTGGAACCATTTAAAAACAGTTCCTCGTTAAGGAATATACTCTGCTTAGTGCGCTTAAAAAGAAAAGAAATAATATGTCAGTTAAAAATGTGTTTTTTTATTCCATAAGTAATACATAATAGAATATTTTTTTTAACCAAATTATTAACGGAAGACAATTTTTTTTCCAATTTTATATAATTTAAAACCATTTTTTATCCTTTTCCTCTAAACAAAAAGGTTGGTTCAAACAAAATGTTCTTAGATGCTGGAAAATAGTGGTACAAAACAGCATGAAACATATATCATGAAAAATATTGTACTATGCTCGCTGATATGGATAGAACAGACAACACAATATATCATGAAATAGAAATATACCTTTTATTTATTTTGATAATTAGGACAGATCGAGAAAGACAATCACATATTTGAGTTTTATACCACAGAATATATTCCCATGAAAGGAGTCCTGGCATATCAAACAAAGAATCACATTTCATATCAACTATAACTTTATACATGTTTACCAAATAATAAAAAAAAACTTAATATATGTTCATAATAAAAATTGAATATTTAGAGATCAATAACACATCTGAATTATCTACTTTTTTGAGTTTCATATCTAAACTATTGATAGTGAATTTCATACCTAAACTTTATTTTTGAACGCACACAACTCCAAAACTTACAAATGAGATTTCTTGGACATCACCACGTTGTTTTCATTTTAGAATACTCTTTCAATTTACAAATATCTGGTTCCATTGAATACAAACTTTACTGATTGTTGAGACATGACTATCAAATTTCAAAAATTAAAATATAAAATATAAAAAAATTAGAATATGAATAAGAAAATGTGGAGTGAATATCTCATATTTATTGTTGAAGAAAGAGATATAACTTCATGCGAGGAAGAAAGAAGTAAACATTCGCGTGAGGACTTAATATAAATAAGGCATTGTAGTTCGCTCATTTATGGGCAAACTACTTTTAAAGTTTGTGTAATATTGTATTGGATGGATTTGTTGAACTATCCATTTTGCTGAGTGCTTTTAGAGAGTATTTCCGTTGGTGTTTAGGATTCAAAAAATATATTTTAATATCAGACTCTCCTCGATAAGCACTACACAATTTATCGGAACAATACAACTAAATTTGTAATGAGGTCAAGATCAATACACGCTATTTAACTTGTTGATTTATATAAATATAACAGTAAAATTTGTTAGTAAAATTTATCAAGGATGGTAATGAAATGTAATCATGGAACGATAGAACTTACTTAGTTGGTTGATGTTTGAGCTAGATCCAAAGACAAGTTATGAGGCAACTGTTAGAATCAAAATAATTTGGTGTCATGCGGAAGTTCACAAAGAAAATCTCGATGGACCATGAGTAACAATACAAACAAAAAATATATCAAAAGACATATAGATTTAACGTGGTTTGCTTAATCGGCCTATATCCATAAAGGAGATGAGTAAATTCTCTATATAAACATGAGAGTACAAAATACAGAGAGAAATAACCTCAACTATACTCAGAATATAAGAAGGTTCACACAAGTAATAATGTATCATTTGTATCCCACTAATTCTCCTCTTAACCAAAACTCTTAAAGCTTTTGTGACTACATAGTGAATGTTGATTATGTTAGAAGGAATTAACATCTGTTTATAGAATCCTAAACCTTTTCCTACAAGAAAAGGACTAGCCAAAACATTTTCATACCATGATAATATTAATACCAAATATGGAGACTTTATTTTTTCCTTTTCCTCTTTATATTTTTCTTTTAGGAAAAAGAAAACATATTTATGATAAGAAACTCGCGGTAAATAATATTCAACAAATCTCTCCTTTGGTCTGAATTTCTTACAAAATAAATTTAATTCGACTTCTTCACATAATCTGCAGTAGCTTGCATCTCTTCTTCATAATCACCTCCATTGAATCTCTGTCTTAACACAGAGAACATATCCACAACTATTTCTCCAACAAAATCTTTATTACTATCAAATAGGTTGTTGTTAGAATTACACCTGCCACAATGAACACCCATTCTTCAACCTGATTCAAACATTAAGTATTAAAACCACTCAACCTTACTCTGATATCAGTTGTTAGGATCGAAATAATTTAGTGTCATGCAAAAGCTAATAAACCAAACCTTGATAGACTATGAGTAAGAAGACAAACGAGAAATATATCAACTGACATATAGATTTATCGTGGTTTGGTCAATCGACCTACATCCACAAAGGAGATGAGAAATTCACTATATAAACATTAGAGTACAAAACATAGGGGTAATATTCTCAACCAATTAACTCAGAATATAAGAAGGTTCACACAAGTGATTACGTATCACTTGTATCCCACAAATTCTCCCCTAACCAAAACTCTGAAAGCCTCTAGGACTACATTGTGAGTGATAATTATGTTAGAAGGAACAAATCTCTATTTATATAATCTTAAATCTTTTCCTACTAGAAAAGGACTAGACAAAACTTTTTCCTAAGAAAAATTCTATTTATGTTTTCCTTTTAATTAGGAAAAAACTGAAACATATTCATGGTAAGAAACTCGGGACAAATAATACCCAACAATAACTGATTTTAGATTCATAGATGAATTAATATAGGAAAGTTGGAGAGCTAAGTATCATGTCCCTCCATTTTTCAAGTCAAATTTAGCATCCGGATACTCTTAATCTCCCCCTTTTTATACGTTAACAACTATCTTGTAATCTCAATGATGAGGCAAGGTCAGGCTAACCGATTGGTTTTATACTCCAAACACTAAGTCACCTTTATTTCTTTCATATGTATCTACTTTTTGGATGTTGTATGGTACGTTCCCTCCATTTCTTTATCTTTTTATGATACAAATATAGGTGTTCAGGATCATCAACGGGCGCTCAATTGAGATCACCTTACACTCATAGACAATATTTGGTGTGGCCTCCTTGCTTCCAGGAGACTGCAATTCCATTTCAATTTTAGTAGTATTTGAGGTGTCATGGGTCTTGTCCCGACATCTATCTTGAATTGTTAGAGGCTTCATAGATGTACATAATTAGATGATTTTCATTGTTTTTTCAAGATGTTGATTTAGCTTATGAATTATGTTTAGCATTTTCAAGATGGTGTTTTAGAACTTTTCTTGAATGTTAAATGCTCAACTATTTAATCTTTGGTATATCTTTTAGAGTCAAGTGAGTTATAGTTAGTTAGGTCATGAATTCGTTTGGGGATCAGAAATAGTTATCGAATGTCGATCATGTCCAGGGTGTGGACTATGGCATAACAGAAGGCCTATTCATTTTTACCTTCGCAAAAATGAAGCTTTGTTTGTGATCTTGATAGTCCCAATTTGTGTGGGGTTCTCTTAAGCAAGCATGTGTTCGCTTAAGAGACAACAAAGATGGTTTATGGTTGTCCTTTCAGGGTTTTACCCCATTTTCCCCATTTTATGTTTCGTAAACCTTGAAGGTGGTTTTGTCACGATCCAAAATAAGTCATAAGGGGCACCCACAATAAAATTCTAGGTGGGCGAACCAACGAATGCAAACCCCAATATATATATATATACATATATATATATATATATATATACACACATATATATATATATATATATATAATGCCAAACTTATGCACTATGATAATAATGCCAAAACTCCAAACATTATTAAAATAAGAAATACAAAATAATCTAGAGTCTTTTACATATCGTTTCTCAAAACTTGAAAGTCATCACATCAAAGACATCTAAACTCAAAATACTAAGTCTAAAAGTACTAGCAACACCAAAATAATTTTTCCCAAATCTCACACACCACGAGTTGATTTCAAATGTTGACACATACAAAAACTATATCTTCTCCTCAATAAAACATACCGATTCGGATTCATCTAGAAAATGACTAGGTTATTTTACCATTCCTACCTAGGAGTTCTCACCCTTTTTGCTCCTTTGGTGACTCGAACTCATAACCTTAGAATTGAAAATGATGAGTGATTCAAACAATCTTCTCATGTTAGAATCACCAGGTTAATTATTTCTTATATCATTAAAAGATTTTTAGGGTCTGAAACGTCTATTTGGATGGTTGTTATGTATTGTTTTATAATGTATCGTGTTGTATTGTGGTGTGTTGTACAGTATTGTATTGTACTATTTTTATAAATACAATGTTTGAATAGATTGTGTCGTTCTCCATATGCATTTAATGTTACATATTCACAATTTGAATGATAAATCGACAAGTAAAATATGATACATGGTAGAGCTACTATGAAAAGGTAGGGTAAAAGATAAAATAAACTTATCAAATAATAAGTAAAGACAAAATGAGAAGAATATATTAAGGTAAAGACGTGATCATACCAAAATGGTCGTTATATAAAATGAGTCTTTTCGTCGTTTCTTAACAACTGATTTAAACGACATGATATAATATAATTTAAGTAGTCATCAAAACTAAGATTGCATTTTAACTAATAATACAATACAGCACAGTTGATAAAAAACATCTAAACAGAGCAAAGGAACTCGTCCACTCACATTAGGATTTCAAGCCACCAATAATTCTAATCACAAACTGAGTAAGAAGTTGTCCGTAGACACTTTCTCACGAACAAAATGGTAGTCTGCTTCAATATGTTTTGTTCTAGCATGCATAACTGTATCATAATACATTGTAGGATAGATCGAAGGTACAGTTCAAGGTCATGAAGAATATGCAAAGTCTAAGTCATTTCTACGTTAGTGGAGGCTAGTGCTCTACACTGAGCTTTAGCACTCGATCAGGCTATTGTGGTCTGTTTCTTGGAGGTCAAGAAATATAATTTGCATATAGGTAGATTCTGTAGCATGTAGTTGATCTACTAGTTGTGGTAAAACCTCCCCAATCAACATCTGAGTAGCAATACAATTTACATGGTGATTGTGAAATAATTCTTAGTCCAAAGGATAGAGTACCTTTGATGTACTTGAGAATCCTTTTCACCCGTTGAAGATGTTCAATATTTGGGCTTTGCATAAACTGGCTTGCTAAATTCACAACATGAGTGATACCAGGTCTTGTGAGGGTCAAATATTGAAGGTTTCCTACTATCATTCTGTACAAGGATGCATCTATAATACTTCCCACAGCTTCATGCAAACCATGCTTTTAAGCCAAAGGAGTTCTTATAGCCTTCAGTAGTGTACTTGATTTGGTTTAAGTAAATTACTCCTTCGAAATACTTCACCACAACTCCAAGAAAGAAGTATAAAGGATCAAGATCTTTCATAGCAACCTCCTTCCTAAGTTGTAAAACCAACTTTGAGACATGAGATGGATTACTTCTTGTGACAATAATATCGTCCACATATAACAAGAGATATATGTTGCCTTTGTGAGTTTCCAAAGTAAATAAGGAGCGGTCAACCTTACTACAGATGAAACCAAGGTATAAGAGATGCATGTTAATCTTATCAAATCTTGGCACTTGTTTAAGACCATACAATGCCTTTTAAGTAGACCCACATGCTGAGGATACTGGGGATCAATAAAATCAGGAGGTTGACTCGTGTGCACCTCCTCTTTAGGAAGTCATACAGAAAGATATTTTTTACATATAGTTTTCTAACTTCCTACTTTGAACTAACAACAATGGATAGAACCACCCTGATAGTTGTGGATTTAACCACATGACTAAATGTTTCTTCAAATCTATCCCTTCAAGCTGGAAGAATCCTCTTACCAAAAGTTTGGCCTTATATCTATCTATTGTTCCATCACCTTTTAATTTTGTCTTGAACACCCATTTTAAGCCAATGAAGTTTATGCAAGGAGATTTGGACACCTAAATCCATGTCTTGTTTGTATGTAAAACATCGATTTCTTCCTGAGTTGTTGCAAGTCAATGAGGTGAACATAGTGCTTCCTTAGTACTATGTTATTCTCTCATAATTTTTGTGTTGCTGCGAGCAATAAGTGAAAAATGATGTTCCTTTTTCTTGTTCTTGGTGATCATATGATGCCCTTATGGTGCAGAAAGTACCTCAATTGATGCATCAACCAAAACAGTTGACTGGAGTATAACATTGTCATGTTGATGGTCAACTGGTACATCAACTAGAGTGGTTGTTAAATGATGCTCATTGGCTGGACAAGTAATACAACTTGTTCCTCACTGCTACTAGAAGATGCAGAATCTACAGTTGGAGTTTCAATAAATACTGTATGGACCATCACCGTCAATTTGTTCCTCATCATCTAATCCTACGCCTGAGAGGTCCATAGTACTCTCATCATCAAGGAGTATATGAGTTATAACAGCATTATCACTATTAATATGTGGACTAGCAGGCTGTACTTCCCCTGAATCAAAATTATCATGCATCTGCAGTTTAGAGAAAGATTCAACAAAGGTAGCAAGATGAGATGAGACATCAATGTTAGTTGGAGATTGCTTTGGAAACACAACATGTCTAGATATGTAAACCCTCCTTGCAGAGGGATGATAACATATATATCCTTTGTGTAAGTTGTTGTACCGTATGAACACACAAGGGTAGATATTTGGACTAAAATTATTGCTACCCTTGATATGTGGAAATCATCTACACCCAAACACTTTTAGGTTGATGCAATCAGGTTGTTCCCCATACAACTTAACACACTACAATAAATATGACATATAGCTACAAATTATTAGCTACGACATAAAATTCGTCACTAATTATTAGCTTTTAGTGACAAAAGCAATTTTCATTCTTAAATATATGAGATACATATTTTTAGTGAAGAAACATCAAAATTCGTAGCAAAGTTTTGTCAACTAAAATTTCCCACAAAAAATTAACTGACGCCATTTGTTAAATAGTGTTAGTCACAAATTTAAAGTTATCGGTGACGCATTATTTCGTCATTAATAGTGTATCTAATTCATGAAAAATTATTCTTTGTCATAAAATTTATTATTTTTGAACACAAAAAAATATCATCTAAAAAATATTTTGTTACAATATCAACAAATTATAGTTCGTAGTTAAATATTATAATTTTTAGCTATAAAAATTAGATTTGATTATGACATTATTTTCGTCACTAATAATATAAATAATTGGTGACAAAGATTTTACTGTCTCTAATCAATCTGTGATTTAGTGACGACAAAATTCTTTTCACAAAATATGTAAGTTGTTAAATAGCGACGACTTAAAATATGTAGTGAATATTTCAACTATTTGCTACGAAATATATTCATAGGTAAATTTATTTTTTTTTGCTACATTATTCATAATCACAAGTGACAACTTAAAAAAAATAATAATACAAGTCTTCATAAGAAATAGACAGAGTCCATTAGTTAATTGGCGAGGGAAAATATTAAAATCAATGAATTCAGTCGATTTTGTAAAATGAAAAAGTTCAATTCATCAATTTTCTTAAATTACGTGATTATAAAATGCATCATTTAAAAACTACAATCTAGGTTATAAGTACCGTGAGTGGTGTATGGTTCTACCAGTAGATTGTTAATATTTGTTGGTTTAACATTTTTTTTATTTTACACACATTCATCAATAAAGACGATAGAAAAAATAATTTCTCAAAGTCTTGGTGTAATTTTTGTGTGTCTATTGATCTCTGATTGGTGAACTTCATAGACTAAGTCGATATATTTGCTTTTACCTAAAAATAATTACATATTTAATAGTAATTCCACAGGCGTAGGTATAACAACTATGCCAAGATAACATCGATTTACAAACATAGACTTTGCAAAGGTGCGGAATTTTTCATGAATTTATTTTAACTTTTTCCATTAGTGTGAAAATCGAAATAAACTAAAAAGAGAAAGCACAAATGAAAGAAATGAACCAACTAGAGTTTCAAATTTATTATGATGAAGTACTATAGTTATGAGTATTGATGTTTTTTTTAAACAACTGATTTAATGATCAAATTGAACCGATTATTCATTTTTTTTAAAAATAAAGTAGAAAGTTTAATTTTATATAAATTTGTAATTGTACTAAATAATGTTTAAAATTTATAATTATAAATAACTAATATGACAGAATCATACTAAATATATGGAAAGATATTTTAAAAAGCATATAGTTTAATTTAAAATATAATCTACATTTGAATAAATTGTGGGAGCTACTAGGGGAAGGGGTTAAAAATATTGATATGGGAAAGGGGGAGGGGGGGGGGGATAAGAGGGAAATTATAACCTCTAATAATAATAAAATTTTTCCTATTTAATAGATTTAAGAACGGAATAATGTTTTGTATATACAAAAGATAGTCATTAGTGACGAAATTACATTTTGTTCAACTACGAAATACATATAACTTTAGAAACAATTGATGTCGTCACTGATTGATGTTAAATAATTAGCGATGATATAACTTTGTTGGTAGTGATAACCCTTTTAGGACAAAACATAATATTAACTACAATAAAACTTAATTTTTTGACAAATTTGTCACAAATGTTTAACCATTTGGGTACGATTTTTCTTTTTGTAGTTAATATAATACTTTCAGCGACAAAGCACTAAATCGTCTTTGTATACTTTTAGAGACACATTTATTGACGACTGATCGACGAATTATTTTTCGTCTCACAATATTTTAAATGAGGAAATATAATTTATAAATGACGATGTTATTTGTTCCTGATAATCGAATTTGTTGTAGTGACAAACGGAGTCACCATCTTTAGGACTGATGAAGGCAGTCTATTAATAAGGAATATTGCAAAGAGGAACGTCTCAACCCATAGAAATAGCGGTAGGTTAGCATGAAGTAGCAGAGTTAACCCAGTCTTCACGATATGTCTATGTTTTCTCTCTACAAATCCATTTTGTTTAGGTGTGTCAAGACATGAAATATGTCTCACAATGCCATAATCTTCCAAATGCTTAATGATGTCTGTTTGGATAAGCTCACCACCTCCATCACACTGAAAAATCTTAATCTCTTTAAAAAATTATTATTTTACCATTTTCTGAAATTTTACAAAGACCTCAAAAAATTCAGATTTCTTTTTCAGTGAATAAATCTATGTATATCTCGTTTGATCATCAACAAACGACATAATATTTCATATGTTGGAAAGATTTGACAGGAGCAAGTCCCCATAAATCACAATGAATTTTCAATAAATGTTTTTTCTCAATTTTATTTCTTAACCCATAAGGAGTTTACAACTCTTTCCCAACTGACAACAAGAACAAACAGTAGGCATTTTATTCAAACTATTACTATTCAAAACTTTTAAAGACTTCAACCTAGGCTGTCATAATCTAGTATGCCACATATTGTCTGACGTTTTCCAATCATGTGCAGCAATTTAAGTATAAAGATTGTTATCTTCTAAAGCATATAATCCATTCTTTTTAGTTCTCTTAGCCGACAATGTTCTTTTCTTCTTGTCCTTTGCAACAAAGTTTGTTTCATCAAATTGAAGAGTGCAACAATTATTGTTTGCAAGTTTACTAACTGACAATAAATTTTTATTAATCTTAGGGACTACAAGAACTTCTTTTAGCTTTAGACCTGATCCAAATATTTTCTCAACATGTGTTATGTCTAACTTTGACCCATTCTCGATAATGATTGTATCTGATCTATTGTAGTGTTTAAGGTCAATTAGGATACTTGAGATATGTGTCATATGGCTACTTGCTCATGAGTTGACATACAAGGTGTCATCAGTAGTGTTTTGTAGATTAGTAGAAGCCAATGTTTCTGGTAGCTCATCTGCAGCTTGGTAAGACTCACATGTAGAAATACTTAAAAGAAATGTGGTTGTTCCTACCACAAATTTGACACACATCAGTATTGTTTTTTTCATGACTGTCACTAGAAGGACTGTTTTGAGGACCTGGTCCATTTCTTGAGTTATAAGAACTTGTTCCATGTCCAGCAGACTTAAAACCTCTTCCTTTGGAATCAAAATTATTGTTTCCTCTTCTTTGAGAGTAGTTTCCTCTTCTCCTGCCTCTTTGGGAAGAGAGTGTCATGTTATGGTTTTGTTGAGACAGTTCTTCTTCTTCATCCTCCCTCATATCAAAACCACCAAAAGTATTAACAAATTGATTAGTAGTAGGATATGGTGTCTTACCTAGAATGACAGTCCTGAAGGTCTTGTACTTAAGACCTAGACCTTTAGCAAAATCAATCATTATGGTATCTTCATCTACAGGCTTGTGAATGGTTACAAAACCATCACACATGTCTTTAAATTTCTTAATATATGTGTCAATTGTTTTGGTTTCTAGCTTCACACTTTGCAATTGTTGTTTGAGCTGGAACTCCTTATCTTTTTTGCTTGAAGATAAGCTTCTTCCAAGCATTTCCACATCTCCTTCATAGTTGAGCAGCCTACGATCAAGCACATTCTTTCTTCTGTCAAGGTGCCTGAGATCCAACTATTTAGCAACACGTCTTTCTCATCTCAGTCAGCAACAATGTTGTCTTCTGCACCCTACTCGCCTGCTACAACTATCTCAGTAATTTGTTTAGTGGAACAGGTAATATTAGATGGTTTTGTGATGAGGTAGGTTAATCTCATTACTTGAAATAACTGAGATATTTGTATCCTCCATATAAGATAATTCGTTGGATTAAGTTTAATGGAGGAGGACAAAATAAGATGATGAAGTGAAGAGGTCGAAAGAGTGTTGGTAGAAGGGGCCATTGCAGTTCGATATTGTGATTGTTTTGGTTTTGATCTAATACGTTAAAGAGCGGAAAAACTTTATTGATATGATACCTTGTAAAATTCTCCCGTAAGTATGGAAAAGTCAAGGATTTTATTGTTAATTATAATGTTGAATTACAAGCCTGCTTCGATGGACCTGTTCCTTCGATATATTCCATCAGTCTTCAAGCTTCCTTCAACACTACATACAATTTGCTTCCATGGACAAAACATTTATAAAAATTAGCATTTGATTTAGGGGTGTGAAATAATTGAATCGAATAATAAATAAATTCAAAAAAAATATTATTGGGTTATGGCTATAAGATTATTGGATTAACAGGTTTTTACTAAGTTTACAAAAAGAATTATTGGTGAGATGTTGGTTTTTAAATATTGGTTTATTGAATAAATCGATAGCCCATCTAGACATTAGTAGTAATATACTACTTTATTCTACATAATATTAAATATTAATATCATATTGGGTAAATCGGTAGCCCATATTGGAACACTATTAAAAAATAATAATTGACATAGTGAGTTTATCATTTTACCTTTATTAATTGATAGAATTTCAAGATTAATTTACTCATTAAAGAGGTTCAACCTTTTTAAAAAAACATTGATTCTGTAAATAATTGAGGATATAATAGATTAAAAAATATTGTGTTTTCTTTATTCGTTAAAAAGGACAAGTAAGAAGTTAAATTGGGACAAGTAAAAAGGAACGGATGGAGTACTATCTTTGTCATTTAGCCTTCAATCCACATTATTGTACTAATTCTTTTATTTGTGTTGAACTTGTAAAGTTCTTCTCATATTAGATATTATTGTTTCTATTTTATGAGCATTCTATAAGTTACACTATTTTGTCTTGTCGCACCAAATTATTGAAAAAGTCATAATTATTTTATGGACATGTTTTTATTGATTAAACCAAAAATCAAATTGTTAGGAATAAAAAATTCAAAAAAGATCTTAATGGGTTGATTATTACTTTAGCATATTTAAAAATTAAAAAAATTAATAAATCTAACCAATAATATATAAAACTAAACCAAATGATTCACACCCCTAATTTGATTGTTATATTACGATAACAATTTGGGTCCTTTTGGAAATATACGATAAAAATATAAACTAAAACAATTGGTTAGTACTCCCAATAAAATATAAAATATAGTAATAATTTGAGTCCCTTCTCGAACATCCCAAAAATATAAACTATAACAATTTGTATCTCGTGTGACTTATTATAATTTTACCAAATATTTTCCCAATCATTTAAGAGGGATCAACATGATTTCATTTTCCACTTACGTAAACGTAATCAGTGTTCATTATTTTTTTGTTGGAGATTTTGGAATATAACAACTCAAAGAGGAGAGTGACGAGCGAGATTGGAGAGAGGGGAGTGACAAAAGGCAGAGAGTCGAGAAGTGAGTTGTATATGTATATCGATTTGATAATTGTATATACATATAAATATTATGTATATGTATCAAAAATGTATTTGTATATTTGCATAAAATTTTAATTCGTATACAATTGAATCGAGCTATAATATTTGTATTTGTATATCTTATCTCTCCTCGCTTTATACAAACACAAATTATACATTACATTTGTATAATTATAAAGCGAGAGAGAAACGACAAAAAAGAACTAGCCAGATTTGTATTTGATATAATTTTAACTGTATAAAGCGTAGAAATATGTATTTATATTTTTATATACAACATCTCTCGCTTTATACAAACACAAACACGTTTTATACATTTTTATTTGTATAAAGTGAGAGAGATTGGCGGAAGAGAATCGAGAGAATGACTGAGCAGGAGAGATGACTGAAACAGAGGAGAGTGACAAGCAAGATTATAGAGAGAGGGGCGAGAGGCGAGAGAGAGCAGAGAGGTGTGAGAGAAAGTATGTAATTATAGCTATAAGTAAGTTCTGAATTGTAATCGATGCAAACTGTAACTATGTTAGCTATAGCTAATTAGCTAGTATATGTTTGCTTAATCGCGTAATTTTCTCTTTTTTTATATGGCTTCCCCACTATTGTATTTATTTTACATATTTGAGTTTTACTATGATTTTCGTAAATCACGTGTCTATTGAAAATAATCTTTCTACTTTCATCAAATCGAAGTAAGGATACGTACACATCCGATCATCTTAGACCCAACTTATACAATTATACTGAATATGTTATTAGTAAACCTAATTAGTGTGAATAGAATTATATCACATATCACATAATCAAAGTGGATTTTGCATACAAGCGCTACAATGAATTAATAATTAATGGTGTACAAAATCGGATCAAAAATCGAACTAAATCGCAAATCGAGTCAATCCGAAAAAAATTCGACTAGTGATTTTTGGTATTGGAAAAAAAATCCGACTATTAACTAAAAAAATAACCCGAGACCAAACCAACCCGACATTATATATGTTATTTTTAAATTTATTTTATACATAAAAATATTTACTTTGATATAATTTGGAAATATTTCTTATACTATTTCATAGTTTTATCTTTTAGTATATTATTTCAAATTTAAAATTTAGAATTCGGAATTGTCTAATAAAGATTTTAGTTCATAGATTTGATAATTATAATAAAACTTAAATCAAAATGAAATTAATATAAATGCAAAAGAAAATTAATTCAACACTAAGAATGACAATAATATTGAATATTTATTCTTTAGTTTTACATTGGTTTAGATACTTAAAATACATAATTTAATTTTAATTTTCCTAAAATATTTAGTAATATAACTAATACTTATTAAACATATTTTAGCATGATTTAGTACTTTTAAATTACATTTTCATTATGACTTTACAATATTTATTTATATGATGATTTCATTATTATTTTTAATTGAATATTTTTGTGTCATCAATACTCATCTCAAATTTTGTGTTATTTTTTTTTTAAAAAAACAACATAGAAAATGTTATTTTTGTTGGACTAAAGAAATATTTGAAGCACAAGTTAATTCTATGTTTGTATGCAAACTTTATCCAAAAAATCGAAAAATCAGAAAAAATTTGAGGTTTATTATTTGGTTTGGTTTATAAAGTTAAAAATTCGACACAATAATTTGATTTGGTATTTAATAAACCCAAACAAACCCGAGGTTAAAATACCCAAAAAATCGAATTTTATCAATTTAGATTGATTTATAAATTAAAAATTCTTTTATGATATTTGAAAAATCTGAATCAACCTGATCATATACACCCCTATTAATATTTTTCAATCCCTTGAAGAAATTTTCAACAACGTGAATTCTGCCTTGTGCTAATGATTGATTAACGGGAATTTTTTAATAATTGGTTTAATTAAGCTCAACCTTATTTAATTTTAATGCTGATGAAGCTGTTTCAAATTTCAAACTCCATTGTGAAAAAAATATCTACATGTTTATTAAAAAAGAATATTTTGAACAATCGTTAATTGCCCTGAAAAAATGTTGTGTATATATTAAATTAAAGATCTAACTAATTGCCACGATGTGCCCTCTAATTATATTATTGCGGAAAATGGAAATGGTAATAAAGTAATCATTAACAATCACTATAATAAAAATATTATTAGCGGTATTTAATTCTTAAAAATTTAGTGGCCGATATTTTATTTATATCATTTAGGCACGGTATTCATCTGAGTCCAATATTTATAAATTAAAATTTTTATTAAAATTTAATTTTCAACACTAGGAAGAACCTTTAAAATTAAACTAGGAATTTGAATTCTAAAATCCGTCTCTACAGAGTCTACTGTTGGTCTAATACTTTTTTTCAACTTCTAAATATAAATTAAATTAATATTAAAGTCATAGTTTTTCAACTTCTACATATAAATTAATTATACACGCTAAATATCGATTAAAATCCGTGTCAAAATATAATAATCATTAATCAGGAATGTAGCTTCTCGAAATAATTAAATTAGTCAATTGTTTTTTTATCACCTCGTATAAATATCATAAAGTTTATTTTGTGCATTCTTATCAAAATGAATAAAACATACAACGTGTGATCCTAAATTCAAAATTTATTTCCTCAGTCCTCAACCCTTGAAAGTTTAGTATTTTCTGTTGGGAAAGACAAGGCACTAACAAAGAATGCCTGACAGGATAACAGCGGAAGAATACCCAAGTCTATACTCTTCCTTCTCGATTTGAACCAAGAGAAGACAAATAACCACAAGCAATATGATAGTAAGACAGCAAGTAATTCAACCAAACAAATATAACAAGGTAATAATAAACCAATCACACAAGAGTAAAAAACCACGGGACCAAAAGCTCCACTATAATCACCAAGAGTTACAATATTGTTCTCCAAAATTGGCCACAAAACAAGTGCCAAACAACGAGCAACAACAAAATAAGATTGCACCAAAT
>NC_028639.1:10477753-10479399 GCF_001406875.1 Solanum pennellii
TCTCTCATCATTCTCCCTTCTCTCATTTGCTCTCTTGCTACTTAACAAAACATTAATATTCCGGTAATTATTCAAGGGTTCTTCTTTGCTATCTTATTACTTTGTTCGAGTAAAGGTTGAATCAATTCGTTTTGCTTAACGGGTTAGTATTCTTAACATTCACACTATCTTTACATTCACAATTTGTGTAAGCTATTGTTTTGTATGTAGAATTCGTCATTAAACGATTGCATATTGTCTCACCTTAACTAACAAGTGTGATTACTTGTGTAGTTATTTAATTACTTTGACAGGTTTCATATTTGAAGTTCAAGTTGAAGATTAACTGAAGAAGGATTTATTTATTTGTTTGAATGTATATATATATCTATATATTTATTTTTTTCGCTATTTTATTTATTCGAATGTTGTAACAATTGTAACCCTAAAGATCATATAATAAATTTATTTGGGGGTCGTCTAGGGGGGGGGATTTATATGCTTATTTGTTCGTTATATTTTTTAGAAATCATGCCTATAGGTTTGTCTTTAACCACCTAGATTTAATGTTTATAGGTGTTATAATCTAATCAATTTTCACTTTGCTTGACACTTTTGTTAATAAAGTCTAAAAAATAATAAACTAGATTCCGTTAATGTTAAAAGCAAATCATAGTAATTTAATAGGCCGATTAGGTGTTTTTAACAATGTTATAACTTCTAGCATCATCTTGTCATGCCTAAGGATTAATCTGTTCATATCATTTAGATTTACGAAATCATGCATACATGTGTTATTTTGAACACCTAGAAATTCATGTCTATAGGCTTGAAAATAACTTTTAACATATCCGTAAAAAATAAAATTTGTTTGTTCATATTTGTGCCCTTCCCCCAAAATTGGTTAATATTATTAGTAATCCTATTTGTCTTCCGCATTCATGATGCAGTATGTTTTTTTTAATAAATACTAAATTATAATCATTTCATGCAAATTACTTGGCTTTAAAAAATATTTCATATCAAAACCTTGCAACATAATTTTCTTAAAAAGTCATTATTCAATCTTTCTTTAAAACTTTGGATTGATTATGACATTGTTTATTTTGAAAAATAAGTTATAAGCACTATCTCCTAACCTATCGTTAGTGGGAAAGTCAAAGGAACTACGAGGTCTAGTTCTAATTTTTAAACCCGACGCGTTCTCGGAAGTACCACCTACCCATGGATTTCCAAAAGAATTATATGCATCTATATGTTTATGTGCCTACATCTTTTTAAATCATTTTCAAAAAATAAACTATTGTTTTTTTTAAGACCGACCTCAAATCAAAATTGTTTCTATGGTGGAGGAGCGCGATCAACAATATCGTGGCATCATCCCTACAAAGAAACAAACATTTTTTTAAAATAAAAATACCTATTCAAAACTTATCAATTTTCAAACTTTATTTTCGCACATATTAATTGCTTAATATTTGCCAATTTTGTTTATAACATAGTGTCGTATGTCAAAATAAATCAAAATGAGCTTTATTGTTTATTGCCATCACCTAGCTTTGCATATTTAAATAAAATAAAAATAATAAAGAGTCTTAATTGTTTATATTTGTTATCACTTAGCGAGTTTAAATAAATTAATAAATGAAGTGACCTATTTGCTACTT
>NC_028639.1:10483093-10485092 GCF_001406875.1 Solanum pennellii
AAAGCAACAGCAGGAGATAAATTGATAACATAAGCAGCAGTATTAAGTGCTTCTGCCCAAAAAGAATCTGACAGCTTAGCATCTGAAAGCATACATCTAACCCTCTAAACTAGAGTTCTGTTCATCCTCTCTGCTAAACCATTTAATTGAGGAGTCTTTGGAGGAGTTTTCTGATGCCTAATACCCTGCTCTCTGCAATATCTATCAAAAGGACCAATATACTCACCACCATTATCTGAGCGGATGCATTTCAATGTCTTCCCTGTTTGTCTTTCAACCAAGGCCTGAAAACTCTTGAACACATCAAGTACTTGATCCTTGGACTTCAAAGGAAATACCCAGAGTTTGCGAGAATGATCATCAATAAAAGTCACAAAGTAAAGTGCACCACCACGAGATCTTACCTTAAAAGGACCACACAAATCAGAATGTACCAACTCCAGCAAATCAAGATTTCCTGAAGGCGGGTGACTCTGAAAAGAAACTCTTTTCTGTTTACCGGCTAAGCAATGAACACATTTCTTCAACTTTGCTTGTTTCACTCCAGAAAGCAAATTTTTCTTAGACAAACTATCAATCCCCTTCTCGCTCATATGACTCAGCCTTCTATGCCATAACTCTGATAAAGTATCATTCTCCACCAAATTTACTGAGTCTCTGGACATGGAGCCCTTAAAGACATACAAGTTAGACAACTTGTCACCACGGGCCACAACCATCAAACCTCCAGTAAGCTTCCACTGGCCAACACCAAGTGTATTAACATAACCCTCATCATCAAGATATCCCACAGAAATCAAATTCAAGCGACCATCTGGAGCATGCTTGACATTATTGAGAACTAGTTTGGAACCATTGTTACTTTCCAAACAAACTGTCCCAATGCCAATAACTTCAACTTCATGATTATTGCCCATATTCAACGTTCCAAAATTACCTGGAGTATAAGAAGAAAATGATTCATTCTTTGGTGTGACATGAGAAGTAGCACCAGAATCCACAAACCAGCTAGACTCATCAAGAACAAGATTAATGGCATTTGCATCACAAGAAACAAGAAGATCATCATTAGCAACAATAGCAACACGATTTTCATTATCGCCTTCTCTCTTTTGTTGTCTCATATCTCTCTTGTGCTTGTAACAATATTTCATGATATGCCCATTCTTGTGGCAATAGTCACATGTAATATTCTTGTATTTAGACTTTGACTTGCTTCTACTTTTACCTCTATCATTCTGACCTCTGGACTTGTTTCTCCCCCTATCTTCAGTAACCAAAACATCGGAGTGTGAAGCTGAAGAAGATGAGGCTTGAGATCTTCTTCTCATTTCTTCATTCAAGACACCACTCTTAGTATATTCCATGGTTACAACACCACTGGGAGCAGAATTAGTCAAAGAAACTCGAAGAGTTTCCCAAGAGTCTGGCAGAGTATTAAGAAGCCAAAGTCCCTGTATCTCATCATCAAACTTTACACCCATTCCGGACAGCTGGTCAAGAACACCCTGAAAATCATTAATATGATCAGAAATAGGAGTGCCCTCTTTATACCTGATATTCATTAATTGTTTCAATAGGAACAACTTGTTGTTGCCAGTCTTCGAAGCATAAAGTGTCTCGAGCTTGTCCCACAAACTTTTGGCATGTGTCTCATTCACAATATGATTTCTAACATTATCTTCAACCCATTGTCTAATATAGCCACAAACCTGCAGATGCTCAAATTCCCATTCTTCATCATTCAAAGACTGAGGCTTATTAGAAGCAAACACAGGTAAATGCATCTTCTTGACAAATAGAAGATCTTTCATCTTGCCTTTCCAAATATGATAGTTACTACCATTTAAACACACCATTTTTCTCATATTTGCCTCCATCATTCAAAACGACAATCAACAATAACCAATACTCTGATACCACTTTGTTGGGAAAGACAAGGCACTAACAAAGAATACCTGACAGGATAACAGCGGAAGAATACCCAAGTCTATACTTT
>NC_028639.1:10485339-10543564 GCF_001406875.1 Solanum pennellii
TAAAGGAGCAAAATCACCAATTTCGCAGCTACTGTTCACGACAGCAAAACTGAAGCTGCAGGCCACCAAATCCAACTCTGTCAGTTCCTAATCAAATATTGAGATGAAGATAATATGCTGTCCAAAAATCAGCTCAATCGGACAAGAAACGAAGCGGGAATCACAATTTGAAATTGGCTGTTAGGGCTGAATTTTGACTGCAAAAACTGCTCTCTTTCTCTCTTTTTGGCTGCTGAAAAAACTCTCTATATATATGAAAATAAGACCTAAATAGGCTTATATTTGCCTCATAAGAATGGTCCTATGGGCAAAAATGGGTTGGTCCAAATTGGGCTTTTATTTATCCACGTAGGAAGGGAAAAAGACCCATAACCCAACATTTTCCTACACCCCGAGTTGGTTTCGCTCGAAGATAATAATTCATTGTTTATTAGAAACTTATCTAAATTTTATTAGTTTAGGATCTAATTAGTTAGTTATACTTTAGTTTATAATATTATGAATTTAACGGATTTTGGTACATTTAAATAGTTTCAGATAAATGTATCTTCAGATACATAAGGTCAAAAATGTGTAGTTTGTTTAAGAAATATTCTATCAAAGCGGATTCGCATGTATCTAGAATATATAACTAAATATCATTATCCTCCCATCCGTCTCGCTCGCCACTCTCCTATATATTTGGTATCCTAAATACATGTGAATTACACCAGATATATGCATCTAGGATACATGACTATATCACTCTCCTCCCTCCTCTTTTCTATTTTAGTGTATATATTTGATAGTAAAAATATATGTATCTAAGTGTATTTTTTTAAAATTATGATATAAAACTTTTAATTATTGGTAAGATATGTAATATTTTAAAAGTATAATTAATAATAAGTATATATGGAGAAATGTGTCTCATTATGTGTTTGTCTTTGTTTTTTAAAAAAAATTATGACATATTTAAGGTTTCTTGTTATTTGTCATACCAGGAGTTTTAGTAGAATTCTAACCACAATTAACGACAATCAAAATCTGTATTCATGACTAATTCTTAAAAAATAAAAAATCTAATTAATATAATAATCACGTAATTGTATTTCAGATATTGTTTCCATATTTAAACGGATTGATGAGACGCTTAAATTTCTCCAATCGATTTTTATTTCTTTAATAATATTTTTTTTGTAAAAAAAGTTCTTATTTTCTTTTTGTGATTTGCTGCAAAAAAAATTATATACTTTTTATGAGCTAATTGTTTAGATGTATACTTTCATTTGTAATATTAAGAATCTTGTTATATTTTGGTAGGGTCAATTAGTTTCAGGTAAATGTATCTTGAGATACATCGTGTCAATATTATATGTAGTTGTTCAAGAACATTGTATTTAAATGGATTAGCATGTAACTAGGATATATAATAAATATTATTCTCCTCCCTTCATCTTGTACATGTAAATTACACTAGATATATGCATCTAGGACGCTCCCCACTCTCCTTATTTTAGTGTATCTAGTAGCAAAATTACATGTATCTAGATGTACTTTCTCAATATATGGTAGAAAATTCTTAATTAGTGATAAGTAGGTAATATTTTAAAAGCATAGTTAATAATAGGGCAACTTTCACATATAGAAAACAAAACACTCATATTTGTATTAGGCCTGTGCAAAAATCGGGTCAAACCATTAATCCAAACCGATTTTCGGTTTATTGGGCTAATGGGTCGGGCTATTGGGTAATTGATTTGGGGACCGGTTCAGTATCTTTCTTAATTGGACTAACGATTTGGGTGACGGGTTTGGGAAGAAAATATCTCGGGTACCCCGATTACCCGATAAGAACCTCTTTTCCCCCTAATTTCTAATTTTCTATCACAATTGTAATTTCTAAGTTAGGGGTTAGGTTAGAAAGTAGAAACCTTCTCAGTTCTCGCCGCTCTCTCCAAAGTTTCTCCAATTTCCAAACTCAGGTGAGGCGAGTCGGCGACGACTAACCAACGAGTAACTCAGGCGTCCGACGAGGCGACAACTATTCTCTAGTCAATCAGGCGAGGACGCAACGTCTCACAAGGTAACGACTAACAATGACATCTCAGTCCTCAAGAGTCAAGCTGTAATTTCTGTGTTCATTCCATTTATCATCATGATTTTATGTATGTCTATTTCATGACTCAAAGTTTCAAACGAAAGAACATAATATTGTGTTTTTAGTTTACTGTCAAGCTTAAGTTACTTTGAAGAAGTGTTATGCACAACATGTCTATTATGTCTTGTTACTTGTTATTATTAGCTTCAGTTATTTTCTTGTTAGTTTTATATATTTGAATGGGTGATATTATGAGCATGTTCAGTTTGTTCCTTTGATTAAAATGCTATTGTAATGTACTAGGCTACCGCTCAGGGATTTATGAGTCTTTTGTGTGATTGTGTTGTGACTATTGTCATGACTCATGTGTGTGTAAATTGATTCTAATTAGCCAACTGATTGTACTTGGTAGTTTTTGCTTGAATAAAGCTGCTTACTCTTTTTTTAGTTCCTTCAAGGCTTCAACAGTTCATTGCTTCATCTAGCTCTTATAAAAAATAGTTCAATAAACGATTATGTCATATCTTTTCGCAGTTTTTGGTGAAAGTATCATGGCTGAAAATGTCATAACTGATAAGGTTGTTGGTAAAAGTGGAGCTTCTAATTCAAATGCAATAGGTCAAAGTCAAATTGTTGAGTCTCAAGTAAATACAGGGAGGAAAAAAAGATCTCGTGCGTGGAATCATTTTTCTCGTAAAACTGATTCTGATGGAAATGAAAAGGGTGTTTGCAACTACTGTAAGAAAGAGTATTTTATTGATACAAAAGAACATGGTACGACGTCAATGCTTACTCATATATCCAAATGCCCTAAGATGCCTTATAACATTGATATTAAACAATCAAGATTAGCATTACAACCAATGATAGGTGGTAACAAGGGTGATGTAGTTGTTGTTCCATGGAAATTTGATCAGGAAGAGTGTAGAAAGGCCTTGTGTCATATGGTAATTATTGATGAACTTCCTTTTAGATTTGTTGAAAAAGAAGGTTTTAAACAATTTATGAAAGTAGCACAACCTTGTTTCCACATTCCTTCTCGTACCACCGTGACTCGTGATTGTTTTAATCTTTTTGATGAAGAAAAACATAAGTTAATGGCTGTTTTTAAGGGAACAAAACAAAGGGTGTATTTAGCCACTGATACTTGGACTTCCATACAAAGAATTAATTATATGATCATTACTGCTCATTGGATTGATAAAAAATTGGACTTTGCATAAAAGAATTATTGTACGACACTAGTCATAGATGTGAAGATCTTGAAAAGTCTATTAGTAAGTGCTTACATGAGTGGGGATTGCATCACATTTTCACTGTTACAGTTGATATTGCTGGTTCAAATAGTGTGGCAATAACTGAGTTGTCTAAGAAATTAACTAAATGGGGGACCAACCTAATGGGTGGTAGTCACCTTCATATAAGGTGTATGGCCCATATTGTAAATCGTATTGTTCAAGACGGTACAAAAGAAGCAAATGTATCTATTGAACGAGTTAGGCAAGAAGTGAGATACATCAGACAATCTCCTGCTAGGTGGAAAAAGTTTCAAGAATGTTGTGAAGATGAAAATCTTGCTAAAAAGTCTTTATGCTTGGATGTTCCTACAAGGTGGAATTCAACCTACATGATGTTGAAGCGGGTTATTGAATATGAAGGTGCAATTGTAGAGTACGCCGATCGTGATATTGGCTTGACACTACATCTTAAGTTTGTTGATATTGTGGATAAAAGTTCTACAGGTACACTTTTGAGTAGTGATTGGGAGGGCGTAAAGCGAATCAAAAAATTTCTTGAAATGTATTTTAATCTTACTTTGAAGATATCTGGATCACGATATGTTACATCAAATCTTCATTTTCTTGAAATTCGTCAAGTTGGTGTTTACTTGAATCAATTGATATCAAATGAAGATCATGTTTTGGCTAAAATGGCAGAAAATATGAAGGAGAATTTTGATAAATATTGGGGTGATACTGAAAAAATAAATAAAATGGTTTTTATACTATGTGTTTTGGATCCTCGTCACAAATTTATCATTCTTGGCTTTGCACTTAGGAAGATGTTTGGAGAAAAAGGGGCTGCTTTAGAAATCGGTGTGCGAACATACATGGAATCTTTGTTTAATGAATATACAAAGCCTGTTGATTCTGATAAAAATGGCCAATTTTCTTCAACTGAGGTGGATACTTCTGATGCAAGGTCTGTTGATTCAAGGTCTGGAGGAGAATTTGGAAATTATTTTGAGGAATTACAAAAAGGTACATCTGAAAAGGAGGAGCAAGTTCAAAGTCAGAATTAGTTAAGTATATTGATGAAGAAATTGAACTTGAAAAATCAGATTGTGATGTATTGCTTTGGTGGAAAGTTAACTCCCCGAGATTTTCAATTCTTTCTGAGATGGCTCGAGCTGTGTTGGCTATTCCCGTTTCAAGTGTGGCGTCTGAATGTGCTTTTAGTACTGGAGGACGCATACTTGATTCGTTTAGGAGTTCATTAACTCCTAAATTGATATAAGCTCTAGTGTGCCTTCAAGTTGGCTTCGAAGTGAGCCACAACTCATAAGTATTGAGGAAGATTTAAATTTTCTTGAGCAACTTGAAGAAGGTAAGAAAAGAACCTCATTGATGTAAAACTGTGAATAGTTTATTCTATATTTTTATTTTGTAAGTCTTGAGCCTTGACTTGTTATATATGTCTTTAAATTTGGCAAAACTTGGAAACGAACTTTGCATTGATGACATGTAAAATTAGAGGTTTCCTTCACTAACTCTACTAATGGAAAAGGAAGGTAGATGTATTACTATTGAGGTGGACTCTTATATACATCATACATGTGTTATTTATTATGTTGTCTTTATGCCTGATTTATGATTGACTTCTCTTTTCTGATGACTAATAAGTATGTTAAATTATGGTTGATACAAATATTTGTGCAAAGCAAGCTCCCAGTAGAATTTGGTGTTTAGTATCAGTTTATTTTGACTTATCTTATGGTGTTCATTTTAACCATTAAAATATCTAATGCTTTCTCTGTTTCTTTGTTCATCAGATTTCATCATGCCTCATCTTCATGGTTCTAATGCTCGATCACCTATTTGGAATCACTATGAAAAACTTGAAGAAAAAGAAGATGGATCGTGGACAGTGAAATGTATTCATTGTGGTCGTGTTACTTATTACCATTCGCACTATATTGGGACTGCCTCCTTAAGACATGTTAAGCGTTGTTTGGAAACAAGAAATCAGAATCGTTAACTCGCAAGGATTGATTACTAGCTATTATTTTGTTTACTTGAATATGAAATATTAGTACTATGTTTGGACTAAATTTTCAGATTGTGTGACTGCTATTTTGAATTTTTGAAATTTTGTTTGCGCCTGTGTGGGCTGTTAGGGATTTGTTGACTGTTGTGGCTGTTGTGTCGAGTGTTTTATAGTAGAAAATGTTGTGTTGTGTTGAGAGTTGGGTGAGCATAAATGCATACTGATAGTGATAGCCTTACTGTGAACTCATTTTGTGATCTTTAAAGGACTTGTCTCATGTATAAAAAGGTTGTGATGAATATTGAATCATGTACTGTTTTGTTTGTGTTTTAGTGTGTGACTTTGTGCTTTAGCAAGTAAAAGAAAGGCAGTGTCAAAGTGTTTGCTAGTATTCTGTCACTTTAGTATGCTTTAGTAATTAGTATTCTGTCACTTTAGTTACACTGTTGCAGGACCTTTTGCCTGTTCTTCATGTGATTTTTATTTTAAAAGAATGTGTGATATGTTAACGGTTAACCCGATAATCGAACCGATAAGGGTCGATAATCGATTAACCGATAACCGATTAACCGATAACTTAATGGTTCTTTAACGTTTTAGTAGTCTACAAACCGATAATCGATAAGCAAAACCGATAATGTTCAAAATCGAACCGAACCGACCAATATGCACCCCTAATTTGTATGCTATAGGAAAGTTTTCATAATTGCGCTCCATAGCAAACATATAACTGTATAATTCGCTATACATATACAATCGTATGATTCGCTGGCCTAAATTGTATAATACGATAAGGTACGACCCAAAACGAGTCGTGAGTGGCACCCATACTTAACCCCCTAGGTGGGAGAACCAACGAATTTAACCCCAACTTACAAACTACAAGCATAATGCGGAAGCTCAAAAACTTACTAAATATCTTTTCCCAAAATCTAAAAGTCATCACAACAAGGACATCTTAATCTCCAATTACTAAGTCTAAGAGTATCAAAGACACCAAAATAAATGAAATAAAGTAATTCATGTCCGAAAACTAAGGACATCAGGTAATGACTGAGAGAATCCAACCCAAGCTCGAATGAATAGCTCCTCCTCGAACATGATATGCCGAGACTTGATAGATCTGAGGACGCTTCGTCCGTATACTTACTGCACTCCATATAAGGAAAACAAAGAAAAATTCAAGTAGGGCTTAGTATGAGGCAACATGTCCTAAGTAACTATCATCAGCCAACCCAAAATAGTAACTAACATACAAACAATAATAGTATAAAATCAACTATAGTTCTTAATAGGTGAGAAGCAACAAACAACATGAACAAGTGACAACTGAAGCAAGTACATAATCAATCACAATATCAAGAACACAGGAGGACTCATGCCTTCACACCACGTTTGTTGAGAAATGGGATCTTTGAGATTGAGTACATTAAATTAATTCAATATCATTTTCCCTTAATGTTATTGTGTCGGAACGTGACACTCCGATCCAATTATACCGTGTCAGAACGTGACACTCCGATCCAATTATACCATGTCGAAATGTGAAACTCGGATCTTATTATATCGTGTCGGAACGTGACACTTCGATTCAATTATATCGTGTCGAAACGTGACACTCCGATCCAAGAATACCGTATCGGAACGTGACACTCCGATCAAAGAATACCGTTTAATTTATCCTTTAATATCACCACTTTCAATTCATTGTTATATTATTTCATCAAGCCTTCTTTATTCAAGTCATCACTTCGATAAAGAGGGTTCAACGGTCTCAGAATTTCAGACCAATCACAAACCACATCACCAAGTCACACAATCACAGAATCAAGTACATAGAGAACTTCACAATATCATTCAATGCATATCAATCACTATTAAGAGTTTACTATCAAATATCATAAACCATAACCTACATCCATCGAAGAACCGAAGTCAAGCAAGCTACTTCTCTAATACTTTTTCTTTCCTCAATACCTCCGAACCTTTCCAATCTATGCATTATGCATAATTTATAAGTTAACGATTCTATAGACACTTACATTCCTCTATTAAGTATAGTCTAAACCCAATAGTCATCAAACACAAATCTATATTCAAATTTCTTGTCTTGAGGTCAATTAATATGTAAAGCCTCCTATTTCCTATATTTAAGCCTAAGGTTAAGTCTTTAGTTTTCTGAATAACATAACTTTAATGGTATTCAAATAATATACTACACTTAAATATTTAATTACCTATCTTAATATATCAAGATTTGAATCATCATAAAATAACTATACGAAGAATAACAAAAGTAATTAAAACCTAAATAACTTGTCACGAAGTGGTACTAATTTAAATTGCAAAGATGATGATATATTATGTACATTATTCCTAATGATTGTATTACCATATGGTAATCGTTGTCAATATTACCTCTTAATAGACATGAAAAACTTTGGCACCTAAATAAAAAATAATAATAATACGCATATGGTAATCGTTGTCAATATTACCTCTTAATAGACATGAAAAACTTTGGCACCTAAATAAAAAATAATAATAATACGCATATGGTAATCGTTGTCAATATTACCTCTTAATAGACATGAAAAACTTTGGCACCTAAATAAAAAATAATAATAATACGCATATGGTAATCGTTGTCAATATTACCTCTTAATAGACATGAAAAACTTTGGCACCTAAATAAAAAATAATAATAATACGGCCACAGAAGCAAGTGCAAATTGAATTTGCACTTCTGATTCCTATTCGCTCAACTTTGAAATACAATATAATTAATAATAATAAATAAATTAATGATAATATGACATATATGTATATAAACAAATGCAGTGATTGAGGCAATTAATTCTTACATGTTCTTCGTCGTTCTTGTTTTCGATTTGTTTTTCTTCTCCCGCTGTGTGCCTCTCTTTTAATTTTCTTCTTTTCTACAAATTGTGTACTACCTTAATTTTTAAAAGACTAATTATAAAAATAGTAAAAGTGGTCCACCATAAATACTAATGTTATTTTCCTTAACTATAAACTAAATAAGTTATTAAAAGTACCCTATTAATTTTATCGTTGTAGTTATGAATAGTCAAAATATCCATTTAGAATCTATGAAAAGTATTTTATGAAATAAAAGCTCTAGTACTTTAAACGACCATAAGAGTTGTTACAATTTCGCTGCAATTGTATAATTTGCTGGCCTATTTCACTGCAATTGTATAATTCGCAATTGTATAATTCGTTGGCCTATTTCGTTGCAATATCTGTATAAAATTTGCTTTGTAAACAATTGAATCGAAGTAAAATGTTTATATATTGTATAATTATAAGTGTATAGGAAGAAGATATATGTTTTTCTCTCGCTTTATACAAAAATAGAAACACAATTTATACACTTCTGTTGTATAAAGTGAGAGAAAATTGTATATCTCTGCAATTGTATAATTCGTTGGCCTTTTTCGCTGCAATATTTGTATAAAATTTGCATTTATATACAATTGAATCGAAGTAAAATGTTTGTAAATTGTATAATTAAGTGTACAGAACGAAGATATATGTTTTTGCATGTGTATATACAACTTTCTCTCGCTTTATACAAAACAGAAACACAATTTACACACTTCTGTTATATAAAGCGAGAGAGGCGAGCAAACGGAGAGTGACGAGCGAGAATAGGAGTGTGGCGAGCGAGAGTTTATGGAGAGAGGCGACTGACAAATGTTGACAAACGTTTGCTATGGGGCACAATTAAATTAAACAGTAGCTACTCCATTTATTTTAGATTATTAGTTTACTATTATATATTATTATCCCTTAATAATAATATATATGGTGATGAAATGTGTCTAGTTATTTAGTCTGTCTTTATTTTTATTCAAATGGACTAGACTGGACTAGACCGGATCAACTACTAAACAAATGGATAAGGCCCATTAACCATTTTGTTTAAGGGAAATTTTCACATATATATTTGTTTGCGAGCAAAATAAGAAGAGAGGGCAAGAGAGTGGAGAGAGGTTAATTTTATGTGTATATCGTTTAGATAATTGTACATATATATGTAACTACTATGTATGTTTATTAATGATTGTGTTTATATATCTGCATAAACTTTGAATTTTAATACAATTTAATCGAGTTAAACATTTGTATTTGTATATCAAATATTTCTCTCTCTCTCTCTCTCTTTATACTAATACAAATTATACATTGTATATATAAAATTTGTGTTTGTATAAAAAATAGAGAGAGAAAGGCAAAAGAGAATTGGTAAGGGAAGATTTTATTAGTATAATTATAAGTGTATAAGACGGAAAAATATGTGTTTGTATATGTATATACAATCTCTCGCTATATACAAACACATACACAATTTATAAATTTGTATTTATTAAAGCGAGAGAGGCGAGGAAAAGAACTCAGAGTGGAGAATGAGATTCGGGGGAGAGAGACAAATGTCAATATCTTTGCTGCGAATAGGAATTAAATGAAATTGTAGCTATACCATTTATTTTGAATTAATAATTTGATTATAATGCATAATTTTCTCATAAATTTATTATGTTAGCTAGCCCTCTTATTAAATAATTAAGAGGAACTTTTGCATATATTCACTCAAAAATAGCCTAAATACGCACCATATCTATACTTTGCTAATTACGATTCGTAGCTATATGTTATAGGGAGGAGTGCGACGAGCGAGATTGAGAAATGGAGGAGAGAAGCGAGTAAAGAGGACAGAGAGTGGGAGAGAGGTGAATTGTATATGCATATAAGTTAGATAATGCGATAGCATACATATGCATTTGTAAATATGACAAGAGAATTTGGTAGAGGGAGGAGAGATGCGAGCAATATTAGTAGAGGGACGAGAGAGGTGAGCGAGAGAGGGAAATAACTTGTATAATTTGCACCTCATCTGTATAATTCGCGGGTACGTTTGTTTAATTCACTTGTTTTTGTATAATTGGGTAATAAAAAGTTTGAAACTATACAAATATGATAAAACTCAAAATAACGAATTGATACAAAGATAAAAATATGAACTTTAAAAAGTATACAAATATATTAGTCAAATTACATTATACAAAATCTGAAAACTACATGTTTATACAATTTTTAAAAAGTTATACACAAAAAGATTGAATTTATATAGTGACAAAACTGAAAAATCAAATGAATCATCGTCATATACAAATACAGACCATCGTATACAAATACAGATCAAACGAAGAATTGTTCGTGGCGAATTATACAAATGTGGTGAATTATACAAACGTGGCTAATTATACAAACTCGAAGTCAACCCTCAAAATTAATATTTAATATTAGTCTGGAATGATAATTATAGCAAACTATACCTATAATGAGTAATTAAATAATATAAGTTTGCATAACTGCATAATTTTTTCAATAATTGATTTGATACCGCTTTGCCCAAATAAGTTTGCTTATCTCAGTAGATGTCCCTAATATTTTATCACATAATATTTAATTCAACATCTTTGTGGCCCTTCTTCAGCCAGTGGCGAAGCTACAGTGTCATGGGGTGTTCAAGTAGATATCTTTCGTCAAAAAATTATATTGTATATATAAATAAAATGCTACTTGAAATCTTCAAATTTTATCATTGGACACTTTGAACATATCAAGATGCTATGACCCAATGTCGTGAGGCTCTCCTCCTTACTTTGTAGGGGTATGTTTGAATCCCCGCAACTTCATTCTATAATTATTTTAAATTGAACACTCTTATTTTATTATTTATTAACTTATTCCTGTAATGATCTAAGTTAATTAATTCTTCACTTTATATTAAATTAAACACAAATATTAAAGCCAAATATGATGAGATATTTAAAATTTTGAAACATGTATTCATAAAAAAAGTAATACTAGTATTATGTAGTTCTATGTTAATTTTTTAATTTATCCATTCATAAAAAAAATTAGTTATGTAATATTTGAACATCCTTCTTAAAATTTCTAATTTCGCCACTATTTTCAGCTACACTCACATTTCATGTTGAATTTCCAAGTTCCAAGGTAGTCATCAATTAATACTTCCTCCGTTCGGAATTGTTTGTCTTGTTGCGCTTATCGAAAGTCAATTTGACTAATTTTTAAAGGTAAATTAGATCACATTAATTCGATATTCTAAACTAAACATTAGATATTCTAAAACTATATGAAAAGTACTATAAATTACAATTTTTTGCATATTAATATCATGAAAAAATGCATCTTAAAATATTAGTCAAAATTTTTGTAGTTTGACTCTAAAAATAGAAACTATGACAAACAATACCGGACGGAGGGAGTAATAAATACAAAGCAAGGAAAATAACGACACTTTATATAGACTTTTTTTTGTTATGTTATTAAACAACTAAATTATAAAAATAGGTACTGAATAATATGATTAGCCTAAATTATTAGTTTATTTATCAAAATTAATATTAATATGTACATCGTTTTTTAAAAAAATTCAAATACATTTGGTAACATTTGTTATTTGTTTATTTTTGTTATCTTGTTGTTATCTTTTCTTTTTCTTTAAACAAAAACAAAAATAAAAATATTAGGTAACTACTTTTAGATTAATAAAATAAAAAAAATAATATCACTAATTTATTTTCAAAACTACGCATTGTTTAATGATACCATGTCAAAATATATGTTGTGATGGTATCATTGAGAAATGAGTTGGTTGTGTTATCTCCTGTATTCAAATTAGCAAACCAATAAAAGATGAAAAGAAAAAAGAAAAGAACTATCTGAGTCCAAAGAATTAACAATGTGTCCTTAATAAATTTAATCCCCTCAAGTATCCGAGATTGCATATTTATTCCTCCCTAGATAAAACGGATTAACTATTAAAGAAGTAGTGGTACCTCAAAGTTTAATAATTTCAACGAACTCAAAATAACAGCAAATAATCACACATACAAACAAGATTGATCGATTTTATTCTGTAAGAAATGTATGCAGAAGAAGGGAAGAATTCAATGCAGAAAAATGAGAGAAAGTCTCTCTATTTATAGACAACAAAAGGAAAAAGTCACATCTCTTTGGAAACAAGACAACCTTTCAGAAAGGTCACAACACTTTGAAAAAAGCACAACATTTTAAACGGTCACAACCCTTTTGAAACGGCACAACCTTTCATAAAGGTCACAACCATTCAACATAGTCACAACTCTTCAGGAGAGTCATAACCCTTCATTTCTAAATGTGCTATTGCGTAGATACACTATTTGATATATCATGTATCAAACTTAGAAATCATTGAAAAGTCCTAGTGTCTTTACCCTTGTTATTGAACATTGTCTTATCATGAAAATGGACCATATATAAAAGAATATTTTGACAATGTTGACCGTCACTAATGACTTTGTTTATCTACTTGAACCTAGATCTTGGGATCTCCAGTCTTCTAGGTAGAGCTACAACCACAATGACTTGTACTAGGTCATAGTCTCATTCCCTTTGATAATCTATCAACTCCCTCTCTAGTTAGGCCTTTTGCAAGTGGATCCGACACATTATCCTTTGACTTTAAATAGTCAATTATGATAATTCCACTAGAGAGTAGTTCTCTAATGATATTATGCCTACATCATATATGACGAGACTTTCCGTTATACATCATGCTTCATGCCCTGTCTATTGCAAATTAACTCTCACAATATAGACATACTAGAGCTAAAGGTTTAGGCCAAAAATCTTTCAAGAAATTTTAGAGTCATTCAACTTCTTCACAAGCCTTATCTAGAGTAATAAACTCAGATTTCATAATAAAGCGAGTGATACATTTCTGTTTGGAAGATTTCCAAGATATCGCTCCTCCAAAAAGAGTAAATAGATAAATCCACTCGTGATTTTTACTTCGTTTGACCTGGTGATTCAATTTGCATCATTATATTCTTTTAATACTGTTAAACATAAGCTATAGTGCAAAATAATAGTTTTTAAGCATGTTTTAAATACTCCACAACTCTTTTCATTGTCATCCAATGAGTTTGATTGAGGTTACTTGTGAACCGAATCAGTTTACTAATAGCACATGCTATATTTAATCTTGTACTCTTCATGATATATATCATACTTCTCAATAGTTTTTAAGTATGTTTTAAATACTCTAAAGCTCTTTTCATTGTCATCAAATGAGTTTGATTGAGGTTGCTTGTGAACGACTCAGTTTACTAATAGCACATGCTATATTTAATCGTGTACACTCTATGATATATGTAGTACTTCTCAATACTCTAGCATAATCCAATTGTGAATAATTTTTTTCTTCATTCTTTTGATGTACAAAGCTCACATTATTGGAGTCTTGAAAATATTGAAATCCATAGGTTTGAACTTGTCAAGTGTTTTTTCAAGCACATCAGTAACTTCAATGTCTTTGATATCGAAGTTACTTTATAACATATGCTTAGTAACATTTATGTCAGAAATGTCTCTTTTAATGATCAATATGTCATCAATATAAAACAAACAACGACCTTGTGATTTAGAGTCTCTTTAATGTAAAAACATTTATCACATTCATTAATCTTGAATTCATTTGCCAACATAGTTTAGTCAAACTTCGCATGTCATTATTTGGGCGCTTGTTTTAATTCACAAAATGACGTGACAAGTTTACAGACTTTCTTTCCTTTGCCAGGAACCACAAAGCCATTGGTTTGTTCTATGTAAATTTCTTCCTCCAATTCTCCATTTAAAAAAATATTTTCACATCTATTTTGATGAATTTGAAGGCCATATACACCAAATAGTGAGATTCACATCTGAATTGATGTAATCCTAATTAGTGACTATTATGTGTCAAAATAATCAAAACTTTATTATTGTCTAAAGTCTATTACAACAAATTTTATTTTGTATTTGTCAATAGTTTCATCAACTTTCTTTTCATATTGTAGATCCACTTTGAACCCAAACGTTTATTTCATGGAGGAACATCTACCAATTCTCAAGTATGATTTCTCAAGATTGAATCTATCTTACCATTTACAACCTCTTTTCAAAAGAAATGAGTCCGAAAAGGACATAGATTCTTCGAATTTATGAGACTCATTTTTCAAGAAGAATCTACACAATCATAAATCGAAGGAAGTAGTTTGTCCATTGACCTTTATTACGCCTCTAAATTTCTTTATTAAGTACATCCTCCTTTGGTTCTTTCCAAGGTCATTTAGAACCTTCACTTGTCTATCCTCTAGTTCCGACTTATGAACCATAAATCGACATATTTAATATTTGTAGTATATCCAGTGAACATACAATTCACAGTTTTAGATTTTTTTTTTATCCGTATAAGAATAGTTCTTTGCTTTCATATCTCAAATAGAATAGTCCGTATTGAAAATTATTTTTTCAAGAGTTATTGCTTGTATATACTTTAAGGGGCGACAAATAATCCGCTATTAGGACACAAGAAAGCCTGAACAAACAAAAAAATTTATTACTTCTTTCTTGGCAAACAAAGGCTTTTATTTGTTACTCCCTTTCCTAACAAACAAACCTTTTGTTTCTCTTTTTATGAACAAACAAACTCTTTATTGTTCTCTTTTGTTATAATGATAGAACCCCCTACAAGTTTTGTGGCAAAACTGAACTTATAAGTAAGACATTTAACATTTTCTTCAAAGTTTGGTTTTTTCCTGTCAACAATTTCATTAGATTGAGGTGAGTATGTGCAGTAGTTTGATGGATGAATATTCCATTTTTCAAATACATTTCTGCAAAAGAAGATTAATATTCTCCACATCTACCAGTTATAATCATGAAATCTTTTTATCCAACTGTTCATCTTCAATTTTATATTTCTTATATGTTTTTATTGTTTCATCTTTACCGTTCAGCAAATAGACATTACATTATTTAGTGCAATTGTCAATAAAATTTATGAATCACTTTTTCCACCACAAGATAATGTTGACTTTATATCACAAATGTCAGTGTAAATCAATTCTAAGGATTAAAATTTCTTTGGATAACACATACTTGACATTTTGATTTATTGCAATAGAAGTTAGGCAAAAGTTCTAGGTTGATCAATTTTTGCAAGGTTTTGTAATTGACATGTCCCAAGAGTTCATGTCATAAACAATTTGATTCAAGTAAATAAGAACAAACAAAAATACTGAATTTCAAAAGATCTACCATGAGGTAACTCTTTCCAACAAATATTTATTCATTACTTTTTCTAACTTTTCAAATACATACATTATTTTAGAGTCAACACCTTGTCAGATGTCCTTTTCAGAAGGACCTTTTCATAACACTCAGTTTGTTTTAGAATTACCCATTACCATAGTCTCATCGATCCAATAAGGGCAATATGACCAAAATGTTTATTTTACAACACAAACATGACATATTACTTTTCACCAATTTTCATGTCCATACAATTAAATTTATTTTTATAGATATTTTTTATTGAAAATTCAAAGAACACAATTTGTTGAACGAGTAATATAATTTTGTTGTTTTATACTAGTCATATCCTATCATATTATATTATAAGTGGGAAGCTCCAAGATGTAAAGTTGAATTACCATTTTATCCCTATACTAAATAAAAATGTTATATTCATATTTGATTATTTTATTTTTGAAAAATATTGATCAGTAAACTTTTTTTACTATTAATGAATTGAGAATATTTGAACAGTTATGAAAATTAAATAATCTAAACGTTAAAGAAAATGAAGAGACAAATGTTAGTTAATGAGAGCAAATAGGTAGAGATTTAAGTTGCACATTAACTAAAATATAGAAGCAGTTACCTTTACATTTGCTAGAATCTTAAAAGTTGTAAATTTCAATACAATGAATCTCATAGTTAATATATTAATATATGTTATTTTCAATGATAAATAAATGAAAAGAAGCTAAAAAGGCTAATTAATCATTTAAAGTGAAAGTATTATATAAAGCCAAGAATAGTTTTCATTTTCCTCAAGTTCCCTCTGCATTTTTATGGGCTCTAAAGAAGAGTATATCATTTCTCTGAGCAGTTTTTTTTCAATCAATGTCAAAGTTAAAGGCTATTAAAATACGCTATGAACGTTGTTGGATTTGTGCAAGAATTTCAGCTATGCATGTTGTTGGATTCATCAAAGAAATTTCTTAGTGAAAAATACACTCATGACACTTATTATTTAATTTCCTTGTTAGGGCTTAGTATGTGCAACACACAACATTAATTTTACAGTAAAAGATTTCTATATGTTACTGATTTTACACATATTTCATTAACGTAGCACATAGCATTTCACTTATTCATTTAAATATTGTAGTTGTATAGTTTTTTGGATTTTGGATCTTATAAACAAAAACACCAGGATGCTTATCAACTTTAAGAACATGTAATTTGTATTTTCTATTTTATAACACATGCTATAACTTAAAAATATTGCCAATCTACAATCTTCACAAAAATATTTTTATTTATATGGCCACACGCACGTGGCGCGTACCCAGAAACTAGTACTAGTAAAAAGAGACTCAACGACCACAACATCAAATATACTTTAAGAATTTTTTGGGTCTAACGTAATACAAGAATGTCATTTAATTTCATATCTTCTACTTTCAAATTTAATTTTGTCTTTATCACAAGTAAAAAACCGCCACATTTTAAATATGTTTTAAAAAAATACTTTTCAAGTATTTGAAATTATTTTCCACATATTTTTTTCTCATACTTCCAAATTGTATAAAATAAAATTACACATTGGCAACAAAAAGCCTTCTTTTTGGAGATTTAATCCATTGAAACACCCATTGCAGACACAAAAATCACTAATTTTATATCACTAGTTTTTTCCTTTCTGTCACAGTTAGACAGTCCACTTAGTATTTAGAATACTAACAATAAATATTCAACCTTTATTCAACTTGTTTCTAGTTTAACGGTGAAGTTTTTATATTATTTAAATCGTTAACCGAATGAACCTTGAATTCTGATAAAGTTTTTATATTCTTCAAATCTGTTTCACATTCAGACAGAGTTGAAAAGGTTTTAATCTCCAGAAACCTTAAATACAACACTGTTTCTAGCTAATGAGGAAGATTTTATTCTTTTCAAATCATTTAGCCTTAATATTCATGACAAAGATTTTGTACTGTTCAAATTAGAAGTATTCATTCAAACAGAGTATTTAACAAATTGGTGAACTTTCTATATTCTTCAAACCAATGCGCTATCTAATTTGTTCATGAAGTTCTTATATTCTTCAAACTAAAGGAGTAAAAAGTCAAAATATTTTGTCTCCAAACGTCTAACACAATTCACATAGAGTAGAAAACTACGGAAAGAATCTCCTCTAAAAAGGATACATATTTATAATAATAAAGATATATTTCGAGATTATCACATAATGACCATCATGAAATAAATCTCATAACTTATAAAGGATAGAAAAAAATAATCAAGGGAAATAATGACAGAACCTCATTTTTACTCCCATTGAATCGTACTCTATCTGTTAGAAATTATTTCATGCAAGTAACTTTTTTAGCTATTTTTTTTATTTTCTTTCCTAGTTTTCATCATATTCAAATTTTCCATGGAAAACTTTGAATTTACACGAGAAACTAAACTCATGTTCAAATATTGTTAGGAGACAACATCTGTTCATTTACTTCATAGGAAAATAATTAAAGTGCATATCTCAACTTTTATGCCCAAAATAATTTTCTTATTAGAAAAAACTGAAGAGGTGCAATGCTTCAATGCACTAGGGAAGAAATAAAAGTAATCTTACCCATCCAAGAAAAACGTACTACAGAAAATATACTCACCTCGATAAAAAAAACATAGAAAGTAGAAGTAATTTTCTTACCACAAAAAATACCATCAACCATAAATTTCTTAAGCTTCTTATCTCCTGTATGCTGATTAGCAAACTAGAAATAATAAAAGATGAAAAGAAAAAGAAAAGAGCTATCCGAGTCCACAGAACCCATTGTGTGTCCTTAAGAAATTTAATCTCCTCAAGTACCCGAGATTGCAGATTAATTCCTCCCAAGATAAAATGAATTACCCATTTAAGAAATTGTGGTACCTCAAACTTCAATAATATCAACAAACTCAAAATAACAACAACAATCACACATACAGACACGATCGATCGATTTTGTTTTATAAGAAATGTATGTAAAAGAAAGAAATAACTCAATGTCAAAAAATGAGAGAAAATCTCTCTATTTATAGTCAACAAGGGTAAATGTCACAACTCTTTGGAAACAAGACAACCTTTCAGAAAGGTCCAAACACTTTGGAAAAGGCACAACTTTTCAAACGGTCGCAACCTTATATAAAGGACACAACCTTTCATAAAGGTCACAACCCTTCATTTCCTTTTCACACCTTTAAAACTCAACATATTGCACATAAATGGTTATAGGAAATCTTAATGATACAACAACAATATATGAAATTTTTGTAAATAAATGAATAAAGGAAACCTTACTACTACCATAACGATATATTCATATATTGTGATAATATCATACATGCTTTGAAGAGTGTTACAAATTATATGAAATAGTCCTTAATGATACCATTTCAGTTGATCTAACGTGAGTTTACAATATTCTTAATACATTTTACTTAAGAGTTGTATGTGTCTAGTAGAACCATTTTTCATTGGTTTTTATGTGTTTTTCTTATGTTTACCAGAAATAAGATCAGACGCGGAGAATTGGAGACACTGTTGAGAGAAGTGAAGAAAAAGGAATCTACAGAGGCAACCTACGGACCATAGGTCAAGTTACGCACCGTAGATGATAATTGTAGATGGATAGGCAAGGCATTGCTAAAGATCAAGGAAATCTTGACCAAGCGTGGGACCACGGTTAAAACTTACGGACCATAGATTGATCTACAGATCGTATTGGTTAAATCGACTATAGATTTGGTTCCCGTACTTAATGCTGAAAAGTCTAAGTATGGAGTTACGGACCGTAGGTTGACTGACGGTCCATACTGCTAGATCGTCAAATATGACAGAGATTTTGAAGACTTTGAAGAATGAAAAATTTCCAGCCACGGAAGGGACCTGCGGACCATAGATTGACTTACAGACCATAGGTTAGTGTCGTAGGTAGAAGATGCGTCTGGGGACTTTATTTCCTTATTTTGTTTCCTGTTAGGTTATGACTTGTTATTCTATATATGGGCATGTAAACCACGTTTTTGGGGGTAAGACATTGTTCTTATTTAGTATTGAAGAGTGTTAAAAATTATATGAAATAGTCCTTAATGATACCATATTCTTATTTTTATTCATCTTACCATTAAATAACTCATAATCAAATCTTAGTAACTAAATATTTGCAACTTGACAATTTAAAACAAAATTTTCAAGTGATTAAATTAAAATATTGTTTAATGGATGAAAATGGAAAAATTTTTAATCCCGATCCATGTCGTAACATACGCTCAAATTACACCTCCCTAAAGAGTCATAAGTCAAGGTTCTAATATGGATAACTTGCACCAAGGTGAAGGAAACCAAGGACAAAACTATGGAAACTATAACAGAGAGGGTCAATATGTCCGGGATGGTAGCTATAATTTTGATAACAACTACAACCGAAACAACTATGGCAACAGAAACAATCGGGTCGAACCTTATGTTCCTCCTCAAAATCGGGAATTTGGTCCTAGGGAAGCTTGAGGTAATATTGCGTATTGAGGATATGATGCAAAAATGATGAGAAGGTTCGATGTGGCTGATGAGAATTTCAAGGAGATGCAGAATTACTTGTCTGGTACTGGTCTAAAAGTTGATGCTCGTGCAGTGTCAATAAATCATCTTGAGCAGCAGTTGACGCAGTTGTCTATCACAATGAACCCACGCAAACCTGGAACTCTTTCAAGCAACACTATCTAGAATCCAATAATAATGAGTATCGTATGGCAGTCACTACTCGCTGGGGTAAGCAAACCATTGATCTACCTATGTCGTGTGGGGTGGAAATTGAGACTAGTAGAGATGATGATGTGGTTGAGGTGAGGGGAGAATCAAAGAATGCGACATAGAAAGAGGTTGTGGTAACTGAGAAACGTGTTCCCATACCAAGACCTCTGTCTCCCTTCATACAGAGGTTGGTAAACAAAATCGAAGAAGGAAAATACCGCAAGTTTATCACTACGTTGAAGTAGCTTTTCATCAATCTTCCATTGATATATTTTTAGAGCAAGTGCCTAGGTATGCTATGTTTATGAAGGACATGGTGACAAAAAAGAGATCTGTGAGTTTTGAAGCTAATGATAGGCTGCAACCTTATAGTGCTATTGGTACAAGGTCCCTTGTGCAGAAAAATGAGGATCCCGATGCTTTCACTATCCCATGTATCATTGCGTTATTGCACTTTGCTAAGGCATTGTGTAATCTTGGTGCTAGAATAAATCTCATTTTATTGTCCATCTATAAGAAGTTGGGATTGCGGGATCCAAAACCAACTATGATGAGGTTGCTTATGGTCGATAGAATTGTAAAGAGGCCTATTAGGGTACTCCATAATGTGCTCGTGAAGGTGGAGCCATTGATTTTTCCAGGTGATTTTGTTATTCTTGTTTGTGAGGTTGACTTTGAGGTTCCCTTCATTCTTGGGAGAGCATTCCTTGCCACAGGCCGTGTTTTGGTTAATATGGAGAAAGGACAAATGAAGTTCAGACTCAACAATGAATAAGCGACTTTCAATATTTGTAGTTCCATGAAGCAGAGTGGTGAGATCCAATCGGTATTTATATAACATATAGAGTTGAGAGTGGGTCTGAGGTGCAAATTAAAGAGAGACTGGGTGTTGAGGCATTAAAAGCAGTCATGATGTACTTTGAGAGTGATTGCATTAAAGAGTATGATAAGTTACTGGCCACACTTGATAGGTGCTGGTATCGTTCGAAGCCAAAGAAGTTGGAGTTAGATATGAAGAATCAGGAATCTCTACCTGCAAGACTGTCTGTGGAAGAGGCACCTAAATTGAAGCTCATGACTCTATCCCCACATTTGAGGTATGTATTCTTGGGTAGAGATGAGACTCTACCGATCATTATTGCGGCGGATCAAAATGGTGAGAAGTAGAGTGTTTGGTATTGGTGTTGAAGAGGTTCAAGCAAGTGATTGGGTGGAATATTGTAGATATTATTGGGATCCTCCCGATATTTGTTCTCACAGAATCGAACTAATGCTGGATCAAAAGCCTAGATTGAGCATCAAAAAAAGATTGAATTTTCCTATGCAAAAGGTAGTGAAAAAGGAGATCATCAAGTAGTTGGATGTTGGAGTTATCTAACCCATTGCAGACAGTAGTTGGGTATGTCCTGCTCAATGTGTGCCTAAAAAGGGTGATATTAATGTGGTGCCTAATGAGATAAAAGAAATTGTCCCAATGCTACCCTTGACCGAATGAAGAGTTTGTATGGACTACAGGAAGTTGAATGCTTGGACAGAGAAGGACCATTTTTCTATGCCATTCATGAACCAGATATTGGATAGACTTGAGGGAAAGGGTTGGTATTGCTTTCTTGATGTTTAATTTGGCTACAATCAAATCTCTATAGCTCCGGAAAACCAAGAGAATACCACCTTCACTTGACCCTATGGGACTTTGCCTTTAAAGGGATGCCATTAGGGTTGTATCACGCTCCAGCGACCTTCCAGCGTTGTATGATGTCGATTTATCTGATATGGTGGAGAAAACTATTGAGGTGTTCATGATGATTCTCAATGGTGGGTGACTCTTTCGATCGGTGTTTGAATAATTTGGCCAAGGTACTAAAAAGGTGTGAAGCTTCTAACTTGGTGCTAAATTGGGAGAAGTGCCACTTTATGGTTAAAGAGGGCATAGTGTTAGGGCATCGGAACTCTAAAAAAGGTATTAAGGTTGATAGTGCTAAATTCGAGGTAATAGGAAAGCATCCCTCCACTTATCTCCATTAAAGATGTGAGAAGTTTTCTTGGGCATGCGGGATTCTCTAGGAGGTTTATAAAAGATTTCTTAACAATTGCACATCTGATGTGCAAACTACTTGAAAAGGAGAGTAAGTTTGACTTTGATGATGCTTGTCTGATAATATTTAGAGAGTTTAAGAATAAGATAGTCTCTGCTCCTATCATTATTGCGCCAGATTGGGGAAGGGGAATCATTTGAGATCATGTGTGACGCAAGTGGCATAGCCTGTAATAATCCTTAAAATGAAATAGGACAAGATATAGCTTCACATGTGTTTTATGAGTTAATATGTGTTAAAATAATGAATAATAGATTTAGAAATAAATTTTAAAATGTTTAGGAGTCATACGTCAAAGAATGACCAAGACGTTCAGAAACTATTCTTGTGTGTTCTAGCGTGTCTTTGCATGTGTTATGTGTTTGATGTGTCGTTTGGAGTCCAAAATGGGTTGAAGGGACCCTAGAATCTAGATGTTTATTTTTAGGGTCAAAACTTATGGGTATGACTCCACAAGGACCAGTCTAGGGGTCCTTGCGGAGGACCGTTCGATGACCTAGTTGACACACAGTAGATCAATTGACGCCCGGTCAAAAGGGGGTGTGGCTCCACACTTAGACGTGGGAGCTTAGCCCCCAAATGATAGGCTAGCCAAAACAACACAAATCGTGGCACCTGCAATTTTTTAGAGTTACGGCGAGCGTAGGGATGAATTGGTAAATTCACCCAACATCATAATTAAGTAATTGACGGTTATTTTAGGTGTTTTTATATATTATAAGTTAGTTTAAACACCTAGACCTAAATATAGGCTTCAGTTTTGAAAATTAAAACCCTTCTCCCAAGTAAAGATCTCTCAAGGCTCCATGGGAGCTTAAAACTCAAGTTGAAGCCAGGATTGAAGATTTTCAGTGGTTTCTTCATCAATTTTCGTTGTTTTTTATTCTAATAAGGTATGGTAATTCATTTTTTATTCTTCTATCATTCAAGGAGCCAATCCAAAGGCTTTTCAAAAGGTTTCAAAATCCTAAAGTCTTATATTTTGAGTTGTAAGCATAGGTATCCTAATTCTTTTATTTTTTATTCTTGCATTAAAAAGTTTTAATGGATGCATTATGATGTTTTCAATGTTAATTGATGAATTTATGATCAAAAACTCTATGGACCCATAGACATCCTAATTCTTTAATTTTGGCATATGAATTGGGTTCGATGAATGTGATTGGATATTGTTGAAATTGTGTTTATGCTATCTTGTAATATGGTTAGCTACTGCCAATTATGCCTAATTATGATGAATTATTGGAGAATTGAGAAAAGGTGCTCAAGGAATGGATTAAGGGTAAGTTGACCTAAATTGTTCTAGTCTTCTTGAATCTTGTGTGGTATGGTCCACTTGTAAGAGGCCTGTACAAGACCCCCGAGAGGTCAAGTACGCTGTGTGACGCTTAGGGGGTACTCTTGGATCGTTACAAACTTGGTATCAGATCATAACATTATAAATTAGTCTTTAGGGTCCAAAGTCTCACAAGCCACTTTTAGTAGAGTCTTGTTCATTGGTGTGAGTCGCGATATATCTATGAGCAAGAGGCTATAGGACGATATAAGTTTCACTTTGTTCATTAATCTTGTGTCATGCCATAAAACTTAACTTTATATGATCTCTCACTTAACTTTATTGATCTCTCTCTTATTTCCCTTGTCCGATGGTCTTCTAGATGGAATTACTTGGAAGGGGTAATGTTGCATGGTTTGAGGGAGAAGGAGGTGAGTTTTGATGCTTATTATGGTTTGTGACTAGATGAGTATATGTGGAAGTGGATTTTGAAAAGTTTGTTGTAATGCCAACTATGATTAGGTGTGATCTATGAGATTTGAGGCATTATGATGGGAGGTTGTATTGTGAGGTAGTTCTATCTTGACAAAAGTTATAATGGTGAAATGAAGTCCTTTTTGGGGACAATGAGTTACTTTATGGCTATGTGCAATGATAGTAGAAAGTTATGATGTAGACTTGAGGAGTGTTGGAGGAATGTGGTAAATAATAAGAGTTGAAAGTTTCCCTTTAGTATGAGTGATGCTTCATAGTTGTCCCAGTGTTTCTTGTGTAGGCTTATTCCTAAGAGACAGAGATGGTGTGCTTACCTAACAAGGTAATTGTGAAGTTATGCTAGCAAATGGTAGAACCCATATAGCTAGATTATTGGTTTCCAAATGAATCTACCTTAAGGGTGGAAAGAGAAAGAGGGAGTTTTTATTCCATGAGTTGGAGTTGTGTGGTGCCTTAAAGTTGAATGAGGTGATGTTTAAAAGAGTTTGTCTAAGCTTAAATCCTAAGAAGAGAATGTTATGCTTAGATAGTAAAGTTAGTTGGTAGTCTTAATGTTCATAAGTTAGGCTTGCATGAGTTCCCACTTTATGAGAGGTATGATGGATTATGAATTATGAGACCTTGAAGATGTTTAGTAAGGGTCCTAGCAAGATTTGGTGAGAATTGGTTGAGAAGTTATCCGGAATAAAGGCCCCAGTGAGTAATAGTTCCTTATGGTTTTCTTGAATTGTTCTTGGATAGGTTTACCCTAAGTGGGGGAGAATGAGTTGAGTAGTAAGGTGGTTGATATCCTTATCTTATCCTTCTATTCTAACTCAAGCTTGAGACCAAAATTCTTAGTAGTTTGGTCATGTTATGGATTCTTGCATATGAGTATGAGCTGCATGTCTATTTATGTGATGAGTGCCTTATGTGATAATATTTTGCATGCTCTAGATAATGTTATGATAAGATTAATAATTGATCTATGTACCTCTCATGTTAGTGTGCATCTAGTAAATTGCTTAATTGCCTTGTGAGTGGTCATGTTAATGAGGCCTATGTGTGACTAGAAAGTTATTTCATGTTGAGCCTAATAATGAAATGATAGCATATATAAAGTTGGAGAAGGTAGCTCCTCCAAAATGCAATGAAAATGATGAAGTATGTATGCACTGTGAATTGTGGAAGTAGCTCCAAATTGTTGTGTTGCTTAGAGTGCATAATGATGTGAAGTTGGTGTTCTTTGTAAGTTTGGTGCATTGACTATGAATGATGTATCCATGATCATTTGTGTTGTGAGCTTCTAGTTGAGTCTTTAGTCCTTGAAGGTGTTTTTGTGTCATTCGAGGACGAATGTTTTTCTAAGTGGGGGAGAATGTAACAACCCTTAAAATGAAATAGGACAAGATAGAACTTCACATGTGTAGTATGAGTTAATAATGTGTTAAAATAATAAAGAAAAGATTTAGAAATCAGTTTTAAAGAGTTTGAGAGTCAAACGTCAAAGAATGACCAAGACGTTCGGAAACTAGTCTTGTGTGTGCTAGTGTGTCTTTGCATGTTTTTATGTGTTTTGACGTGTCCTTTGGAGTCCAAAATGGGTTGAAGTGAACCTACCATCCAGATAGTTATGTTTAGGTTCAAAATGTTCGAGTACGACTCCCAAAGGACCACCCTAAGGGTCCTTGAGGAGTACCCAAACGTTGGCCATGAAGCTGCCAAAACATCCCCAATCGACGATCAAGTTGATGCCCAGTAGATCATTAACGCTCCATAAAAAGGGGGTGCGACTCAACACTTAGTCATGGGAGCATAGACACCAAATGAGGGGTCTCTGACCAAAACGATGGCAGCAACACGACCCCATCAACCCATTCATAGTCCGTGGATTAGGGGCATCCTTTGGCACCTTCAATTCTGCAAAGTTACGGCCAGCCTAGGAGTGAATTGGTAAATTCACCCCACATTCTAATTAAGTCATTGAAGGTTATTTTAAGTGTTTTAATATATTATAAGTTAGTTTATACACCTAGACCTAAATTAGACTTCACTTTTCAAAATCAAAACCCCTCTTAAAAGTAAAGCTCTCTCAAGACTCCATGGGAGCTTGAACTCAAGTTGAAGCTAAGCTTGAAGATTTTCAGTGGTTTCTTCATCAAAATTTCGTGGTTTTTCTTCTAATAAGGTATGTTAATTAATCCTTGATTCTTATATAATTCAAGGAGTCAATCCTAAGGTTTAAAAATCCTAAAATCTCCTATTTCGAATTCTAAGCATAGTCCTTGCATTAAAAGGTTTAATGGATGCATTATGATGTTCACAATGTTAATTGATGAATTTATGATTAAAAAACTCCATGTAACCATGGACATCCTAATTCTCTAATATTGGCATATGAAGTGGGTTGATGAATGTGATTGGATATTCTCTAATTATGATGAATTGTTGGAGAATCGAGAAAAGGTGATCAAGGCTTGGATGAACGATAAGTTGACCTAAATTGTTCTAGTCTTCTTGTATTCATATTGTGTTGTATGGGCCATTTATGGTGGCGGTGTTTAATTAATGTTTACGAAGATATATGTGTATTGTGATCATGGCTTTGAAGGTATTGAATATGGAGTAAAGTGATGTTATGATGTATATGTATAGAGATGTCTTCTAAAGTTATGAATGTGTGTCTTGAAAATATTATGACTAATTGAAGTATGATGTGAGTGTGAAGTATGATTTTTTGTGGATTATGATGAATGTAGTATGATCATGTTTAGAATATAATGACATGAATAATGATGGTTATGTGAAAGGATTTCTCACATATGCACACACACAATGAATGAATGAATTAATGAATGAATGAAGCTAATGAAAATGTAATGAATGACAGGCTATTGAAACGTTTTCTCAATAGAACTATAATGAATGAAAAAGGGCGATTTTGGAGTAGATGCTCTTCGTGAGTTGAGATGTAGTATCTAGTAACAACCTTACTATTCCTAAGAACTTTCCAAAGAATGAATAATAGGTTGGTGGTTGGATACTCTTTATGAGTTGAGATGTAGTATCCAAAAGTAACCTCTCGACATGAGTACGATTCATGAGTTGAGATGTAGTACTTGGTAGCAATCTCTTAACCTATAGCTAATAAATGTAATGAATGTCTAAAACTCTGTGGGGATTTATGCTTAGCACCGAGAGGATTTGACAATGGGGTAGATACTCTTCGTGAGTTTAGATGTAGTATCCAATGTACGTCTTGAGATGAGTACTCTTCATGAGTTGAGATGTACTACTTAGATCCAATCTCCTTATCCCTTAACTATGCGCCCGCATAGGACTAGTTATTGGTGATCCATGTAAAGTCTAAAGAATGATCTTACCTTAGGCAAATGGGGATCCCTCATCTCGTTGGGGTTAATATCGGGATTCCATGTCAAGATCTCATGGTTTATGTTGGTTAACGATAGCCCCCAGAAATGAGTGTAATGAACAAGGTCTTCCTAAGGGTGTACTACTTAGGGTAGGTGGTGGAATGGGATGCCATCTACGCATTGCACAAGTAGACATTTGGAGGGAGTCTTGGTTTGTCCTTGAATGTAAATGAATGAATGGGTTACTATATGATGTTAATGAAGTATGTTGGTCCTATGTCTAATAATAATGAAGACTATGAAATGATTGAATGTGATGTGCCTAGTCTAGGGTGATTCCTAAAGAGCACTAAGTGGGAGTAGTAGAATGAGATGTTACTTTCACATTGCACTAGTGTAACTTGAAGTCATATTTGGGGATGTTCTTTATATGAAATTCTTAAATACATGAAGGTTTCCTCTAGTAATGAATGTAGACTTGTTTTTATTGAGATGAAGTATCCTTATCTTTAGTAGTCTTAAGGATCATTTAGGTGCGTATTGAAGAGGTTGTATCAGCGGTCTCTTCATGTCTTACCTAGGTGAGTCTTAGGATAAATTTGGATTGAGGGTCTAAGAGTTTTAATGGGTTACTTAATGAATGTGTCTATATGTTGAGAATTATGGAATATTTCCTTGTACGTTGATGATGACTTATATCATGTCTTGAACACTTGATTCATGAAGTTTTACTAAAATAGCATGAAAAGTATGTTTCAACTAAAATGTCCTTTTTAAAGCATGTTTTTGCATATTACCATACTTAGTGCATTTATTTGTAGTAACTCCATATTCTTCTCTATTTCTACAAGTATAGGTGGAAGGAAGTGAGGATCTTAGAGGTGAAGCTTGGGAAGTAGATTGTTCTCTCAAGTCTCTTGGTACGTTCTCATATTTTCAAGGATGTGGATGTTATGTTTAGTTTCTTTTCTATTAAAGACTTTGTATTAGACGTGAGTTTCTTTTTTTATGTAAGGGTCGTGACCCTATGATAATAAGATATGTCTAAGATGGCTTACGATGATGAGACTTAGTTTTCTTACGTTTTATAAAAGAGATTCCTATTGAATTTATTGTGAAAAGTTTTAATTTCGCACTACTTTTCATATCTATGTGATGAATGAATGCTAAGAGGCTTGTACAAGACCTCCGAGAGGTCAAGTACGTCATGTGACGCCTAGGGGGTACTCTTGGGTCGTTACATAGCGTTTGGAGTAGTATTTGAAAAAAGGTGAGTGAAGATTCTTCATCCTATTTAGTATGCAAGCAAAGATCTAAACGCAGCCCAGAAGAATTACACTGTGTTCGAGCAAGAGCTTCATGCAGTAGTATTTGCATTCAAGAAATTTCCATCTTATTTGCTTGGTAGTGAGGTCATAGTGCATATTGACCATTTGGTGTTGAGGTATTTGATGGCTAAGAAGGATGCAAAACCATGACTAATTAGGTGGGTGTTGTTGTTGCAAGAATTTGATTCTGTGATGAAAGATAGAAAGGGGACAGAGAATCAAGTTGCCGATGACATTTATAGATTAGAGGATGAAGCTTTGCTCAAGCTTGGTGATAAGGCTGAGATTAATAATGTTTTTCCATATGAACAAGTATTGGTTGCTTCTCATGATCTCATTTATTGGTTTGCACTTTTCTAATTACTTCGCAAGCGACTTGGTGCCCCCGAATTAGTCTTTTCTCTAAAGGAAGAAATTTATGCATAATATGAAGAAGTTCTTTTGGGACGAGCCTTATTTGTATCGTAGTTATGCTGATGGGATTATTCTTCGTTGTGTGCCCGAGGTTGAGATGTTGAGTGTTCTTAAGGCGTGTCATTCATCGCCCATTGGTGGGCATCATAGTGGTATTATGACTGCGTATAAGATTTTTCAATGTGGATACTGTTGGCCTACCATCCACGAAGATGCTCATGACTTTGCCAAGTCTTGTGACCGTTGCCAAAGAGAAGGTGGGATCTCAAAGAGGCAAGAGTTTCCTATGAATCCAATATTGGTAATATAGTTGTTTGATATATGGGGCATTGATTTTATGGGTCCATTGTGAGTTCATATGGGATGAAGTACATACTTGTTGAAGTTGACTATATATCAAAATGGGTGAAAGGAATTTTGCTCCCCCACAATGAAGGTAAGAGTGTCACCGCATTCTTGGAAAATAATATCTTCTCTAGATTTGGTACCCGAAGGGCGATTATCAGTGACGGAGGTTCCCCTTTTGAAATAAGTTGTTAAAAGCACTACTTGATAAATATAGTGTCCGCCACAATGTAGTCACTCCTTACCATCCACAGACTAGTGGAAAAGTAAAGGTATCCAACAGAGAGATTAAGCAGATATTGACGAAGACTGTGAATACCAATAGAATAGATTGGTCAAATAAGCTTGATAATGCTTTATGGGTCTATCACACTGCATACAAGACTCCCATAGGTATCTCTCTATACCAACTTGTATATGGGAAGTCTTGCCATTCGCCGGTAGAGCTAGAACATAAGGCTATGTGGGCAATGAAGAAGCGGAATATAGATTGGGGTATCGCATCAAATGAAAGAGTGAATGACTTGAATATGCTCGATGAGTTTCGTCTAAAAGACTAGGAAAGTACAACCTTGTATAAATAGAAGATGAAGAAGTTCCTTGGTTAAAGGATTGAAAAGCGAAATTTTGTTATTGGGGATCTTGCGCTTCTATTCAACTCTAGGTTGCACTTATTTCTTAAAAGATCAAGTCCAAATGGACTGGGCCATTCTTACTCAAGCAAGTGTTTCCACATGGAGCGGTGGAGCTCGAAAACAGTAAGGGAACAAGGTTCAAAGTGAATGGGCAGAGGATCAAGCTTTATCTGGAAAATGCGGAGAGTATGCAAGAAGTGATTGAGGCCTACTATCTTGATGAATTCTAAGTAATCAAGAGGCATGTGTCGTTCCGTGACGTTAAATCAAGCGTTGTTTGGGAGGCAACCCAAAGTGTAAAATCTAGCCAATGATGTGCTTTGGATTTCTATTGAGTAGTTTTTTTTACTTATTTGATTCGCTGTACTAAATTATATATGTGTTAATTTTTGTTTTAGTATTGGCTAGATATAGCATAGGGTCTGTGTCTAACAAGTTTCCAAAGAATGCAAAAAGAATGGCCTAATGGTTTCTACATGTGTACGTGCGCATTAAAAAAATTGGAGAAAAAGGTATGGTGCAGAGGTGTATGGACCCATCGACGATCCGTAGTTCAGTCTACGAACCGTGAATGGTGTCTGTAGATCCGAGGTAAGTTTCTAAATTTTTCTAAGTGTAAAGGAGATCTAGGGTCCCAACGTACGAACTGTAAGCGGGGTCTCCTCGGTTCTAACCCTAGTCTGCCTGACCCGACATAAACCTCTCGTATTTATAAACCCCCAATTTCAAAATTAGTCCCACTTCCCTCATTTCTCTCCCCCACCCATTTCAAATCTTTCAAATCCCCTAAATCACTCCCCAAATAAACCATCACCCTCCCATACACCATTCTCATTCTTCATCCACAATCCTAAATCCTCTTCCCCTTCAAAATTCGATTTGCCCCCAAATTCCCCAAAAAACTCCGGTGTCTGGGTGGGGTGCAAATAGGTGATTTTTTTGTGAATGGAATCATAGTTTAATCACACAATCACACCACTCCTCATTGCTTATAAGGTAATAGACTTTCCCCTCAGTTTGAATTTTGGTTCATAGATTGATTATTGAAAGCTGAGAGTTGATTCTTGACTTGGGTAGTTAATCATCCATACATTCATGCTAATTATGAAGTACAAACACACTTGGGACGATGGTTAGTGATTGTGTGTAGTTATATTATAAAATCGGTGCAAATAAATAGTCTACATGTAAGTTTTGACTTAGGGTTCCATATCTTGTTTTGAAATAATTATAAGATTGAGTCATTGGAACCTTAGAATGACGCACTAGCATGAATTATGTGGAAATGCATGATTAGACTAGGATTTTATTGAAATTGGCTTCAAAATTGGTTTAAAAAATAAGGCACATCTGAGACCTGACACATACTCTATCTACGAGACCCTGTCTACGGACCGTAGATTAGGTCCGTAGATGGAGGCACTTGACAAAATTCACTAAGTATGAAAAAACGAATATGAACTAAGGTTTTCATATCCATAGTTTCATTAGAGACTAACTTTTTGGTACATATGATCTACGGAGGGGTTTTACGGACCGTATGTGTCCGCTATAACCTACTACTAAATATTTGAGTTTTTCGTTCCTAGTTCTGAATTTAATCCAAGTGTGTTTTAGCTTTATTTTGGGTACTAAAAACTTCTCCACAGGTATGATGGCACCCAAGAAGGAATTAGTCGCTACAGGTAGGTCCAAATCAACTAGACCTTCCCGCAAACAGGTTTTCACCGATTCGGAGGGTAATAAAGACCCCGAGTATGTTCACACCACCAAAAGGACTCTAATTGAATCACCCCGGACTAATAGGAACTAGACCGGGAAGGTGAACACCGACATAGTCACTGCCGCTCAATATGATGAAGAGGATACACTAACTGGGTCACCGGAAAGTTCTGCTTCTGGTTCTTCAACCAACTCTGTTGCCGGGTCTAATTTAGAATCTGCTACCATTTCAAGTGACCGCAATCAAGCTGCCCTGTGTGATGAGGCCATTAGCTCTGAAGAGGCCCCAATCCCACAAAACTATGAACTTGATTCAGTAGTTGGGAAGACAAATTAATGATGTGTCAAAGGGAAATGGCAAATCTATTGAGATGCCAAAATTATGAATGCCTAAAAGAACATGGCACAGACCATCACGGAGAAGCACAGAGTTCTCACTAGGAGTCTACAAACTATGTCAGAGATCCACCGGTTATTGTACGACCCAAATGTAAGTGATAGATCATGACCTCGGGACGTAAAACAAGGAGATTGTGCGAGAGTTTTATGCTTCCTATGCTGCCACTCTCCATTAGTCGATTGATAAGTTGTCCAAGCCCACAGACCAGGACCCTTCACCTTCACTATAGTCGGAGGTTTCTCGGTGAAAATCTTTCATGCAACTACACACTTGGGAAATCAACACGGCTGACTTTGATTATGGGTGGGATATCGTGCAGACTGGAGCCTTCACACCGAATATGGAACAAAGGGAGGTTGTCCTAATGTGGCTTGCTAGGCACATGGCTCTGTACGGGAAAGAGAAAGGAATGGGTTGCTTCACCCCGGTTAGGTATTCTGAAGGAAACCCTAAACTTGGTGGCCCAGTTCTTTTGGCTCTTGGTACAATATAGAATGTCACCGATGATGTCTCACAACGTAGTTGCATGGTCTAGAGAAATCATGGTTGTTGCATTGGTTGCGGGGATTGAGATCGATTTTGCCCACATGCTACTGGCGTAGATATATGAGAGGGCCTTCAAGATCACGACTACTTATATGTTTCCGTGTATGATTTTTCAGCTATGCGTGAATGCTGGAGTGTCAATCTGGCACTTTGACAAGTTGGTCTATGCAATAGAGACTCTAGCTTTTAGACTAATCCGGGATGATGCAAATGTGGAAACATCACGCAGAGGGTCTCGAGTCGATGTGCCTTTGGTCAATGATTTGGTAGATGTTTTGGAGCAGATGCAGGGCGATGGGCCTGATCCTATATCCCACACTGATGATGCACCGACTTCTTCCTCACGGGCTGCTAACCAGGCCCTGAGCTCATCTAGAGTCACTCCGCCTTATGGAGCCACTATTATACCACTAGCCCAAGTTTAGAAATTAGAGGGCTAGATGGACACTTTGTTGCACCATATTAAGCCCTAGATGAGGAAGTTGATTGTCGGTTCCGAAGAGACAGTAGAAAAGAGGATGGAGATGAAAATAGACCAAAAGTTCCAAGCAGTTCATGAGCACCTCGATGCCTTCGAGTTGAGTTTTTTATAGAGGACAACTCTTACTACTGATATGTCCTCTTTCCGAACTGAGCTATCTAGTCTCTGGGCTGATGTTGATGCCATCCTTGTCACACCAGCTATTGACCCACAAGTTGCACCGTCTATATTAGGCAATAATACAGTCTTGGGTGTACTATTTAGTAGAGATGACGCGGAGGAGCAGCCTGAGCCTTCACGTACCCGAGGTAAGAGACACTAATCTAGTTGTATATTTGAGCTCACGGAGAAGGAAACGGCTAGCAAGAGGCAGTGCAGGATAGAGAAAAAGGTAAAGAAAGACTCCATCATAGATGAGCAACTGAGGCAAAAGAAGGCCCTTGAGATGGTTTCTGCCTACTATATAGTGGATGATGTGAGAACCACTAAGGGTGCAGTGAGACCGACAGATAGCACTATTGAGGGTGATGTGACTAAAGATAAGGGAACTACTGAGGGTGGCCCTACTGCAGCTGTAGCGGAGTCCGGGAAACCGAACCCATCCGCTTGTTGATGATTTTTCGGTGCTATGCGCCACATGTTTGCTTCACCCAAATCCAGGACTTTTTACTTCTTTTGTGTGCATTGGGGACAATTGTACCTATTTTTGTTGTGGTGGTGCAAATTTATTATGGGTGAAAGAGTGAATTCTAAGTAACCAAACTCATAATCCTCTCTTGGGGTTTTCTTGCATGTATTTTTTTCCCCAAGAGATCGCTTAATTTCTGTTGAACCGGCATGTGTTAGGATTGCATGTGTAAAAGCATGAGAAATTATAAATCATGATGACATAAGTTGAGTTGAATATAAAAATGATACTCATCCAAAATATTTGAGATATGTGCTAAAATTTGTTAATTAGAATGAGTTGAATGTGTTGTCTCTATGTATGACATGATAATTTACCAACTTGATTTCATGACTTAAGCTCTAACTTGAATAGGGTAATATGATAATCTACTAATGGAACCCTGTGCCAAGAGTTTGTGAGATTAGTCGACTGTTCAAACAGTGTTGTGTCAATCTTAGACTTACTCGGCTAGTATTGCGAAGATAATCCACTCTAGAGTCTAAGAAGTGATCATAGGAACTTGTTCTAAAAAGTCAACTAATGCCTCAAAGAATCCAACCAAATGAAATTAATTTCCCATTAATCCAACTGCTTTGAGCCTTAATGATACCACATCTTTCTAAACCCATAATTCACCTTCTCATAATATACTGTTTTGGCCCCGGTCCCTCCTTAGACATGTGCACCTCAACTTAGGGCAACAACCTAAGTTAAGGGTGAATTATGCAAAATTAACCTCAATCTTGTCCCTGATCCAACATCAGATATGGCACCTCAACTAGCAAAAAAAACTGTAAGTTGAGGGTGGCTATGAAAGGGGAAATCAAATGAAAAATGAGTATAAAAAGAGTTTAGTGTTGAAAAGAATAGAAATGAGAGGATGTGACTGTGAGAAGAAAGTGAGTAAAATTAAAGAAGAAGTTGAAGAAAAAGAATAAAGAAATAGAAAACAAAAGATTTACCAAGTTGAAAGTCACATCCAAAGTCAAAAGGAATCAATAAAAAGAGGATAAAAAGGGGTAGGATGTCAATCAGGAAAAAAGAGGTAGAAAAGCCTAATGTAATGTCGAGGAGAGAAGAAAATAACTAAAAGTGCCGAAAAATACCACATCTGACCCTGACCTTATGCTACAAGTCAATAAAGTCTTATAGTGATCCTAGAACCTAGTTTGGAGAGTCTAAGCAGTGACAATAAGGGCAAGCCTATGGTGTTGATCACTAACTGTAATTTGATCTTACATTTGAGCATGAGTGTTGAATGAACCCTTTCACACAAAATCATATTTACTGTGTGAAAAAGGGATTTCGTTTGAAATAAGGGCATTGGTGACATTGTCTGAAAGTTGGTACCTTAGTGATAGTCAAATAGTGTATGTTGTGTGTCGATTGGTAAATTGTTGTCAAATTTTGATTGGCACAAATTATCTTGTTGAGTCCATGAGAAAATATTTGCACACAAAAAAAAAAGAGCCGAGATAGAAAGTCGTATGATTGTTTGTGCTTGAAGTGCTTGCTTCTATACAAGTGCCGTTTAGAGTCTTAGTGTGTCTCCTGAGGACAAACAATGATTTTAAGTTGAGGGTGTTGATGTATCGTGAGTTTACGATATTATTAATACATTTCACTTAAGAGTTTTTTTGTGTCTAGAGCCATTTTGCATCGGTTTTTATGTGTTTCTCGTATGTTTGTAGGAAATAAGTTCTGACGTGGAGAATTGGAGACACAGTTGAGAGAAGTGCAGAAAAGGGCATCTACAGAGGCAGCCTACGAACCTAGGTGGGTAGGCAAGGCATTGCTGGATATCAGGGAAATTTTAGCCAAGTGTAGAACCACGGTTGCAACTTATGGACTGTAGCAATATCTACAGACCATACTGTTGCTGCGTCAAATCGATAAGAGATTTGGTTTCAGTACCTGATGTTGAAAAGTCTAAGTTTGGAATTACGAACCGTAGGTTGACTGATGGTCCGTACTGGTGGATCGTCGAATGTGACGATTTTGAAGACTTTGAAGAATGAAAAATTGCCTAAGTCCTGATAAAAGACACGTCTGAAAACTTTATTTCCTTATTTTGTTTCCTTTTAACTTAGGACTTATTTTTCTATATATAGAAACCTCGTTTTTGGGGGTTAGACATTACTGTTCTTGTTTATTTATTGCTTTTGGAGATTTAACTTTGCAAAATTTGGAAATTGTTGATTTTAAAGTAAGTTTTGAAGATTTTTTACAATTCAAGTTGAAATTATGGGTTTATTTTTCTTATTACGTAAGTTCACGATTCTTTCATTTAACATATGAATTGTGTTCTTGCTAATATTGATAATTCTTTCTTCTAGAAGTCTTTTTCACAATGGCCAATATTAGAACTCGCCTTGTTGCTACTTGTCGGACCAAGGAGGTAGTTAATAAGAAAAGAATTATCAACATAGATTTAGTGTGATATTATATAATAGTCTAATGTCGATTGGTGCGAGGATTTAAGCTAAGTCATACATCGATGTAATGTCTAATATGAGGTAAAGGTAAGAGTAGTAAATTATACATACGTAGCCAGATCAAGGTGCGGGTGGAATTCTTTAGAAGTCAGACCAAGAATTTAAAGATACCTAGCTTATCACATTGCATGTAATACACTAGGAAGGGGTTGCTATTACTAGGATTACCGTGTTATGAGTTTGTGGGGAACACTTATGCCCTAGTTATTTTCTCATCTTAATAACAACTAAAGTTAGAATCTTGATCATTGATTACTTGCACAATTTTACAAATTCGTTCTACAANAAACCCCCCCCCCCCCATTTAATTACTTGTTTCCAAAAATACATTGGCTAAACGAATATAATCGTTAGTTAAGTTTAAGTCTAAATCACTTTTCTCGTGGGATCGAACCCAACCTACAAGTTGGGATCTTTACTTGATAATGATCATTTATACTTTTTTAAGGAGGTGTAATCTGAACATATCACAGTATATGATATGTTGTAATATTAAAAAATCATGAGTTCCTCCCTTAAAGGATTATTCACAGTATATATATATATATATATATATATATATATATATATATTATTTGTATCAGTGATAAATGAGTACTATTGTGAATGAAGGAAGAAAACATTAGTGTTACCACACAACAGTATACTCACATACTATGATGATATCATGCATTATCTTAGAATTTTACTAATTATGTGGAACATACCTAATGATACCATGACAATATATGATGGTATCATGGAGGTGTCGCTAAAGCAAATGAAAAAAATATAAAACAAGAAACAGAGAAAAAAATTAAATTAAAATATGAAAGGACCAAAATATGAAATTAAATTGTGGTGAAAAAATTGAGAATATTATGATTTGAGGAGAAAATGAACGAAAAAGAAGAAAAATATTAAGAATGAAGAAATAATCAGGCAAAAAAGGAGAAAACAAAAGGAACATGAAATGAACAATTTAAAAAACAAGTAACACTACGCTAAAAAATAAAAAAAAATAAAAGGAATCAATAAAACAGAAAAAAAAAAAGAGAGAGAATATAATGAATAAAGAAAAACCATAAAAAAAAGAAAAAAAATATAAAAATAAAATTGAGTATGAATAAGATTATGGTGTAAAAAAATAAAGAATAAAATAAATAGAAAAAATTCGATGACCAGATATGGATAAGAATTAAAAAAAATGCATATAAAGAAGTAGAGAAAAAAATGAATAAAAAATAAATGAGAAAAAAATAAAATAAAAAAGAAAGTAAATAAAATAAATATTGATTGATTATATATCAAATTATGGAGTTAAAAAAAATAAAGAATAAAATAGTTTGAAAAAAATCAATTGAACAAAGAAATATAAAAAGAAGAAACAAAAATTGGAGAAATGAAAAGCGAAAGAATTGATAGAGAATTAAATAACTAAAGTTACACGAAAATCTCTTTTCACAATCCTATTACGTCGAAACAGATCCAACAGATTGAAGAGGTGATGGCTCCAAAGCAATCAAAAAGTTGAATGTAGCTAAACTATCCACGAAGTATATAATGACTCTAATTTTGATCTACTCAAAATAACCTCTAAACAGTCCAAATTTTAGATATGAAGTCTTCTAGATATTTTGAGTCTTTTATATATAATTTGCTCGAAATGATTTATTTTTATAATACGTCGAATTTTAAAGAGAAAAAGGAAGAAATGAAATAGAAGTAAAATATGAAGAAGAAGAAGAACAAAAAAGAAGAAGAAGAAGACATGGAAGAAAAGAATAACGAAGAAGAGGCAAAAGAAGAATGGCGAATAAAAAGGAGGAGGGGAAAGAACGCAGTAGAAGAAGAAGATGCAGCGTGATCATTTTTCTTTTTTTTTTGAAAATACACGGTTGAATGACCATCTTAAGTAATTCAAATAAATTTATCTAAAAAATGACAAATAGATTTTATGAATTGACATCATACCCAATTTTCAAAAATAAAATCTTTAAGAAATGAATGAAATATGAAGAGAAGAGAATAGGAAAAGTCTGAATTCTCGCTCGCTCATCAAGGCCTATGATGTAGCATGGTTTCACGGTACTTTCAATGCTTTTTCCTTAAGTTTAGTGTATGTGTAAGGTCTCTTTGAAGTAGTTTTAATGAATTTTTCTTTGTGTTTGCAGGAAAAACTGTACAGGATGAAAACGCTGAAGATGTGCTGAAAATTGCAGAAAATATGACCTACGGAGCCATCGACGGTTCGTCTACCCATCGACGTCCGTAGGTGACAGCCGTCGCCATGAAGATGTTATGTTGGCTGCCAAGGAAAGATCAGGGAATTCTGACTAAGTGTGAGGCTACGAAAGGGATGACGGTTCGTCGTCTCATCGACGGACCATCCTGGTGATCCGTTGGTGTTAACAGAATGTATCTCCAGTACCCGATTTGAAAAGATTCTAAGTGTGGAGCAACGAAGGCCATCGATGGACCGCCGTCCTGTCAATGGACCGTCGTCTTGGTCCGTCGATGGTAACAGAGAGTTGGAAAAGAAAGCAGCTGAAAATAGAGTTGAAGTACGAAAGTGTCGACGATCCGTCGTTGCCTCGACGGTCCGTCGGTAAGGTCCTCGACGCGAGACATGTTTTTGGATAGATTTTCCTTATTTAGGTTTTCCTTTATGTTTAGGATTCTTTTATTATAAATAGGATCAAAAACCTCGTTTTTGGGGTTAGACTCTTGGTTATTTTTCTGTTTTGTAATATTGGTTGTTGAATATTGGGTTTTGGAAAATACTTTATTTTTCCGGAATCGTTTATTGCATTATTTTCTCGAATTCAAGTGATTTTCTGGATTTTCTTCAATCTCATCAAAGTAAGTACACGAATTCCTGTCTAATTAATATGAATTGTGTAATTATGAACATGGGTAACTAAATCCACAACTAGGATTGTGGGAACCATGGGTAATTAAATTAACAAAGTAAAACTAGCTAAAATAACAATTCCCGAATAGTTTCTTGCATGTATTGATAATTCTTTCGTTTAGAAGTCTTTTTAACGAGTGGACGCCTTAAACTCGCCTTGTTGCTACTTGCCGGACCAAGGAGGTAGATAATAAGAATAGAATTATCAACCTAGATTTAGTAGTGTCGATTGGTGCGAAGTAATAACTAAGTCATACATCGATTATGATGCTTAATATGAGGTAAAAGGTAAGGTTTAGTAAAGTACACACACGTAGTCGGACAAAGGTGCGGAGTAAAATTCGCTAGTTGTCAAACCAAGGAATTAGGGATACATAACTTACCACTTTGTATGCAAGATACTAGGAAAGAGTTGTTATAGCAATGGTTACTGCGTTATGAACCTATGGGGAACACTTACACCCTAGTTTCTCTCATCATTTGATAAATATCAAATATTTGAACAAACTACTTATTTACTTAGACTTAATTAATTACTTTTGTTAAACAAAATCCCCTCCTTTAAGTGTATGTTTTCGGAAAAGACTTTACTAAATAGAAGTAATTGTAGATTAAAGTTAAGTCTAAACCATTTTCCTTGTGGGATCGATCCCAACCTAACATTTGGGTTCTTTACTTGATACGACCGCTTATACTTCTTTAGGGAAGTATAATTTGAGCGTATCAAATTTTGGCGCCGCTACCGGAAAAGTGGCTTTTAGATTAATTTTAAGCACATTACCGAATTTTAGTCAACAATTTCCTGATTTTTTTTGTCTGTCATAGGTCTAGCTTAGTGTATGCCAAGTACACGGAGTCGAGGAGAACCAATACTTTCACTTGATCCTGAACTAAACCGCACACTTCGCAGAATTAATATTCAAAACAATCCCGCTTATATTGATGATGAGATCAACCCTCAATTTCCCCGCCGGTTGATGCTCATAATCAAGTGGTTGTTGATAACCCTGGTGAAGGTAATCCGAGGAGGCAACCTCCCGCCCCATGCCCTCAAGAGTACTATAGGAAAAATGTTAACATCACTTACTCTGATGGGACACTTGTCCTACCTCCTCTACCACATGGTCATACTTTTTTGGTAACTAGTAGCTTGATGCAGATGCTCACTGCTAAAGGTTTGTTTTCGGGGCTACCATCTGAGGATCCACAAGCTCATATCACCAAACGAAGATCGGTGTGTAAGAAGTGTGTAGGGAGGCCAGACTTAGACATGGATGTAATTGGATTAAGGGTGTTTCCTCTCTCACTGACGGGGGAGGCCGCAATTTGGTTTACTGAGTCGCCCTACAATTCAATCTATACTTGGGAGCAATTGAGGGATGTGCTCCTAGCAAGGTATTACCCGAATTCTAAAAAGCTAAACCACAAAGATAGGATGAACAACTTTGTGGCATTACCAGGGGATTTAGTAAGCAGGTCTTAGGATAGGTTCACTTCATTCTTGAGAAGTGTCCTAAACCACCGCATTGATGATGAGTCACTGAAAAAGTACTTCTATCGGGGGCAAGATGATAGTAATAAAGCAATGTTTGATACGATTGCGGGTGGTTCTTATGGGGAGTGTACTTATGCAAAATCGCTGAGAAGTGAGAGAAAATCTCCCGAAATAATAAAGCTTGGGGCACTAGAAATTCAGATACTGGAGAAACACTTTTGCAGTGCAAGCTTCACATAACCCAGCTGCAGATGAGATTCGTGAAGAGATGGCTCAAATGAGAACTGAGCTTGAGTTGATGTTAAAACATGTCACCGAGGGTGCTATTGGGTGGACTATTGCGGATATTATTGGTATACCTCCCGGTATTTGTTCACATAAAATCCAACTCATGCTCGATCATAATCCCAGTATTGAGCACCAAAGATGTTTAAATCCACCTATGCAAGAGGTAGTGAATAAGGAAATTATTAAGTGGTTGGATGCTGGAGTCATATATCCGATCCCTAATAGTAGTTGGGTATGCCCTGTTTAGTGTATGCCCAAGAAAGGGGAATAACTGTGGTCCCTAATGAAAAAAATGAGCTTGTTCCAATGAGGCGGGTGACTGGATGTAGAGTGTGTATGGATTATTAGAAATTGAATGCATGGATTGAGAAGGACCATTTTCCTATGCCCTTCATGGATCAGATGTTGGATAGGCTTGCAGGAAAGGGGTGGTATTGTTTTTTTGATGGTTATTCGTGTTACAACCAAATCTCTATTGCACCAGAAGATCAAGAGAAAACCAATTTTACTTGTCCTTATGGAACTTTCGCATTCAAGAGGATGTCATTCGAGTTGTATAATGCACCGGCTACTTTTCAGAGATGTATGATGTCCATATTCTCCGATATGGTGGAGGACACCATTGAGGTATTTATGAATGATTTTACTGTTGTTGGTTACTCATTTGATCATTTTTTGAATCACTTGTCCGAAGTTCTCAAAAGATGTGAAGATTACAACTTTGTGCTAAATTGGGAAAAATATTCCTTTATTGTGAAAGAGGGTATTGTATTCGGCCATCACATCTCAGAGAAGGGTATAGAGGTTGATCGAGCTAAAGTCAAGGTGATAGAGAGACTTCCTCCACCCATCTCTGTAAAAAGGTGTGAGGAGTTTCCTTGGGCATGCGGGTTTCTACCGGAGGTTCATCAAGGATTTTTCAAAAATTGCACATCCTCTGTGCAAGTTACTTGAGAAAGAGTGTAAATTTTATTTTGATGAATCCTGTCTTAAGGAATTTGGTGAGTTGAAGGAGAAATTGGTGTTTGCGCCCATCATTATTTCCCCGGATTGGAGTAAGTCATTTGAGGTGATGTGTGATGCTAGTGGGGTTGCACTTGGTGTAGTTTTGGGTTAAAGAAGAGATAAAATCATTCACCCCATTTACTATGTCAGTAAAGCCCTTAATGAAACCCAAAAGAACTATGCTGTGACTGAACAAGAACTCCTTGCGGTGGTCTTTTCTTTCGAGAAATTTTGCTCCTATTTGCATGGCACAAGATTTATAATGCATACTAATCATTCTGCCTTGAGATATTTGATGTCAAAGAAGGATGCGAAACCGAGGTTGATTCGTTGGGTATTACTGTTGCAAGAATTTTGACTTTGAAGTAAAAGATAGAAAAAGGACTGAAAATCAAGTTGCCGATCACTTATCCCGACTAGAGGATGGAGCTATGCAAGAATTGGGTGAAAATGCTGAAATTGATGATACTTTCCCTGATAAGCATGTATTGGCCGCTTCTCAAGACTTGATTCCATGGTTCGCTGATTTTGCGAATTACTTGGCTAGTAATATCGTCCCATCAGACTTGTCTTTTCATCAAAGGAAAAAGTTCATGCATGATGTGAAAAAGTTATTTTGGAATGAGCCATATTTATATATGAGTTGTGCCGATGGGCTCATTTGGCGTTGTGTGCCGAAAGTCGAGATGTTGAGTGTTTTGGAGGCATGTCACTCCTCGCCTATGGGTGGGCATTATAGTGGTATCCGGACAGCCCATAAAATCTTGCAATATGGCTACTATTGGCCAACCATCCACTAAGATGCTCATGAGCTCGCCAAGGCATGTGATAGGTGCCAAAGAGATGGACGTGTTTCTAGACGGTAAGAACTTCCTTTAAATCCCATTCTTGTAATTGAGTTGTTTGACGTGTGGGGTATTGAATTTATGGGTCCCTTTGTGAGTTCTCATGGGATGAAGTATATTCTTGTTGCGGTTGATTATGTGTCAAAATGGGTTGAAGCCATAGCACTTGCAAATAATGAAGGGAAGAGTGTTACCGCGTTCTTGAAAAAGAACATGTTTTCCAGATTCGGCACAGGGGATCCCACTTTTGCAACAAGAAGTTCAAAGGATTGTTGGAGAATATGGGGTTCGCCACAATGTGGCCACGCCATACCATCCTCAGACTAGTGGGCAGTTGAGGTGTCAAACAGAGAAATCAAGCAGATTCTGATGAAAACGGTGAATGCAAATAGAACGGATTGGTAAAGGAGGCTTGATGATGCTCTTTGGGCCTACCGGACAGCATAAAAGACTCCCATAGGTATGTCCCCATACCAACTTGTATATGGGAAAGTTTGTCACTTGCCAGTTGAGTTAGAGCATAAGGCCATGTGGGCAATGAAGAAACTGAAAATGGATTGGAATTAGGTTGTGGAATAGAGGTTAAATGGGTTTGAATGAGCTTGATGAATTTCGCTTAAAGGCATATGAAAGTTCAGCCCTTTACAAAGAAAAGATGAAAAAGTACCATGACAAAAAGATTGAGAAGCGTAATTTTATGGTTGGGGATTTGGTGCTTTTATTCAACTCTAGGTTGCACTTGTTTGTGGGCAAACTCAAATCCAAATGGACTGGTCCATTCTTGATCACCCAAGTTTTCCCTCATGGAGCGGTTGAGTTGGAAAATAAGGAGGGTATAAGGTTCAAGGTGAACGGGCAACGAATCAAAATCTACCTTGGGCATGCTGAAAAGGCGAATGAAGTATCGAGGCATACCATATTGATGAAGTCTGAGTAAGGCTGGCAAACGGACAGGACCGGGTCAACAGGACCGGTTTTATCGGTAACCGGACCGGTACCGGATTTTTCTTACCGGATTTTACCGAACCGGTTTTACCGGAAAAATCACCCTGTTCCGCCCGGTCCGTTAGTAACCGGTTTGGAACCGGGTTGGACCGGTTTTGAACCGGGTCTTACCGGTTCATCCGGTATTATTTTTTTTTTAATTTTAATTATTTTAATTATTATATAATATTATATATTTATATTAAAAATTCAATTGAAAACTTTAAAGTTTATAACTTTATATAAGTTTGAAATTAAATTTATATTTTAAAGTTTATATTGAATTTAAAGTTTCAAATTGAATTTAAAGTTTTATATTGAATTTAAAGTTTTTTAAACTTTATATTGAATTTAAAGTTTGAAATTAAATTTAAACTTTAAAGTTTATATTGAATTTAAAGTTTTAATATAAACTTTTATTAAAATAATTAAAAATTAAATTTATAAAATGACATGAATTAAATAGAAGAGACTATTATAAAAGAAAAAATCAAGGCGAATAGCCGTATATTTATTCAAATAAATAAATTATACAATACAATATTAGAAAGAGAATAAGAGTACATAATTTAGGAGGAATTGAATAGTAATTATTATACTAACAATTCTAATTTTTTTTAAATTCTTTTTGTAAATCTTGTATCATTTGAAAAGAAAGATTTTTTGGAATTGGCATTTGTCGTTCTTCTTCCATTGCTTCCATGCCATCATCACTATTCTCACCAAATATTTCATCTATTTGGTCTTCTATATGGCTACTTAATAGTGGTAGTCCGGTGTTTCTTCTTTCGGCATTGACCCAATCTCGAAACAATACCGATATTTCCAAACTGTCCTTTGCTAATGAATATGGATGACTCGAATCATAAATCTCGCTGCACTAAAGGCTTGCTCCGAAGCGACCGATGATGCTTGAAGCTAGCACATCTCGAACAATCCTAGAAAGGGTCGGAAATTGTTTTTCACGATTCTTCCACCAATTTAATATTCGAGGTTGAAGTTCTCCTTCTTCACGCCTAATCTTTTCCCGTGCCTGGTTGAAATATAAATCAAAATCATTATTAGTTTCATCACTTTCAAGCTCAAGATATTCATCCATCATATCATCCGTATCATCACTTTTAGGCTTAGAAGATGAAGGTTCAACTATTAGAATATTTTTTTCCATAACTTTATATGCATTATATAAATCTTTAACTTTTGTATAAATGCTACTTTTACATTGTTCAACACTAGGAGTTTCATCATCTTTAATTTCTAAATTTTTATAAATCTTTTCAACCATTCTTTGAACACCTCTTAATTTATAATTTGGGTTGAAAGTAGTAGCAGTCAAATAGATTTGAGGAATAGGGAAAAAATATTTTTTGAATTTTTCAATCATAAAAGCAACTGAATCTTTAAAATGTTCTTTTCCTTTATATTTAGCAAATTCAATTGAAATAGCACAAATGTTTACTAAAACAGAAGAAATAGTAGGATAGTATTGACCAGAACATTCATTTGTTGCTTTATAAAAAACTTTTAAAAAATCAATCAGTTCTTCAACATTTTGCCAATCTTCAAAGCCAATTCTTAAATTCGGATCCGCATTATGAGCATTAAAAACTAATTGTAGCGGTTCTTGATAAACATAAGCAACTTGAAGCATTTCAAATAAAGAATTCCATCTAGTGCATATTTCTTTTGGAATTTTTCTATATGCAAGTCCACATTCATTACAACGATTTTTAAATTCAGTAATTCTAGCTTTTACTTTAGCTTTAAAAATCCAATTACAAGCAAGTCTAATTTTTTCACAAGAAACTCCAAATTGAGAAATACCATCTTTTACTATTAAATTATAAACATGTGCGGCACACTTAATATGAAAACAACTATTATCAATTGGACAAAGTCTAATTTTTAAATAATCAACGGCACTTAAATTATTAGAAGCATTATCTAAAGCGACACTCATTATTTTATCACATATTCCATAATATTGTAAAATAGAGCCTACTTTTGATGCTATATAAGAACCGGTTTTATTTTCTTCAACATATTTATACGCTAATATTCGTTTTTGCATGTTCCATTCATGGTCAATCCAATGGACAGTAAGTGTAAAATAATCGTTACCATTAGGACTACGTCCCATATCAGAAGTAATAGATAACCTACCATCATAATAAGCAAATAAACAACAAAGAAAATGAGAATATTCTTTTTGATATTTAAAAAGATCACTTTTAATTGTATTTCTTGGAATACCTTCATAATCTGGGTTATATAATTCTCGAATATAATGAACAAAACCAGGATGAGAAGGAAATGAAAAAGGTAAACCACAAACAGCAACCATTTTAGCTAATTCTCTACTATCTTTTTCTTTACTATACGTGCGGTGTGTGCTTCGACTAGCCGGGTTAGACATATTTAATACACCTTGAACCATATTAGAACCTCCAACACCCATAGAACTTTCGGGTATGGGTGTTCCATTTCTATTAGCTCTTTCTATATCATCTAGGCGAGCAAATTCTTTATTACACTTTCGTAAATGTGTTCTTAGTCGTCCCGTTCCCCCTTGTGTACCCGTAGTTACATGTTTCATTACCAATTTACATTTAGTGCACGTAACAGTAGTTTTCTCCTCATTTTGTATCAAAAATTTCCATACTAACGATCTTTTAACACGTACGACGGCGACATTTGAAAAAGTAGGTAAAGAGGGGACTTCGGTAACCAAACTAGTTGCGGTAGGGGTCTCTTCATCTTCCTCATTTATTTCTACTTCTTCTTCTAATTCTTCTTCAAAATTAGTATAATGTCTATTTAAAGACTCATGATCTACTTCATTTTCAGAATTAAATTCAATAGGTCTTGGTGACGTAAAAAAAGTTTCATTAACACAAGTATAATCATTAGTATTAACTAAATATCTAGGTGGCAAATTTTTAGAACAAGAACTACTTACTCCTCCCTTTTTATTTTTTAATTCCGACATTGGTCTTTTACAACTATTTCTTCCCAAATTTATGTTAAAATTTACAACAATTAGATATTATGAGAAAAACAAGCAAAATAATATAATAAAAGAGATAAAACAACTAAATTAATAAACAAATAACAATTAAAGTTAATAGTTGGAACGAATGTACCAAACGTCTACGTAAAAGTAGACGTATAACCAAAGCTGGATTTGATAGATGCCTATTGTAGCTTCCGAAATTCAAACTCCAACTCAATATCACAATATAATAATTAATAATTTATGAGAGATTTATAATTGAGAGTTTGAGACTTTAAGAGATTGTATAAGATTGTATAAGTATTGAATTTGTGATTTAAAATGGAAAAAAATGGTATATTTATAGTGTAAATGGGATAGAAGGAGGTGGGAGGTCATATTTGACCGTTTTGGGCCCCAGCCCAACGGCTAGAAGGGCCAACGGTCATATAAAACGGTAACCTTTAAAAAAAAATTAAAAAATCGGCTAAACCGGTTCTTACCGGATCGGACCGGACCGGAACCGGTTCTTACCGAACTGGTTCAATCGGATAAAAAACCAGGAACCGGTCCTGTATACTAAAAGACCGGTTCCTTACCAGTTTCAACCGGTACCGGACAGATCGGTACGGGAACCGAACCGGACCGGCCAAAAACCGGTCCGTTTGCCAGCCTTAAGTCTGAGTAATCAAGAGTCCTGCGTCGTGCCGTGATGTTAAATCAAGCGCTGATTGGGAGGCAACCCAATATGTATCCTCTAGCCAATAATAGTTTTATTTTTCGTGATTTTATAGGCGTAGTTGCATTATTTCTGTTTTTCTCACTTAATGTTACCTATTAATTTTCTTTTATTTTTTTTAGAAGTGTTGGCTAGAGAGTCAACTAGGGTTCGTGTCTAAAATGTGTCCATAAAATACAAAAAGATTAGCTTATTGGGTGTTCAATGTGCAAGGACCAAATCCCCAGAAATCTGCAGAAAATTGGTCTGGTGCACTGATCGACGGACCGTTGGTAGGGTCCGTAGATCCCAGTTTTGTTTCTTTAATTTTTTTCTAAGTTAGGGCACATTCGACGAAGTAGTTGACGGACCGTTGACTGACTTACGATCCGTCGACGGGGAATCATCGACTCCTCCGACCCAATAACCCGATCGGACCCGACCGACTATACATTAAATTTTTAAACTTTTTAGTTACCCACCCTTTCAAAACCATCCCAAAACCATTTCACTCCTCATTTCCCTTCAACTTCCCCACTTCCTTACCCATTAACTCCCATTTCTATCAGCCAGATTCTCCTCTTCCCCAAATCTCCATCAGTTTCCCAAATCCCTTCTCTTCCCCAATCTTCCATCTTCATTTGTCTTATGCCCGGTCGGTGTTCGAGGTCGCTCTTTGGTGTTTCATACTTGCAAGAATTCATCCCCTCATTCTCTACGCTACAGTATACAGGTATGTCTTTCTGATCTGCTCTATTTACTCTCGTTACATTACATCCTAAATTGGTGGAATACGATAAAGGCTCTTGAATTTGGGACACCGTTGCATGCTTAAAATCTTCAAACTGAATTCCTATTCCATTAGAACAATGAAAATGAATGGGATGGGGGTGTATTATCTAATAACTGCTATGTTTTAAGTGTTGTTGTTTCCGACTTAGGGTTTGATAGTCCGTGAGACTCTATGTTTAAAACTACGATAATTCATGCCCTAGGAATGATGAAATGCTTTGTTAAACGCTAAAGGAACTTAATGTTTCTTAGATTACTCTGAAATTGTTCTTTGGGGTTAACAATGGCTTCAAAAATTCTGTCGCTGAAAGATAGAACAAGACTCCGTCGACGGACCGTCGGTCAATCAACGGACCGTCGTTGGGGTCCAACAACAACACCTCCCCTGATTTATCTATGTGTCTACCCACGGGGGTATACGACGGTCCATCGACCCATCGACGGACTGTGATGCATGACCGTAGACTCTATCAGAACCCTTATATCTGAAGTTCCTCAAAACTTTTCTAAGGTTCCATCGATGGACCCCCATTGACAGACCATCGTTCCGTCGATGCTCCGTCCTGTAATTCCGTCGTCTCTAACAGAACCTTTGTTTCTGTAATATCTAGATAAATTTTCTAAGTGTCCACCAACGTCCATCGACGTACCGTCTATGGGGTGGGTCAGTCAGTTCTGCATCACCACTCTATTTGTGCTTCCTCCTATGTGTTTGATTCTTTTGAGTGTGTTGCATGCTTACATTGGTACTAATAACCCCTTCTTGCAGGTATACATGGCACCCAAGCAAGACTTAGTCTACTCTCAAGGACATTCAAAGTCTGTAGCCCCTTCATGCCGGTTGGTTATTGGGTCATCCGACGATGAACACGACCCCAAATACGTGCCCCCAGGCACCCAGACACCGTCACTTGCTGCTAGGACCTCTCGGAGCACGCCCAAGAGGGTGGCATCCGGCGTAGTCACTGCCTCTCAGTCTGATGAGGAGCGCACACTAATCGGCACACCATCTGAGTTTGCTGCAGTTTCTGAGGGAGCGTCTGGCTTTGTGGAGGCTTCCAGGTCTGAGGAAGCTTTCTCTTCACAAAGGGCCACTACTCCAGCTACATTGGTCCACTCTGACTCGTCTGAGGAGGCTGACAATGTGGATTCTACTCCAGCACCCCTGACCGAAGTCCCCGCAACCAGTGGTTGATCAACCCAACCGGTGGTGTGTCGAGGGCCAATATCAAATATACAGGGATGCAAAGCTACTCAATGACAAGGGGGTCATGACTCGGACTCTGACAATCGAGCAGCGAGTTCTTACCAAGAGTCTTTCCACGATGCAGCTATAGATGAACTTTTCACCCGCCATTGGCTAGAGTGGGTGGCCAGGAATTTGGGTTGTTACAGCGAGGAGATGGTGCGAGAGTTCTACGCCGCTTATGTGGCGACTCTCAGGGCTAGTTTGGACAGGCGGGCTAACCTCGCCAAACACGCACCACTTGAGCATCTTCGTGTCCGTGGCAAACGGGTAGATATCTCTTTGCCCACCATTCGCAGATTTTCATATGATGCTGACATTGATGCCACCAAGAAGCCCCTCACTCACGAGTTTGACTATCGGTGGAAGCTGGTAAAGGATGGTCGTTTCTAGCGTATGAGAGTGCTGAGAGAGACTAACAAGAGGTGGATATCCCAGAACATCTCCGTGGATGGCGAGGGTGCTGATTGGGTGCTGGAGCCCAAAGAAGGTATAAAGAAGGCCAACCTCACATTAACTGTCAAATTCTTATGGATCTTGGTCCGTCATTTCCTCTCCCCCACTGCTGCTTATAATATTGTTACATGGGATAGAGCAGTGCTGATAGCTGCCATGGTTGGTGGGTTCGAGGTGGATTTCGCGTGGCTCTTACAGGCTGTCATTAATGAGACGGCCTTTAAGTCCACCACTACTTACCCTTCCCTTGCATGATTTTTGACTTGTACAAGTCTACTGGAGTGACCATGTGGCACATTGATGTGCTCAAGACCCCGACCGGCATAGTGGATATCGGTCTCATCCGGGATGAGGCAAATGAGCTGGCTCCCAATAGAGGGCCCAGAGTAGAGGTGCAGCCGTTAGGTGAGAGCTTTGCAGCCTTGGTAGAGCAAGCCCAGGGGGCTGATCAGGCTACATCAGAGCCTACTAACACCACCCCGGTTGAGTCTATCCCGGGTACTAGCACAGCTATAAGCTCTTCCCTCTCCACCCCATCTGCAGTATTGGTCCCGATCGCTAGGGTCCAGAAGTTAGAGGCCCAAATGGCCACACTTCTGCATCATATCCAGCCTTGGATGAAGAAGTCCATTGCTGAGGCGGGAGAGCGAATCGAGAAGAAGATGGACCAGTGGACTGATAGGCAGATTATGGAGGTTCCAGTGCCTTGACGCATCTAAGTTGAGGGTTCTCGCCCGGCCAGCCCCTACTGTATATTTGATGACTCTCCAGGCTGTTGTGGCAATTCTGAGAGAAGATATGGATGCCATACTGGAGGCCCGAGTGCCCGAGTCTAAGGCCTCATCTGCGAAGTCTGCTGAGGATACGGTGACGGCTGCACTGTTCTCCACCACTGTTGCGCCATCACCTCAGCCACGTGAGCATACCAAGAGGCGCCGATCTAGAAAGGATGATGAGACTCGAGCTAGTAAGAGAGATCATTTTGAGTTGGAGGCTGCGAGGAGAGTCTCGCTGATTGATGAGGAGGCCCGACAAATGAGGTCTCAAAAGGAGGCTGCTGGGCGTCTAGATCCAGGATTGTTGATGTTGAGAGGATCACTACTGAGGGTGTTGTTATTGTTGCAGACACTACTGATGGTGCACCTACTACAGAGGGAGCGGGTTCTGGGAAATCGGACCCGCTATCTTGTTGATCATCGGCACTATGCGCCTCAAGTTTGCTTCACCTACCACTCGGTTTTATATTTTTTAATGCATTGGGGATAATTGCATGCTCTTTTGTTGGGCATGGGGTAAATGGAAAATGAGTTCTAGGGTGAAGTCTGAATAGCCCAACTCACTATCCTCTCTTAGGGATTTCTTGCCTGTGTTCTTTTTCCCCAAGAGACTGTTTACTTTACTGTTGAACCAACACGTTTGTATATTGTACATAATATTGATATGAAATCTGAAGCATGATGGATAAATAAAATGATATCCTGATTTAAAGAAATTGCTTGCATGATTATGCATAGTGAATGATGAATGTGTGGCTCCAAGCATTACATAGAGATACACCCCTGCATGACCCTCAATCTTAAGCTCGAACTAAATGTCTGATAATCTGGTAAGGTAATGAGGTGTTAAGTGAGTGTGAGAAAGTTGAATAGACCACCGTTGGTACTGAGCTAGAACTTGCTCGGTAAGTCCTGCTAAAAGTAATTTCTAATAGACAATCAGGAAAGGATCATAGGCTCTTGTTCAATATAGTCAATCTTTAGCCTATATAAAAGAAAACCGAATGAAATAATCCCTTCTTGATCCAAATGATTTGAGCTTAAAATGAACCTTTCTTTTCAACCCGAACTTATCTTCTGAAAACAATGTGTTGGCTCTAGTACCTCCTTGGACATATGCACCTCAACTTATGATGGGGTGGCTAATGCAGAAAACAACCTTGTCGTGGCCCTGACCCAACATTGGGTATTGTGTACCTTGACTCATGGTAAAGCCATGAATTGAGGGTGGCTATTATGAGGAATGCTCCGGAAACTGGGGCTCAAAGAATAAAGAGAGAGAAAGAAGAAAAGAAAAGTGACTCAATCAAAGTTGAAATCAAGTGAAAAATTGCAAAATTTGAAAGTAAAAAAATAAAAAATAAAAGAAGAGTCACTTACACAAAAGGAGAAAGAAAGGAGAAAGGCAAGGCAAAAGAATATAAGAAAATTAAGAAATAGGGCAGAATAAATGATGAAAAGGTAGGATGCTTAGTTGTTATGTCAAGGAGGGCAATAAGTCACTAAAATACATCAAAATGTACCCTACCTGACCCTGAGCCTACATTACAAGCTAAGAAAGTCCTATCGTGATCCTAAGAGTCTAATACGTTGAACTTAAAGCAGTGAAAATAAGGGCAAGCCTATGGCGATAAGTACCAATGAGGTGAGAAATTGTTCTGAGAGTGAGTGTTGAAAAAATAATCCTTATACTCAAACTGAAATCACTGTGTGAAAAAGGAGGATATTGTTTTTAAAGAAAGGACACTAGTTGCAATACTGGAAAGTTGGCACCTTGGTGAGAAGTAAAAGAGGAGAGATGTCGGTGTGTGGTGAGTTTGTGTCATGGTATGATCTACATGAGCGAGCCTAATAGTGATATCATGCATGAACATAATGAAAATAATCGAGATTTATAGTCAGATGATTGTGAAAGCTAAAATAAGGATACTTTTGTACAAAGGTTTTTGTGGTGAGTCATAGTGCGTCGCTTGAGGACAAACAATGAATTTAAGTTGAGGCTGTTGATGTACCGTGATTTCAGGATACTTTCAATGCTTTTTCCTCAAGTTAAGTGTGTGTATAAGGCCTCTTTGAAGTAGTTTTAATGTATATTTCTTTGTGTTTAAAGGAAAAACTGTCCAGAATGAAAACGCTGAAGATGTGCTGAAAATTGCAAAAAAGATGACCTACGGAGCCATCGACGGTCCGTCTACCCATCGACGGTCCGTAGGTGGAAACCGTCGCCATAAAGATGTTATGCTGCCAAGGAAATATCAGAGAATTCTGACTAAGTGTGAGGCTAGGGAAGGGATGACGGTCCGCCGTCTCATCGACGGACCGTCCTGGTGATCCGTTGGTGTTAACAGAATGTAGTCCCAGTACCCGATTTGAAAAAATCCTAACTATGGAGAAACAAAGGCCATTGACGGACCGTCGTCCTATGAACGGACCGTCGTCTTGGTCCGTCGATGGTAAAAGAGTTGGAGAAGAAAGCAATTGAAAATAAAGTTGAAGTATGGACCGACGGAGGTGTCGACGATCCGTCGTTGCCTCGACGATCCGTCGTTACCTCGACGATCTGTCGGTCAGGTCGTCGACGCGAGATGCGTTTTTGGACAGATTTTCCTTATTTAGGTTTCCCTTTATGTTTAGGATTTTTTTTATTATAAAAAGGACCAAAAACCTCATTTTTGGGGTTAGACTCTTGGTTATTTTTCTGATTTGTAATCTTGGTTGTTGAATTTTGGATTTTGGAAAATACTTCATTTTTCCGGAATCGTTTATTGCATTATTTTCTCGAATTCAAGTGATATTCTGGATTTTCTTCAATCTCATCAATTTAAGTACACGAATTCTTGTCTAATTAATATGAATTGTGTAATTATGAACATGGGTAACTAAATCCACAACTAGGGTTGTGGGAACCATGGGTAATTAAATTAACAAAGTAAAACTAGTTAAAATAACAATTCTTGAATAGTTTCTTGCATGTATTGATATTCTTTCGTTTAGAAGTCTTTTTAACGAGTGCACGCGTTAAACTCGTCTTGTTGCTACTTTTCGGACGAAGGAGGTAGATAATAAGAAAAGAATTATCAACATAGATTTAATATATACTATCTAATAGGCTAGTGTCGATTGATGCAAAGTATAACTAAGTCATACATCGATTATGATGCTTAATATGAGGTAAACGGTAAGATTTAGTAAAGTACACACACGTAGCCGGACCAAGGTGCGGAGTGAAATTCACTAGTTGCCGGACCAAGGAATTAGGGATATATAACTTACCACTTTGCATGCAAGATACTAGGAAAGAGTTGTTATAGCAATGGTTATTGCGTTATGAACCTATGGGGAACACTTACAGCCTAGTTTCTCTCATCATTTGATAAACATCAAATATTTGAACTAGCTACTTGTTTAGTTAGACTTAATTAATTACTTTTGTTACACAAAATCCCCCCTTTAATTGTTTGTTTCCGAAAAAGACTTGACTAAATAGAAGTAATCGTAGATTAAAGTTAAGTCTAAAACATTTTCCTCGTGGGATCGATCCCAACCAAACATTTGAGTTCTTTACTTGATACGACCGCTTATACTTCTTTAGAAAAATATAATTTGAGCGTATCAGCCTAGAACTCACATTTTTTTATATGATTGAAATTTGAATTCGTAATACTATCAATCATCTGAATTTTAACTTATTAATTACTCCTTGGATTGTCCTATGGAATATGTAATATAGATGGGAGACATGTCAAGTCAAAAAAGGGATATTCACTTTTGAAGCAATCTAAAAACTTTAATATAGTCGAATTATCTTAGGGGCCAATTTCATAAACGTATAATTTAAGCACCTAAATACCCCTTGTATAAAAATATTCTTTTTACTAAAATAAAACAAATAAAAAACAAATTGGTATAAACAATATAACAATATACGTTCCTATTTTAAATATGATTTCGTTCCTTATTTTTCTCTTATTTTGTTATTTACCTTCCATAAATCTCTTTATAATTAATCTCTCAATATTTTTATTTCCTTATTTTCCTCCCCTTTTCTCATCTTCTTAAAATAACTATAAAAAAAATGGTCCGTGCTATCACAAGCCCAATATTATTAACAAATAACAAATATTAAAATAAAATTATATATAGCATAAACTCGTATGGAAAAATATTTTTAGTCGACCTGCACTATATATATTTAAATAAAAGAAATATATATTTATTTATTATTCGTTACCTTGCTCTTTCTTTCGTAACGTCTTCTTAATTACTTCTTCTATTTTATATTAACTGAGTTTTTTGGATCTTTTTCATTATTCAAAATAATTGAATTGTCCCACGTTCAAGATAGATGTTTGACAATTTTTTTCATATCTGCTCTTTTTTTCAATGGCGTTTGATATTTTCCAAAGAGATAAATTGCACTACTTACAAAGTTATATTTATAATTTACAAAAGATAGTAGTGAAAAGTATGGTTTAAATTATGCTCTTGAATTTATTTTTTAAATATGTGTTGTCTAACAAATTCAGTTAATATGGAATAAAGAGTGTAAAAGAAACAATTGAACTATTCTGAAAATAAGTGTTCGATCCTTACTGTTATTAAAACTCTACTATTTCATTCATTCATTTTCGGTGCAAAGCCCTCCAGCTAGGAACTCTTCATCATAGAGAATTCTTCTTTCGATAATTTCATTTACATCTTCAAAAAATGTGATCGTGACTCATAAAATTTTCATTGATCGTCTGATGACTATAAATATTTTGATGATGTGGAAGACACACAAACGTATTAACTTTTTAACTCATGAATCATCATCATAAGCCATGGGAAACTTAATGTACTACAAATAAAATCTCGACGTTAGTTTAAAATATTTAGAACCAATTTAATCCAACAGAAATGAAAATGGGTATTGCTACTTGATCTTTGGCATACATCAGAAATTATGTGTAACATCTAAAAGAACAAAAATTTTCTTGATTTTCTCAAATATAATAATCATTGAGCAAATTAATATAATATATGGTAGTTCGATATCAATTTTACTAATACTAAACAATACTAATTACTGCGAAATGTTCGAGTTCTGCATATTTGTTATTAATTTTCTCGTGTCGAATATTTGCATGTACAAAAACTGACCAATGCTACACACATACGATATAGTGTAGACATTATACAATGGGTCCCACTATATTCATGGTCACTTTAATGTAGGGCAATTTTGTAATTTTAAAGAAAAAAAGGATGATTTTTTTGAAGTTACTAATATTGTGCAAATATCAAAGCATAAAAGACAATCTTTTTAGACAAAATTTATCTTATAAAATGTTCAAAGACAATTACACCCTTACACTTTACCCTTAGGGGACGCCCTTAGGGGACGTTTGGTAGTATGTATTAAAAGAAATAATCCATGTATTAGATGTGGTATAATTTAATACTGTGTTTGGTATGAATGTAAGCCTATGTACAACTAATCCATGGATTAGTTAATACATCCTACATGGTATTATGTGATGTATTGCTAATACCTTCCATTTGAAGGTATTAGCTCTAATACCATGGACTACTCTAGGTAAAGACAAAAATACCCCTCAAATCCTTTTAATATTTAATTTATTTTTTTGATTTTATAATTTATATTTATACTAATAAAGTTATTTAAATAAATTAGCTTACAACTTTTATTATTTAGATATAATTTTTTGTTTCTAAAATATGAATTACTTAATCTATTTATTATTAATATAAAATATTATAATCCGACTAATATGTTAATGTTGATGTATGAATTTAAGAACAATTCATAAGTAAAATATTGTCTCTTAATGAAAGTTCATTAAACATTACACAAGTAGTCTAAAACAAGAGTGTGTGTATATATATATATACACACTCATCTTGAGTATAAAATAGTTTAATTTATTTTTCTATATTTATTTTATATTTTTATTTTATTTTATGATAAAGAGTTTTTTAAAATTTATTGATACAAAACAAAGTTTAATAAATTTTCTCTATAATCATTATAGTTGTGTGACCTTTTGAGTTATTAACTCTAATTTATTAAGATGACAATTATTTACTCTCAAATAATTTAAGTGAGAAAATAGTGAACATGACAATAAAAATTGTATTCTCCTAACTAGTTAAAAATGTTATAAAAAAAATAATATTCTCCGTTAATTATCTACTTTGACTCAATTACTTGAAATACAAAATCTCATAATAACTCTAGGGTATAATTGGAAAGTTTTTTAAAAAAAACATTTAAACCACACACAAAATTATATAAGAAACATTGAACCAAACACTTGATAAAAATAATTCCTGCATTACTAATCCCTGCATTGCTAATCCCCGCATTGCTAATCCCTGCATTATTCATTTTTGTACCAAACGACCCCTTAATGTCAAAAAACTTACATGTTGAAAGTGGGGAAACACTGTCCTTTCTAATATAATTAAAAATAAGCAAAGTGATTCTCTTTCCCTCTTCACCCTTTTTGTTCTAAACTCTCTCTTCACTCGTCTCCTTCTCTCTTTTTTTTTCTGAAAAAATTCTTTGTTTTTCTTTAGTTCTCTCCCTTCAATTCTCATTTTTTACATCAATGTAGTTGGAAGATATAACCAATAATAAATTAATCATCAATGTATGAATTTATTTATTGTAATGTATTTTGTTATAATTTGTTATAATTCATTCATTATGGTAAAATTTAATTAGATTTATTTGAACTTGACATCAAAGTTAAATCACATTGTTGTCACGACCCAAAACGGGCCGCGACTGGCACCCACACTTATCCTACTATGTGAGCGAACCAACCAATCTAATCCCCAACATTTCAACCATCAATAACAAAATATAATGCGGAAGACTTTAAACTCATTAATGAAAATCGATTAAATAACTTATAAAAACTCAATACTATTTATTCCCAAAACCTGAAAGTCATCACCACAAGAACATCTATCCTCAAATTACTAATCTAAGAGTATCTAAGAAACTAAAATAAGTAAAAAGCTAGTCCATGCCGGAATCTCAAGGCATCAAGACATGAAGAGGAAGATCCAGTCCAAGCTAGAAGCAATAGCTCACCCTGAAATCTGGCTTGATGAAGACTGGCTAGAGTTGCGGTTGAGTTGAAGACGATGGCACGTTTGCTGCACTCCACAAAT
>NC_028639.1:10546941-10565848 GCF_001406875.1 Solanum pennellii
TTGCTTCTTTAGCCTCTCCTCGCAACACCTTATCTCGGATCCGGATCAGTTTCTCATCAGTAAACTGTTTTCCATTCATCTTGTCAAGAAAGGGAGATCTTGCCTCCACACATGCCAAAATTCCTCCCTTCTCATTTACTTCCAACCTCATAAGGTCATTAGCCAGAGTCTGAACCTCTCTAGCCAATGGGCGTCTAGAAGCTTGCAAGTGAGCTAGACTACCCATGCTCCCCGCTTTTCTACTTAAGGCATCTGCCACAACATTAGCCTTTCCTGGGTGATACAAGATGGTAACATCATAATCCTTCAGTAGTTCCATCCACCTCCTCTGTCTCAAATTCAAATCTTTCTGAGTAAAGACATACTGTAGGCCACGATGATCCGTATAGACTTAACACTTGACCCCATATAGATAGTGTCTCCATTGCTTTAGTGCAAACACTACCGCAGCCAACTACAAATCGTGGGTCGGATAATTACGTTCATGCACCTTTAATTGCCTCGACGCATAGGCAATTACGTTCTTCTCTTGCATTAGCACTGCACCCAAACCAGAATAGGATGCATCACAATACACAATGAAGTTCTTACCCTCTACTGGCAAGGTAAGGATAGGTGCGGTAGTCAGCAAGGTCTTGAGTTTCTGAAAGCTTTCCTCACATTCATCCGACCATACAAATGGAACATTCTGCTTAGTCAAGTTCGTCAATTGGGAAGCAATAGAAGAGAATCCCTTGACAAATCGACGGTAGTAACTGGCTAAACCAACAAAGCTTCTTATTTCTGACACATTAGTAGGTCTTACCCAATTCTTCACTACTTCGATCTTAGAAGGATCCACCATCACTCCATCCTTAGAAACCACGTGCCCCAAGAAGGACAATGAATCTAGCCAAAACTCACACTTGGAGAATTTGGCATAAAGCTTTTTCTCCCTCAACATTTCCAACACAATTCTCAAATGCTCCTCATGTTCCTTCTTACTCTTGGAGTATATCAGTATATCATCAATAAATACGATCACAAAGAGATCCAGATATGGCTTAAAAATCCCGTTCATCAAGCTCATGAAAGCAGCAGGGGCATTCGTTAGTCCAAAGGACATTACCAAGAATTCATAATGCCCATACCTGGTTCGAAAAGCAGTCTTTGGCACATCTGCTGCCCGTATTTTCAATTGATGATAACCAGACCTCAAGTCAATCTTAGAGAAGACACAAGCACCTTGTAACTGATCGAACAAATCATCAATGCGAGGAAGAGGATACCGGTTCTTAACAGTTACTTTATTTAGTTGCCGGTAATCTATGCACATCCGAAGGCTCCCATCTTTCTTCTTCACAAACAAAACAGGAGCACCCCAAGGGGATGCACTCGGTCTAATAAAGCCTTTCCCTAACAATTCTTGAAGTTGGGCCTTTAACTCCCTTAACTCTGCTGGAGCCATTCTATAAGGGGGTATGGAAATGGGACGAGTACCCGGCTCCAGATCAATGCAAAAGTCAATATCCCTATCCGGTGGCATACCAGGAAGGTCTGCAGGGAACACATCTAGAAACTCACGGACTACCGAAACCGACTCAATTGAAGGTACTTGGGTAGTATCATCCCTGAGGTGTGCCAAGAAAGCTAAACACCCTTTACTAACCATTCTCTTAGCACGAAGAAAGGAGATGATACGAACTGGAGTGGAAGTGTAGTCACCCTCCCACACTAACGGATCTGTCCCAGGCTTGGCCAACGTTACAGTTTTAGCATTACAATCTAAGATTGCAAAATTTGGAGAAAGCCAAGTCATACCCAGAATTACATCGAAATCAACCATTTCTAAGATAACTAAGTCTACATGAGTATTGCTCCCCACAAAAGTCACCAGACAAGACCTATATACCTTTTCAACTATCACAGACTCACCCACCGGAGTAGAAACACGAATAGGCATGTCAAGCAATTCACAATGTAAATTAAGACCAGTAGCAAATGAGGAAGATACATATGAAAATGTGGAGCCAGGATCAAATAATACAGAAGCCATGCAATCACAAACCAAAAGATTACCTGTGATAACAGCATCTGATGTCTCCGCTTCCGACCGCCCAGGGAAAGCGTAACAATGGGCCCTATCACCTGTCTGCCCGTTGCCCCTACCATGTGGTGTTGTAGTAGCTCCAGTTTGTCCATCACCCCGGCCGTTTTGGTGACCACCATTACCTCGGCCACCACGTCCTCCAGAATAACGGCCTCTACCATGACCACCTCTACCTCTAGCTATCGGGGGTCTATAACTCTGTTTTGGACAATTCCTCCTAATATGTCCAGTCTCCCCACATCCATAACATTCTCTGGAGTCTAGCATAGGTCTCTGTGAGAATGACGAGGTCTGGGAATAACCTCCAACCTCAGAGAAATGTTGACCGGTCTGAGGTGGACCCCCAACTACAGTCTGTAGTGAAGACTGAATTGGTCGGACTGAGTAACCTCCTGAACCCTGTCCTCTAGAGTAAGAACCATTAAACTCACCTCCCTTTCGAAACCTTTTAGATGTCGATGCCATGGTGAAGTCGTCTGGCTTCACTCCCTCCACCTCTATCACGAAATCTACCACTTCTTGGAAGGATTTCGCTGTAGCCGCTACCTGTAAGGCTGAAATCCGCAAATCTGACCTCAACCCTTTCACAAAACGGCGAATCCGCTCTTGTGAACTGAAGCAAAGCTGAGTGGCATACCTAGATAATGCACGAAACTTAGCCTCATACGCAGTGACCGTCATTCTGCCTTGCTCTAGGCTCAAGAACTCATCTCTCCTCCTATCCCTCAAGGTCCGGGGGATATACTTCTCCATAAATAAGCTAGAGAATGACGCCCAAGTCATGGGTGGTGCCTCTGTTGGTTGACACTCAACATGTGACCGCCACCACATTTTGGCGTTCCCTTGAAACTGATAAGTCACAAACTCCACACCAAACCGTTCTACTATACCCATCTTATGTAGTAACTCATGACAATCAACCAGAAAATCGTAGGCATCCTCAGATTCAGCACCCTTGAAGACTGGAGGTTTCAATTTCAAGAACTTACTGAAAAGTTCATGCTGATCGTTTGTCATTATAGGACCTGTAGTCAGACGAGGAAACGTGCCTATTTCCAATGGAGCATCCATGCGGGGAGCCGCAGCGGTTGCCTGTTGTACTTCCGGAACCTGAGGTGTTGGTGCAGAAAACACTGGAGGTGTCTGGCCTTGATCAGATAACCCGCTAAGATAAGCAAGAACCTGATTAATCATCTCTGGGGTAGGTTGGGGTGGTAATTCCTCATTCTGCACTTGCTCATTTTCCCCTTCCTCACCCTCTCTTACTACTTCCTCAGTCGGTGGAGGAGTCACCGCCCTAGTACTAGATGGGCCAGGTTCTTGTCCTCTTCCTCTAGAGGACGTCCTCCCACGACCTCTACCACGGCCTCTTGCCGCTGCTCTTCCTCGAGCTACAGCCCCAGTGGCTGGCTCAGACGCACCCTGTCCCGTCGGTGCTGGTGTTGACGTAGTCGTTGCTCTAGTTCTGGCCATCCGCGAAATAGAGTGAAGATGGTCAGATACCAATTTGTATCACCTAGATACCAATTGGATTCAAGTAATAGCACGAAAGAAAGAAAGAATGGAATTTTCCTAAAGTCCTATAGCCTCTCAAAGAAAAGTAAAGGCGTCCCCCTACCGTTCCTTAAGACTCTACTAGACTCGTTCTTGTGTGATGAGACCAACGAACCTAATGCTCTGATACCAAGTTTGTCACGACCCAAAACGGGCCGCGAGTGGCACCCACACTTATCCTCCTATGTGAGCGAACCAACCAATCTAAACCCTAACATTTCAATTTAATATCAACAGAAAGTAATGCGGAAGACTTAAACTCATTAATAAAAACCAATTCAATAACTTCTAAAATTCAACATCTATTATTCCCCAAAATCTGGAAGTCATCACCACAAGAACATCTATGATCAAATTACTAAACTAAGAGTATTCTAAGAAGCTAAAATAAACAAAAGCTAGTCCATGCCGGAACTTCAAGGCATCAAGACATGAGGAAGAAGATCCAGTCCAAGCTAGAAGCATTAGCTCACCCTGAAATCCGGTGTAATGAAGACTGGCTAGAGTTGCGGTTGAGTTGAAGACGACGGTACGTTTGCTGCACTCCACAAATAACAAAGAAAACAAATACAAGTAGGGGTCAGTACAAAACACGGGTACTGAGTAGATATCATCGGCCAACTCAAAATAGAAAACAGTATATATCAGATAATATCATAAATCAACTACAATACTCAACATGTAGCAACAACAAGTTCTATAATCATTAATAAGCACCGCCAAGTTCACCCATGAGGACTCAAGCCTCAATACCATACCCATTTGGGAATTAGGTTCATTAGATTGAGTATATTAACATCTTTCAAGATTCATTATCTTTATTCCTCTTGTGTCGGTACGTGACACTCCGCTCCCCTACTACTATGTGTCGGTACGTGACACTCCGATCCCCTAATTCTACGTGTCGGTTCGTGACACCCGATCCCCTAATTCTACGTGTCGGTTCGTGACACCCGATCCCCTAATTCTACGTGTCGGTTCGTGACACCCGATCCCCTAATTCTACGTGTCGGTTCGTGACACCCGATCCCCTAATTCTACGTGTCGGTTCGTGACACCCGATCCCCTAATTCTACGTGTCGGTTCGTGACACCCGATCCCCTAATTCTACGTGTCGGTTCGTGACACCCGATCCCCTAATTCTACGTGTCGGTTCGTGACACCCGATCCCCTAATTCTACGTGTCGGTTCGTGACACCCGATCCCCTAATTCTACGTGTCGGTTCGTGACACCCGATCCCCTAATTCTACGTGTCGGTTCGTGACACCCGATCCCCTAATTCTACGTGTCGGTTCGTGACACCCGATCCCCTAATTCTACGTGTCGGTTCGTGACACCCGATCCCCTAATTCTACGTGTCGGTTCGTGACACCCGATCCCCTAATTCTACGTGTCGGTTCGTGACACCCGATCCCCTAATTCTACGTGTCGGTTCGTGACACCCGATCCCCTAATTCTACGTGTCGGTTCGTGACACCCGGTCCCCTAAATCTACGTGTCGGTTCGTGACACCCGATCCCCTAATTCTACGTGTCGGTTCGTGACACCCGGTCCCCTAAATCTACGTGTCGGTTCGTGACACCCGATCCCCTAATTCTACGTGTCGGTTCGTGACACCCGCTCCCCTAATTCTACGTGTCGGTTCGTGACACCCGCTCCCCTAATCTCTTCACTTTAGTTCATCAAGCCTTCTTTTATACCAAGGCATCATCAATCTCATTAACAAAGTAGATTAGGGTTTTTCAAGATTTGGGATTCAATAGCTTCATCATGCTTATTTTATCACAATTATATAATCACATTCATACAAGCATACAATTAAGCATATAGAAGGGTTTACAATACTACCCAATACATATCATTCGCTATTAAGAGTTTACTACGAATAGCATAAACCATAACCTACCTCCACCGAAGATTCGTGATCAAGCAAGCAAATTCCCCAAATCCTTGTTGTCCTCTTCGTTTCTCTCTCTCTCTACTCGTTCTCCCTCTCTTTCTGTTCTTTTTCTTTTTCTTATTCAAACCCTCTTTCTTTTACCCTAATTAGCATATAATTAAGTATAAAGATGGTAATAATATCCCACTAATTAACTCAAGGTTACCTCTTTTAACCCCCAAGTAATTAGACTTATTAACATTAACCCTCTAACTTTATAATTAAAGCAGGAATAGTCCAAAACGCCCCTTAAATTACTTAACAGAAATCCGACCCAGCCTGGGATTACGCAGCCTGTGACGGCCCGTCGTGCCTGCGACGGTCCGTCCTGCTGCTTCCGTCACAAAGTTCAGAGACTCAATTTCCTTGAAGAGTCTGTGACGGTCCGTCGTGCCCACGACGGTCCGTCCTGCCATTCCGTTACGAAGTTCAGAGAGTCGATTTCAGTACCCAAATTTCAGAATTCTAAGTGTTTTGGAACGAGACCCCCTCGACGGTCCGTCGTGCCCATGACGGTCCGTCGTGGGATCCTTCGACTCAGCCAGTTTTTCCAGAAATAAAATCTGCTGCTCAAAACGACTAAACAGGTCGTTACAATTGTATACCATGTAAATTAATTTGATGATTCTAAAAAAAAATTGATAAATACTTTATTAGATTATAGTGTTATGCATTGCAGGGTTGGAACATATAACTAAAATCAACCTTATTATCAATTATACATCAATTTCTTTTATTTTTCTAAATTAATATACCACCAAAAAATAAGTCACACCATCCATAGAATTGAAATCAACAAATTATCAATATTTTAACTATACAATCCATCATAATATATACACTAAAACATACTACGGTTAATAACCAACAAATCACCAATTATTATACAGAATCAACTACCAATGATGTATATCAGTATTTAAAATAAATATCATCAATAATGTACCAAATCGACCATCATCCATCAAATTGAAATCAACAAATTACCAATATTTTAACTACCATATTCGTCAAAATATATATACAAAAGCATATTACGGTTAATAATGAACAAATCACCAATTGTTATACCGGCTCAGATACCAAAGTATATTCTTTAATACGTATCACTATTTAAAATAACATATCACAAATACTTGTACCACATTGACCACCAAACTGTACAAAAAAATGTATTTAAAAATTTTTCCCATATTTTATGGACCACATGATACAAATCATGTTCACTATGATAATGTGGATCTTCTTCAAATTAACAGTTGTAATTTTTTATTTTAAACAAACAATCGGGCTTTTGACAATGATATAAGCATTCATCATCAAACGAAGACTCTTTTCGGGGACATCATCAAAAGCAACTTTCTTACTCATAATCGATTTATTCAAGAAGTAAAAAAAATTGTGTTATAAGAGATGATTTTGAAAAAAAACAAAAACAAATATTTTCAAGGAGTTCAAAAATTTTTCTTGAAAAAGATGGAAAAAAGTGTGCGGCAATGGGTTTACCAACGAAAAAACGAGTCCATCAATGGTATTTTTTCTGTGTAAGGTTAATAGGAAAGAGAAAGTAAGATATATTTATTAAATAAAACGTATTCAAATATAATTGAGATTGAGGTTTTAAATATTAATTAAAATAAAGAGAAAATATGATTCCCAAAAATTTAGTCCACTAACCAATAAAATATGACATAAGATCGTGTAGATTTTAATTTATAGTAAAATATCATATTTATAATTAAAATGTTGATGTTGTAAATAAAAAGATTAAAATAATATTAGGTAAATTAAGGTGTTAAATAGCATATTCTTGTAATTTTTCCTTATCTTATTGAATATTACTAAATGCTGAATTGCACCTTATTAACGTGAAATGTTTTATAAATTAGATTGTCTCTTTAATATTTATATATCGAGTCAATTTTCTAAATGGTCACCCAAATTAAGAGAATTGCCTTGAAATATCATTTATGTTTCATTTAGGACCAAAATATGACGCAACTATCACTATTTTCCTCCAAATATACTTGACACTTCAAAATCATCACTCTCTCCTAGTTGACATGAAATGTCATTAAAGTCTTTTTTTAATAATAGACTAATTTAATTCATTAAACTCATTTAACTAAAATGATGGTCATATTATATTTTATATTTTTTATTAGTTTATTAAGAATAAATTTTCATACTTCAAAATATTTTATCATAATTAAATTTTTTATATTTTTATGTTATGAAGAATACAATTTAAAATGTACTATATTTTTATCAATTTTGGATACTTATAGGCACATACATTCAAAAAAATATTGATACACAAATCACTCATGAACGCTAATTTACATCAATTAACCATAAGTTATATAATAAATCAATAATATTAAAGGTCAATTAACTATCACAATAATACTAATTGTGTATTTTCCAATTCATGCTTCTGATATTTTCTTTTTGAAAAAAAAAAAAGAAAAGTGAATAATATTATATTTTTTATCCATTAGAAATACTAAATACCTCAAAAGTCTCCTTAAATTCTAGTTGATATGCTATGTCATTAAATCATCATTTTAAAAAATATTAGACCTATTTAATTCATGAAACTTATGTCTCTACAAAATAAACATATAAATTACATGAGAATTTATGAAGATTATAAGAAAAATAATTTAAAAAGACTAGTAACTTTATATATTGTAACCAAAAAAAATTCAGTGAAAATACCTTTGTGTGCACTTATTACCTGATAATTCTAAAATTCCTAACTAAATTATTTGAAAATTTTAAGCAATTTGTTTTATAAAAGTATTTAAATAAATTTGTAAGTTTGACAAAAAAATTGGTAAGAACGAGAAAATTATTATTTAACTTTTTTAATTATATTTTTATTTTTATTCTTTTATTCTATATTATATTATATTATAACTTTTAATACAATTAAACATCAATAAATAAACTAATAATCAATTGAATTTCCTAACTTATTTCAATAATATACATATTATATGAGATTAATATACTGATAAATAAAGATTAAAATTTTATTTTCTATAAATATTACTCACTTGCTATTTTCTTTTTAAAACAAGATAGCGTAAGTATATATGGATTTCAAAGCACCAAAATAATTGTTTTTTAATAATTAATCGACCTTCAATATTATTGATTCATTATACAATTTATCATTAATTGAAGTAAATTAGCGTCATGAGTGATTTGTATATCAATATTTTTTTGAATGTATGTGTTTATAAGTATTCAAAATTGACGAGATTATAGTACATTTTAAAAACGTATTCTGAATAACATAAAAAAAAGTTTAATTATGATAAAAGATTTTAAGTATGAAAATTTATTTTTAATAAACTAATAAAAAATTAAAAATAATATGATCATTATTTTAGTTAAATGAGTTTGAAGAATTAAATTAGTCTATTATTAAAAAAGACTTTAATGACATGTCATGCCAACTAGGAGAAGTGATGTTTTTGAATTGTCAAGTATATTTGAAGGAAATAGTAATAGTTGGGTGATATTGTGGTCCTAAATAAAATATAAATAATATTTCAAAATAATTTTTTTGACTTGGATGACAATTTAGGAAATTGACTCATATACTTATTAATTAACTAAACTTAGAAGCATTAATTCTTGATAATCCAAATGTTGCCTAAGTCAGTGAGTATGCACTTATGTAGTCGTTATTGAAATATACCTATTCATTGGATTGTATATTTCGAAGCTAACCTAGATTGGAATCTTTTAATTGCCAATTAAAACAAAGATTTTCTTGTTTATTCTTGTCACTCTATTATTCATCATATAATGTTACTAATTACTAGGAACATTTAATATTTGCAATTTGATTGATTTAAGGGAAGGAGGGATGTTTTATAAGGACAAACAATTACTTGTAAACTTTTGGCAATTAGACTGTAAATTAATTTGTATTTAGATTGTCTGCTGGTCTTCTCTTTCCTAGCCCCATTTCTTGTGTTATGGACTACTGACTTATTCCTGTTAAATATTATTATATCATATGTAGTGGAGCTTCACTAAGTCGGTTTGGAGAATAAAATATTCATAAATTGTACTAGCTAATATTTCATGAAGATAAAGGTGTTGTTTATGAAAAACTCGCAGAAATAAAGTATTAAATAAAATTGCTTGTTTATTTTCTAGTCTCTAATAAAAATAGCAGATACTTTCTCAAAAATATTTTCTACTATCTCTAATAAAAATAAAAGATATTTTCTCAAAAAAAATTTCATTCATAAATCAAATACTAAAAAAAATTTTCGAAAAAATTTTTCTACTTACCAACCAAACATGAGAAAATAAGTCAAAAATCTGTTTGTTTTCCAGAAAAATATTTTTCATCGATAACATTTTCCTCCATACCAAACACACCCAGAGTATTCAATAAAAATGCTTTCTTAGTACCTCTTTCGTCCAACAATCGTTGTCACTATATTATTGGGATGTCCAATAATACTTGTACAACTTTATGAATTAATGGATAATTTTACACGTAATTCTTAATTTATTCTTATCAAATAATTATAATCATTTCTCTATAACATTTTTCAAGACATTGTATTTATTATAATAAAAAGGGTGATATAGTAAATTTATCCTTCTATTTATAGTTTCTTAAGAAGTGTGTAAAGTCGTGAACAAATATTATTAAAGAGAGAGTAATAATATTTAAGCAATAACAACTAATTTTATATTATATATTTAAAGAATAATTAAGGTCTTTAAGTATTTTATAGTAGAATTCCTTTAAAGCCTTATTCAAGGCCAAATCATAAAACAAACCCTTAGACTTGACCTCTCTCCTCATTTTGGCACTTTAATTCAAATTTGTTTAAGTTAGTATAGACCCTTTGACCCACACAAAAATATGTATCTTTTCTCCTTTTTAGCCCTTTGAATTAGCATTTGATACATATATCTTTTCTTTATTTTTTTCTCTAAGAAATCTAAGTGGACAGCTTTGAGTTGATACGTATGTATATCTATGTATATGTGTATTAGAATATGAGAGTTAATAAAAACTATTATCAATTTTTTTTTATGTCTTCTAAGTATTTTAATGGTTAGTTATTGTGATTTATGATATTTTTTATTTAGTTTCAAATATAAAAATTATTTAAAACACTTACAGCTTTTATATGGGATTTTTTTCCAAAACTTTTAGTGCTACATAAATTAGAAAAAAAAAGTATCCTATATTATTTGAAAATGAAGTACAAAGTATTATAATTACAACAACCAATAACTTCAAAATTTAAAAGAAGTAAAAAATAATTGGGGTGTTCTAAATTCTATTACTGTCATATAAATTGAAACAAAGAAAGACATATATTATTAAAAAAAAATACATAATATTCTATAAATCGCAGCAATTGGCAACAAAAAATATTTAAAAATTTAGATGATTGTTCAAATTTTATCTATATCACATAAATTGAGGAAAAAATATGTTAAGCCCGTGCTAGAACAAATTTCTATATCTAATTCTAACTAGAAAATGACTTTAAGTTATATTGTCAAAAAAAAAAAACCCTAATTTAAAAATTTCTTATGTATTTGGCATTATTAAAACTAAAAATTCTGTATACATACTACTTAGTTAAGAGAAGCTAATTTATGACTTCTCACTTCATTATCACAATTTTCCCATTAACTAGCCACAGGACCGCTCAATGTAATTGAAGACTTAAAATAAATTTTAGTTGGAGGATTAAAATCTAACCAAATTTTATATATTTTTTTAATTTGAAATCTAATTTTCAAACTTTTAGATGCAAAATTATTGCTTAATAGTTTTTTATAATCGATTTCTTCAAATACTTATTTCCACAATAGTTTCAAGTAAGATTTTATCAACTTATTGACAAATATTCTTTCAATGAGGCAATCATTATAGAATTGTTAACATAATTCAAATAAGTAATAAATGAAATTGATAAAATTTGAATAAAAATAATAAAGTTTAGGATTATGAAATTTGATTCAAAAAGTTGGTAATTTAGTATAATCTATTTTAATATGCTTGTTGCCATCAAGGCTGCTCGGTGCTTTAAGAAATAAGGCATATGTCTTAGGCTTCCAATTTTTAGAACATCAAAATTTTACTAAGAATAAGTTGTATATTAAATTTTTAATTAAAAATTAATTATTTATAATAAAAAATATATTTTTAAAATAAACTATATTATTTTATTTTCTCTTTAATCCCATTCATATCAGAAGAAATGAAGTAAATATTGTTTTGCCTCATTATATTCTCTCCACTAACACTTACATTATTTTGTTCTTTTTAACTCATTTGTACGCTTCTTCTTTTTAACTCATTTGTACGCTTCTTCTCTTGTTATCAAATTTTAATAAGTTAAAAGTAAATATTTTGCCTCATTATATTCTCTCCACTGACACTTACATTATTTTGTTCTTTTTAACTCATTTGTACGCTTCTTCTCTTGTTATCAAATTTTAATAAGTCAGAGTATTACTTTGTCATAAATATTTATCAATATTCGAAAAGATTAAATAAAGTGAATTGTAAATTCTTTTCTTATTTCTTTTGAATTTTTAGCATTACAACAAGCATATTAAAGTGGAGACTAATTAAGGCTTCATTTGTTTCTATTAAGATTAAAAGGTCTGAATCTAAATACACATCTGAATATTAAGATTTGCATTAAGATCTAGTAAGTTTAATTTGAATACACATCTGAATATTAATATGTGGTCTTTAAATCTGAACAGTAAATAATTAATGTTGTTTGTTTTCAATATCTGAATGTGGAAGTAAAATTAAACATTATATTAATAAATATTATAAAACTTTCATTTCAACAAAATATATCATTTTTTATTAAAAAAAATCATGTTTTGGAGTACTATTTTTTCATTCAAAAACCTAGATAATCAACTGTTTGCAACAAATACTAAACATATAAAAAATAAATAAACCACACAAATAAAATCTGAAGAAACATAATTTTATTGATCAAGATAGATTGCGGGTACAATTCTATTGATCCCTTGATTCTACTCTCCTAAGATTTATCCATGATTCGATGGCCGTTAGTGGCGTATTTCTCGAACTAGGATGATTTAGATTTTACCTCTCTATATGAATAATCCTTCATTTGCGGAGTATTCGAAATCTTGATCTCTTTATGGAATTTTCTGAGATACCTTTTAAAAGGATTTAGTATCCTTTATATAGGTATAAACTAGTATTTAAGGTTGAGTAGCCTTCAAGAATCCTAATTTGAGTTGAGCACAATTTGTAGAGTCTCAACACGAATTAAACTCATCTTGTAGAGTCCCACAAAATTTCAATGTCTATAAAAGACCCCTGCTTCAAGATTTGTCGGAGTGTAGACTTGATGAAACTAAAGACGAGGCTTGAAGTACTCATTCTTCCACCTTTGCAGCTTCAGATTTTCAGACTTGATTTATGAGAGAAGAGATGAAGGGCAGATTTGGTACCACTGGGCATGCCAATTTGTTTGCCACAAATTTTAAGCATATGAAAAATAAATAAAATACACAAATAAAATCTTAAGAAACATAATTTTATTGATTAAGATAGCGGGTACAGTTCTGTTGATCCCTTGATTCTACTCTCCTAAGATTTGTCCATCATTCGAGGGCCGTTAGTGGCGTATTTCTCGAACTAGGACGATTTAGATTTGACCTCTATATGAATAATCAATCAATTTGTGGAGTATTCGAGATCTTGGTCTCTTTATGAAATTTGTGAGATGTCTTTTAAGAGAATTTAGTACCCTTTATATAGGCATAAAGTAGGGTTGAAGGTTGAGTAACCTCCAAGAATCCTAATTTGAGTTGAGCACAATTTGTAGAGGAGTCTCAACTCGAATTGAACGCATCTTGTAGAGTCCCACAAAATTTCAATGTCTACAAAGGGCGTGTCAGAATTTGTAGACAATAAAATTCGCGTGGAGAAAACAATAATCAAGAACGAAAAATTATAGCAACAATCAATTATTATTTCAAGTACAAGTGTACTTGAACTTGGACTTGAACTTTATGTTGAACTTTATCTTGATCTAGAACATGAACTTGAATTTTATCTTGATCTTGACTTAGTTGAATCCAAGGCTTCGAGCTTGATCTTGAATCCGACGGTCTTGATCTTGATCGTTCTTGATCTTTATCGTTCTTGAAACTTGAATGCTTGAATGCTTGAATTCTTGAACTTGTAGAGAAATATGCAGCTTTTGATCCACGAGCTTTCTCTAGCTTCTTGTTAAAATTCTTGGTTCTCTTTTTCTGAATTATGAGACCCCTATTTATATTTTAGAATAGTGAAGTAGCGATTGGAACAAGACTCCCTTCGGCCAATCAGATTTAAGTGAAATATCATATGGACTTTATGGAGCGGACTTTAATTAAATTTATATTTTTTGAATTTGAATAATTAAATCAATTATATTAATCCATATTATTTATTTGGACTAATATATTCATTAATTTAATATAATCTAAACAACTTTATAAATTTATATTTAATAAATTTTAAGTGACTACACCAACAATACACCAAAAATATTATTACAACAGTGTTCTTGACACACGTCAATATAAGAAAATTATTAATATAAAAAAATACTTGAAAGGATTTATGAAAACTTATCAGTTGGAAAAAATGGTCTTTGATTGAGAAAACAGAGAAAGAAAGCTTTTAGTTATGAGATAAAAAGGCACCCCAAAGCAGAGAAGCTACGATTTATTATTTGATAACTTAACAAATGAGTCTGAATATTGTTAAGAGTCTCCTATAGATTTGATTCGTTCAGACCTCGTCAGACCCTTAAGAGATTTTTTTAAAAATAAAACAAATGAACTTAATGGGTTGAATATGAATGATTCATACTCAGAGCTAAAAATCAAACTTACTTAATGGGCTGAATCTGAATGATTAAGATTCAGACCTCCATTATGAGCAAAGGAATGAGGCCTAAGTGTCAACTTTTTGAACCGGATTCTATGATTTTAACTTTTATTATTATTTGAAATTTTTCACTACATTACTTATCTGTTGAATTATGTTAACAAGTCATATAGTGTTTGCATCGGTGAGGGATGTCTTTCAACATTAAAATGATAAATTTTTACCTAAAACTAACAACTGAAGCAAAAAATTTAAAGAAATTATTTATTAAAAAAAATAATTGATAACTTGCATCTAAAAAATGTGAGAAAAATAAATTTTAAATTACGTTGAGTCATCCTTGATTGCAATGCTTGAAAACTCAAAAAAATAATAATTACAATTCACATTATTCAACACTTTCAGACTATTAATTCTTATTTTTAACAAAAAGTTACTCTAACTTAGCAAATACTTGAAAAAAGAATATGCACAAAAGTTAAAAAGAATAAATTAGGGATAATGCACAAGTACCCCCTCAACCTATGCCCGAAATCTCAAAGACACACTTATACTATACTAAAGTCCTATAACCCCCCTAACTTATTTTATCAATAATTTTCTACCCCTTTTCGGCCTACGTGGCACTATCTTGTGGGTTCAACGCTGATTGAGTTTTTTTTCAAGCTAGTGACACATAAGCCGAAAAGGAGTAGAAAATTACTTATAAAATAAGTTATGGGGGGTAATAGGACCTTAGTATAGTATTAGTGTGTCTCTGAATTTCGAGCATAGGTTGAGGGGGTACTTCTGCATTTTCCCAATAAGTTAATGTGAAGGTAGGTAGACATAATGTAATTAGACAAAAAAAATTCTTTGATTTTTTCTATTTGAGAAAAAAATTTCAAGAAAATAAAATAATATTAATTTATTAGAAGAGTGTTACTTTCTCTATTTTAATATAGAATGATCCAATTTTATTTTAGTTTGTTTAAAAAGAATGATCATTTTTCTTTTTTGATAACTTTTCATGTGATATATTTAAGGCCACAAAATTAAATGGCATTTGATACATTTGACATATCTTTAATCATAAGATCATCTATCTTTTCTTAAACGTTATTCCAAGTTAAATTAGATCATTTTTTTTAAACAAAAAAAGTATGTTTTTTATTACAAATAATATTTTTTTTTCTGATACAAAATTAACCATACTTCATTGAGTCAATTCCCTAAACAGAAAAGGGTCTAAAATATCTTTGAAGTATTGAAAATGGTACAAAATTACCCTTCATCCACCTATTGGCTCCAGAATGCCCTTTTCATCTACCTATTGACTCCAAAATACCCTTGTCATCCACCTTTGAGTTTAAAATTGACACTTATTTAATGATTTTAAATTTTAACTATTTAAATATTTTTAAAATACTTGATGTTCAACTATTGGTTATAATTTAATTTATTTGTATTATTTATAAACCAACCCACACCAATTACTGTCACGACCCAAAACGGGTCGCGAGTGGCACCCACACTTATCCTACTATGTGAGCGAACCAACCAATCTAAACCCCAACATTTCAACCATAATAAACAAAATATAATGCGGAAGACTTAAAACTCATTAATGAAAATCGATTGAATAACTTCTAAAAGCTCAATACTTATTGTTCCCAAAAACTGGAAGTCATCACCACAAGAACATCTATCCTCAAATTACTAAATCTAAGAGTATCTAAGAAGCTAAAATAAGTTAAACAGCTAGTCCATGCCAAAACTTCAAGGCATCGAGACATGAATGAGAGAGAATCCAGTCCAAGCTAGGAACAATAGCTCACCCTGAAATCTGACGTGATGAAGACTGGCTAGAGTTGAGGACGAGTTGAAGTCGATGGCACGTTTGCTGCACTCCACAAATAACAATGAAGAAAATTACAAGTAGGGGGTCAGTACAAGGCACAAGTACTGAGTAGGTATTATCGGCCAACTCAAAATAGAAAGCAATATATATCGAATAAAACATAAAACCAACCAAATACTTAACAGGTGATAGCAACAAGTATAAGAATCATTTACAACAACACCAAACACATCTATGAGGACTCAAGCCTCCACCATACTCTTTTGGGAAATAGGTTTCTATTGTAATCTGAGTATGTTAGCATAATTCAAGATTAATCTCTTTGTTCTTCTTGTGTCGGAACGTGACACTCCGATCCTCTACTACTATGTGTCGGAACTTGACACTCCGATCCCCTACTATCCTGGTGTCGGAACGTGACACTCCGATCCTCTACTATCCTGGTGTCGGAACGTGACACTCCGATCCTCTACTATCCTGGTGTCGGAACGTGACACTCCGATCCTCTACTATCCTGGTGTCGGAACGTGACACTCCGATCCTCTACTATCCTGGTGTCGGAACGTGACACTCCGATCCTCTACTATCCTGGTGTCGGAACGTGACACTCCGATCCTCTACTATCCTGGTGTCGGAACGTGACACTCCGATCCTCTACTATCCTGGTGTCGGAACGTGACACTCCGATCCTCTACTATCCTGGTGTCGGAACGTGACACTCCGATCCTCTACTATCCTGGTGTCGGAACGTGACACTCCGATCCTCTACTATCCTGGTGTCGGAACGTGACACTCCGATCCTCTACTATCCTGGTGTCGGAACGTGACACTCCGATCCTCTACTATCCTGGTGTCGGAACGTGACACTCCGATCCTCTACTATCCTGGTGTCGGAACGTGACACTCCGATCCTCTACTATCCTGGTGTCGGAACGTGACACTCCGATCCTCTACTATCCTGGTGTCGGAACGTGACACTCCGATCCTCTACTATCCTGGTGTCGGAACGTGACACTCCGATCCTCTACTATCCTGGTGTCGGAACGTGACACTCCGATCCTCTACTATCCTGGTGTCGGAACGTGACACTCCGATCCTCTACTATCCTGGTGTCGGAACGTGACACTCCGATCCTCTACTATCCTGGTGTCGGAACGTGACACTCCGATCCTCTACTATCCTGGTGTCGGAACGTGACACTCCGATCCTCTACTATCCTGGTGTCGGAACGTGACACTCCGATCCTCTACTATCCTGGTGTCGGAACGTGACACTCCGATCCTCTACTATCCTGGTGTCGGAACGTGACACTCCGATCCTCTACTATCCTGGTGTCGGAACGTGACACTCCGATCCTCTACTATCCTGGTGTCGGAACGTGACACTCCGATCCTCTACTATCCTGGTGTCGGAACGTGACACTCCGATCCTCTACTATCCTGGTGTCGGAACGTGACACTCCGATCCTCTACTATCCTGGTGTCGGAACGTGACACTCCGATCCTCTACTATCCTGGTGTCGGAACGTGACACTCCGATCCTCTACTATCCTGGTGTCGGAACGTGACACTCCGATCCTCTACTATCCTGGTGTCGGAACGTGACACTCCGATCCTCTACTATCCTGGTGTCGGAACGTGACACTCCGATCCTCTACTATCCTGGTGTCGGAACGTGACACTCCGATCCTCTACTATCCTGGTGTCGGAACGTGACACTCCGATCCTCTACTATCCTGGTGTCGGAACGTGACACTCCGATCCTCTACTATCCTGGTGTCGGAACGTGACACTCCGATCCTCTACTATCCTGGTGTCGGAACGTGACACTCCGATCCTCTACTATCCTGGTGTCGGAACGTGACACTCCGATCCTCTACTATCCTGGTGTCGGAACGTGACACTCCGATCCTCTACTATCCTGGTGTCGGAACGTGACACTCCGATCCTCTACTATCCTGGTGTCGGAACGTGACACTCCGATCCTCTACTATCCTGGTGTCGGAACGTGACACTCCGATCCTCTACTATCCTGGTGTCGGAACGTGACACTCCGATCCTCTACTATCCTGGTGTCGGAACGTGACACTCCGATCCTCTACTATCCTGGTGTCGGAACGTGACACTCCGATCCTCTACTATCCTGGTGTCGGAACGTGACACTCCGATCCTCTACTATCCTGGTGTCGGAACGTGACACTCCGATCCTCTACTATCCTGGTGTCGGAACGTGACACTCCGATCCTCTACTATCCTGGTGTCGGAACGTGACACTCCGATCCTCTACTATCCTGGTGTCGGAACGTGACACTCCGATCCTCTACTATCCTGGTGTCGGAACGTGACACTCCGATCCTCTACTATCCTGGTGTCGGAACGTGACACTCCGATCCTCTACTATCCTGGTGTCGGAACGTGACACTCCGATCCTCTACTATCCTGGTGTCGGAACGTGACACTCCGATCCTCTACTATCCTGGTGTCGGAACGTTACACTCCGATCCCCTAATTCTCATTATTTTAATTCATCAAGCCTTCTTTTATACCAAG
>NC_028639.1:10572515-10610782 GCF_001406875.1 Solanum pennellii
TTTCAAGGTTATCTCCTTTAACCCCCAAGTAATTGAATTATTAACATTAACCCACTAACTTTATAATTATAAGCAGGAATAGTCCAAAACGCCCCTTAAAAACTTTTAACGGAAACCCGACCCAGTCAGGGTTACGCAGTCTGTGACGGTCCGTCATGACTGTGACGGTCCGTCCTGCATGTCCGTCATAAAGTTCAGAGAGTTAATTCTGTGGAAAGATTTGTGACGGTCCGTCGTGCCAACGACGGTCCGTCCTGACATTCCGTTGTGAAGTTTAGAGAGTCGATCTCAGTGCCCAAATTTTCAGAATCTAAGTGTTTTGGAACGAGACCCCCTCGACGGTCCGTCGTGCCCATGACGGTCCGTCGTGGGATCCGTCGACCCAGACAGTCATTACCAGAAATAAACTCTACTGCTCAAAACGACTAAACAGGTCGTTACAATTACTAACTAAACTCCACCCAATTAATAATCCAACTATAATATCGAAATCGTCATAAACACTACTAAAACAAGATGAAATTATAGATTCATGAAAATGGCATCCAAAATTATTCGAGTCCGAATCGAAGCCCCAATTAATTTTATGTTGAGCCACTTATTTAGGAGGACACTTTCAATTTGATTCTCTTACAAGATTGAATTAGAAATTTATGATTAAAGGTAAATAAGTAATACATCCCGAATTAATTCATGCACTTTTTTAAATATAATTTTATAAATATCCATGATTTTTTTCAAAATCTTTAATATATTATTTTGAAAAAAAGTTACTTTTGAAGTAACACACATAATTGAGACGTAAGAATAATTAAGATGAACATAGTCAGACTTATAAGTTTATCGGTAATTTTTATTTAGACACTTGAATGTATGATAATTTACTTCTAGATATTGTCGTCTCAAATTTTTAAAAACACTCAATTGGCAGTAGCTTTTCTGTTGTTGCATTAATAATGTGACGGATTTATTAATTTGGAGGGTTTAATTAGTAATGGGTGGGTAGTGGATTGATTTATAAAGTATACTAATAAGTTAAATTATAACAAATAGTTGAGCGTCACGTATTTAAAAAAAATATTTAAATAGTTTAAATTATAAACCGTTAAATAAGTGGTCAATTTTGAACCAAAAGGTGGATGACAAGGGTATTTTGAATCCAATAAGTGGGTGGGAAGGGTATTTTGGAGCCAATAGATGGATGGAGGGTAACTTTGTACCAATTCCAATACTTTGAGGGTATTTTAGGCCCTTTTACGCTCCCTAAATGGTCACCCAAGTTAAGAGATTTGTGTTGATATCATTTATGTTATATTTAGGACCAAAATATCACTCAACTATCACTATTTTCCTCCAAATATACTTGACACTTTAAAATCATCACTCTCTCCTAGTTGGCATGACATGTCATTAAATTCTTTTTTTTAATAATAGACTAATTTAATTCAATGAACCTATTTAACTAAAATAATGATCATATTAATTTTAATTTGTTTTTATTCTATTAAGAATAAATTTTCATACTTAAAATCTTTTATCATAATTAAACTTTTTGTTTTTTTATGTTATGAAGAATACATTTTTAAAATGTACTATAATTTTATCAATTTTAAATACTTATAAACACATACATTCAAAAAAATATTGATCTACAAATCACTCATTAACGCTAATTTACATCAATTAATCATAAGTCGTATAATAAAACAATAATATTAAAAGTCAATAAAATAATATTAATTATATATTTTGCAATTCATGCTTCCGATATTATTTTTTTAAAAAAAAAAAGAAGAAGAAGAAAGTGAATAATATTATATTTTTTATCTATTAGAATTACTAAATACATCAAAATTCTCCTTAAATGCTAGTTGATATGCCCTGTCATTTATAATCATTTTAAAAAGATACTAGACTTATTTAATTCATCAAACTTATGTCTCTAAATAAATATATAAATTACATGAGAATTCATGAAGATTATAAGGAAAGTAATTTAAAAAGTTTAGTAACTTTATATATTGTCACCAAACAAAATTCAATGAAAAAAATCTCTGTGTCCACTTATTACCTGATAATTTTAAAATTCCTAACTAAATTATTTGAAAATTTTAAATAATTTTTTTGATAAAAATTTTTAGATAAATTTGTAAGGTTGACAAAAAAATTGGTAAGAAAGACAAAATTATTATTTAACTTTTTTTAATTTTATTTTTTATTATATATTATATTATATTATAATTTTCATACAATTAAATATCAATAAATAAACTAATAATTAATTGAATTTACTTATTTAATTCATAGTATACATATTATATGAGATTAATATACTGATAAATAAAGATCAAACTTTTATTTTCTATAAATATTATTCACTTACTATTTTCTTTTAAAAAAGATATTGTAAGTATTTATGGACTTCAAAGCATCCAAATAATTATTTTTTAATAATTAATCGACCTTTAATATTATTGATTTATTATACAATTTATGATTAATTGAAGAAAATTAGCATTCATGAGTGATTTGTATATTAATATTTTTTGAATGTATGTGTTTATAAGATTTAAAATTGATGATATTATAGTACATTTTAAGACGCATTCTGCATAACATAAAAAAATAAAAATTTTAATAATGATAAAAGATTTTAAGTATGAAAATTTATTCTTAATAAATTAATTTAAAAAATTAAAAATAATATGATAATTATTTTAGTTAAATGAGTTTAATAAATTAAATTAGTCTATTATTAAAAAAAAACTTTAATGACATGTCATGCCAACTAGGAGAAGTGATGTTTTTGAATTGTCAAATATATTTGGAGGAAAATAGTGATAGTTGGGTGATATTTTGGTCCTAAATGAAACATAAATGATATTTTAAGATAATTCTTTTAACTTGGGTGACCATTTAGGATGTTAGACTCATACTTCATATTTAGTAAATATTTTCTTTTTGGGAGTGGGGGTGGGAGGTTGCAAAATTGGTGGCTAAGGCACAAAACATGTTAAACCATTGCCCTCTTTTCTCTAAACACATGTTCTCTGATTTCCTAGAAATTTGAAGATTTCTCTGTCTCGTGCTTGTCCCTCTCATAATTTGTTTAATTTAAATGCTNATATATATATATCTTAGGTTCAATCAATTCTATTTCATTTGTTAAAAGATATTTGTCTAGTCAAAACAAAAAGTTCTTGAAGACACTAAAATTATATATTTGGCTAAGGAATAAATTTTCAATAAATAACAAGCACTAGTATTAAAACAAATCAAGTGTTAGTAAAACCATTTCGTAAAATATGCTTTGTTCATCTTATATGGCCGACCAAGTTATCCTCATGGCCTTGAATAATGCTAACCTTAATATTGTTGAAGAGAATTTCAAGGCTTAGATTCCAAGTGTGGTTTGGGTTTGGGGTCATGGGGCCATGTACCAAAATGGACTCATTGGGAAATTATATTGGATGATTTTGAAAATAGATGATCTTAAATTTTTGGCCCCTTCTTACAGTGTGTATCAGTATGAATTGATTTTTTTATTTTTGACTTATAAGTCAAAAGTCTTTAAAGATTGTTCATTTTAAATTCAATAAAAAATTAGTGTTTTGCTCATAAGATGAGTGAGGTCAAAAAGTTTAAGATCACTCACCTCTAAGAGCCTGTTTGGCTCAGCTTAAAAGCTGGTCAAACTGACTTAAAAGCTGGTTTTTGACTTATTTAGCTGTTTGGCAATACTCAAAATAACTTATTTTAAGTTAAAAAAAACTTATTTTAAGCCAAAAGTTTAAGCTGGGGTAGGGGTGTTTTTTTTATTTTAGCTTATAAGCTGTTTTAAGTTGACCACATTTTTACCTTTTTGCCCTTAATATTTTTATACAATCTCCAAATTACCCACATAACCCTAACATCTCTTTCTTCCATTTTTCCCTTTTCATGTTTGGCATAGCTGCTGAACTTCTTCCTGTTCTTCCAACTTGAAGTGAAGATAAACCTTGAAATAAATTTTTTCGATTATTTTTTAATTAGCTTTCTTCCTTTTCTCTCGATTGATGCTGATAATATGTTGAAAAATAAAAATTTATATTCCTCTTATAAATAATTTGTGATAACAAAGAAATATGTGGATGATAGACAATTATTATTACCTATGGATGAAACTAAAATAAATCTTAAATCGTTCTTTGATCTATTCAAATTATATATATCTTTAAAATCTATAATAAGTTTATATTCCTCTTACAAATAATTTGTGATGAGAAAGAAATATGTGAATGATAGCAAAATATAATTATTTATGGCTGTAAAATATAAATTAATTAACTTTTATTATGTTAACAGCTTTTAAGGGTATTTCAGACATTTTGATTTAAAAAGCTGTTTATCAGCACTTATTTGCCAAACATATCAACAACTTTTTTTTTAACTTCAGCACTTTTATCCAAACGCATAACTGCTTATTTTAAAAATAAGTTTCAGCACTTTCAAAAGTACTTTTTTAAAGCTGCTTTTATTAAGCCCATCCAAACGGGCCCTAAGTCTATTTATGTAACTTTTAATTGAAATTGAATACCTCTGACACTAATAAAATTAATAAATGTGATGAATCACTGGAATTTTATTACTTTCTCTTTTTTTATTTATGTGATGTATTTTGATAGTTTAATTGGATAGTAAAATTGGAAAAGCAAGATTATTTTAAAAAAACTATTGTGGTGATATGAAACAAGTCATTGCCAATTGTATTCCTACAAATCATCTCGTTAAAGATAAAATAAGAAGTTGCAAGTTTAATTGTTTTTCAATATAAAAATGTCTTTTTTTTTGGAACGATTTAAAATATGAAAATGCTTCACGTAAATTAGATTGCAGAGTGCGGAGTTATTAAATATTAAACTCAAATATTAAGAGTATAAGGTGTTCAATGATAAAAATATTACTCCCTCCATATCAATTTATACGAGTTAATATGACTTGACTCGGAGTTTAAAAAAAAGAAATTTTGAAATTTGTGATCTAAAATAATTTATAGAATTTGTATGACTGTAAATTATTTCATTAAGGGTAAAATAAGCATTTTAAAGTTAAAATTGTTACCAGATACAAAAATGTGTCATTCTGTTTTTAGACGGACTAAAGAAGAAAGTAAGTCATATAGATTGAAAGAAAGCGAACAAAAATTAATTTGTCAAAGTTTAAATTGTTATTTTGTCTCTGTATTCGACTAATGCACTCTCATTTAGTTGAACAAGGGAGGAACTAGCCTTTAGATTATTGATTTGGTAATTATTTTTTTCCATGTTTTACCCTCAGCATTATAATTACTCATTACTTATTCATCGAATCAGTTTCCAAGTTCTAATACTATTAGTATGAATAATATAATAAAATACTCGTATAAATCATTGTTTCTCAAAGGACATGCAAAAACTTAAAGTTAAAAAGTAAAAATGAACTGGAAAAGTATATAATATGTATACAATAATCTAAAACATTAAACCCATGTACTTAAACTCCTAGTTTGGGAGTTTGAAAGTTTGGACCACACCCCTTGTTCTTCCTCTATAAGAAGACCTCCTCTTTGCATTTCAAATCCAAACTCTATAATTCAATTTCTTCTAATTGAGTAAACCAATATTTACAATTTGCAAGCAAAATTACCTACCAAAATGAGGAGGAGAAATACTGCTACATATGAGAATTCGAAAAAGAGGATATCAAGTGGAAAACTTGGAAGGTTTCTCAAAGAACAGAGAGGAAGGCTTTACATAATGAGAAGATGTATAATCATTCTAATTTGTTGGCACGACTAGCAACTTAGAAATTGTGCATTCTGAGTTTAAAATGTAGTAGGTTTTAACATATATTCCTTTTTCTTTTTTGTTTTACATGATCGGTATTGGAAATTTACTGATCCAACTAATCTAAATTCACGTTGTATAGGTTTCACAATAAATAAAACTTACCCTATATAAAATTTCACGATTCTAATTAGGCACAAACTTGAGATCTCTTATTTTTTAGCATTATTTATACTAACTAATTTGTAATGGCAAGCATTGTCAGATATTCATCGAAGGGTGATTAGTTAAACAACATTAAACAAAAGATGTATATTGTTTATTGAACTATATATATAGGTCTATTTTTATATATAAAAGTCAAATCACTCAATAACAATATTATGCATTCCAATATTTTTTAGTTATTGTTGTAAAGAAATGTTATTTCAAAAAACATATCATAAAACGTAATATGAAAGATCAATTTCACATAAAACATGGTTATTATAGTAAAATGCCATTACAAAGCAAATAGATGTTATACATAATTCTAATGGTATATAAAATTTTGAACATCCTTGATAAAGTTTCAAGCTTCTCCACCCTTCTAAGCTCTTTCACCCCTAATTCTTCTGGCAAGCTAGATATTCTTGGGCATGATAGTAACACACTTGGCATAAATGGCGCACATATATACTAATTTTATCTCCATTTCTTAAACAATTATATATATACGATCAATACTCATATCCTTTAAAACTAGGATTGATTAATTATTTTTACATTTTGAACTCCTAATTTAGTGTTTTAATTTAAACAAATATCTTAATCTACGGAGTATGAGTTAGGGTAAAACTCAAACTCTAACATTTCTTCTTCATTTTCACTTGAAGAGTCAAAATTTACTGAGAAGAAACATTATATTAAAATGGACACATCAAATTCTTAGCCTTTGATTTTCTTCACTCTCAAATCAATTCCTCGCGAATCCACTATTTTTTCTCGCAAGGAGAGACATCAGTCGCCTGCAGGGACAAATGGGTATCATTGTAGCAGAGATTTCAAGCCCAATAAATTTATCAAATTCGACATTGACATACCTTGTATACTATAAATCAACAAAGAAACTTCGTTTCACTTCTCCCGCCGGATCTAGGCACATTGAGAACACCGATGAGTCAAAAGGTGAAGCAAACACCACCGTGGTGAGATGCCATGACAAGTCACGAGCATAATTGGAAAGTTTCAATAAGCAGAGATTTTACACATGTATTTGACACATTATTGATGTATCTAATACATTATTGAGATACGATTATATGTATCTAATTTTTATCAATGTATCTTATAAAGTGTGTATGTAGCTAATGAATATATTAGAGATTTACATTTACGCATGTATTTGACACAATTTATTTTGTCTTGTATCCGAATCTTGTCATATATATATGATCTTATATCATGAATCATAATATTATCATATATATTTGTTTTTTATTACAATATTTCTAGCTATTTTCATATTTATGTGAGATACATGTTTTTGGATATAACCTATGAAATTGATACTTAATACATCAAATTATACATATAAAAGATACATGAAATAATATTATATCATATAAATAGATACATGAAATTAATAATATATTTTATTAATAGATAAATTGAATTAATACTAGATACTTCTATTATATATATGCATGTACTTGTATGATACTCATGTATTTAAGTGTTTAGTTGGTTGGATACACTATTTATTGATAATAGATACATCAAATCAATGAATATATTATTGTAAGAGTAATAAAATGAAACTAATCAAATTACATAACAAAGATATACATGTTTTATTAATAATATAATAAAATGAAATTAATTAAACATAGATATAATCCTTGATTTTTGTCTTATATTAAGGGATTTAACTATTTTAAATTTTTAAAATTAATTATCTATTTTGAAAATCCTCGACATAACTCCACTGATTAAGGAAATAATTTACAACAAATTAATTTAAATAAATAAAATACGTATCTCAATTTTAACATTCGACAGATATATGTATCTTTCATATTCAGACTCACGTATCCTAAGCACGAAATATGATAGAAGAAGTAATATTTCAAACTATCGAAAATCTCAGTAATTAAAATCTAAACTAATAGAATTTATGTAGTTTGTCCAATTTGATTGGTATCTTCAAACAATCCGACAAGGTATGCCTTTGCTGCTTCTTGAAGGCCAACACAACATGTCACTTGAAATGCATATCAGTTTTGAAGTTTTGAACAAGCTTACAAACAAGCTTCTAGAATGATAATTTACTGATCAACAATTCAGTACTCTTCTAGTCTTGGGGTGTAGTTATTTTGTTTCCAAATTTATGGTTATTGGACTATTTTTAAGTATTATTCATACCTATTTATATTTTTCAAGCTTTGTTGACAGCTAATTTTGATCCTCCTTGATGATAATTAATTTTCGAGCCTCTTGATTCCCAATCGAGTTGAAATAATTAAAATTCAAAGTTTTCTTTTAGTTATTTGTTAAAGTGTGTTAACCGTTTTATAATCTTTAAAGTGATATATGCGTACCTATATATATATATTTTTAATACGCTTAATTTATTTTATAAAATGTCCGAAATTGCATCAAAGATTTTAATTCCAGTTAACGCTTTGTTGAATTAGTTTTAGTAGTTTGTAGTTTGTTTCCTTAGTTTATAACTAATTTATTGGTTTGTTTTGCTATAGTTTAAGTACTATATTTGTTTATATATATATATATATATATATATATATATATATATATATTATGTGTAGTTAGTTTATTTTATGAATATTCGAAAATCATTTCAAAAGGATTTTGAATTTTTATTTAACATTTTTATTAAATTAATTTTGTCTAAATGGTTGGTTTACATTTTCGAGTCTTTGATTATAACTAAGTTAACTATTTTTTCTCGTTTAAATTTTTAAGAGGTTCGTCGATTAATTAAATGTCAATCCAAGTTACTAAAATTTAATTTTGGTTACACTTTAAATTCATTTGGCTGTAATGATTGGGCCAAATTCAAAAGTTCTTGTCTAACTTCTCCTTCCAGACCAATTTTGGGCCAGTGTACATCATGCCTTTATTTCGAAATTTCCAGCCCACTCATCTTTCTTCAACTCTTGTAACCCAAGCTATAGTTATGAAGATTAAAGTTCTTTGTTTTAGCTGAAATTTGTGTCTTGGCTTACTTAGTGTTGAATATGATTTGTACAGGTGTATGAATTTGAAGTTTATTATATTTTTTTCTCTCCAAATCGATTTCAAGTTTATAATTCGATATAAATATTTGTCTTTAATATTTTCCAAAATTTTGCTCATTTGGTTTCAAATTTTCAGTTAGTCTTGGTTTGCCTCTGTTTGTTGTGAATTCAACATGTTCATTAAGTCTTAAGTATGTGCGAATCGACATAGCTTGGCGTCTCAATCCCATGTTCACTTCGAGGCTGCCCTCTTTAAGCCTCCTCTTGCTTATCAAATTTTATTCCTTTTTTCATTTCAAATATTTGATGCATAACTTTTCTAAAAGCATAAGTTTGTTGAGTTAATTTCAAGTGATCGTTTTATTTTCGTTACAATCAGGCTAAGTCGTTTGGAGCTTTGCTGTTAAACTTATCCATAGTAGCGGTAAATGGGTTTATTTTCATGAGTTATTTTGAAATATGAAAATCATGTTGTTTGTTTTATTTTCTCTTATTTTGTCTGTTGAGTTATAGAATAGGGGTTGTCTAGTTTTGATTGTATTTAGGAAAATATGACTTGCTTATAATGCTAATCACAAGTTTGGCAATCTGTTTCTATGATTTGTTTAGTTTATTTCTTGTCGCTTTCTATCTTTAATTTCATTCATGTTAAAAAAATATTTGATTGCATCACCGTGGTCAGTTTGTGGTTTGCTTAAAATATCGAGAGAGGATGGTTTGTTGTATGTGATTGTGGGAAAGTTTTGTGTATTTTTTGCATTCTGAGTATGATGTTAATTTCTTATTGTAACTGCAATTTGATGGGTCCAATTTGTTGTCCTTTTGACATCATAAGGGATTATTATCTTGATAAGTAGTGGCTTGTTCGTGAATGTAATATGGTTCTCATTTAAACTAACTAAGTCGTTTGATCTCATTCAAAATCATGTCTTAGATGTTCTCTTTTCATATGCTAATTTTATTTTTTCTTTCATTTGTTATATAAACCCCTTTCGAGTCCATGGTGGACTTCTTCCCCTTGCATTTCGAGAAAGAGTCGTGGAGGCTCAAGCTCCTATTTTGAGTCAACCCGTCTTATAAAGGGCATACAGGTCCCGAAGTGAAAAAGCCAAAGTGGAAGAGTTGAAGAAGTGGGGCCAAGAGGCCCACTTTATGTTATTTTATTTTTAGAAACATTGTATTTTGTAATTTTTGGGCCTAAGCCCTTGTCATTTTTGTACTATTACTTTGTTAGTTTAGGACAAGTACCGTTCAGATGGACCAAATGCCCAAAACTAAATGGGTCCAAATACCGGTCCAGACGAACAGGAAACCCGGATTTGGACCCCAAAATCTCTCTCTCTCTCTCTCTCTCTCTCTCTACTCTTTCTTTTTTATTTTTTTGTTTATTTATCCGCTATTATTTTTTATTAGCTTTAGGGTCGAAAATTCCAAATTCCCCTCGAAGCGCCCTAATGTTTTAGCGATTTAAAATTGAGTCAAGTTTATATAGTTTTTAAATAATAAACTCTACAAGTTAGATGTTTCACTCAAATAAAAAATTAAGAACTCACTTTCAAATAATAATTTCTAATAAATTTTATATCAAAATTTAAGTTAAACGGTTTTACTCAACTAAGTTAGTTTTCGGATAACCGCAAGTAAGCGGACGTATCAGGTGCTTTTGTACCTTCCTAAGGCGTTAATATGAATCCCCAAACCCCTAAAAAATCTTTCGACTTGATTTCCTGTTTAGTCAAATTGAAAGAATAGTTTTCTTAATTTTTTCTCAAAAATTAAGTGGCGACTCTAAAAAGTCCAAAAACATATAAAAATAATTTTCTCGAAAACTTTCGTATATAACAGAAATGGTGACTTCCGCTAGGGAATTAGAGGATTCTAACCTTAAAACTGACATTATTTGGCTATGTGTATAATTGTTTATTTGTTTATTTTATGTCATTATTGAAACTGTTGCATTCATGGCATAACATCTTCTGTCAAACGACGATTATTTTCATTTTCACTTAAAGGACGATTATGCGGGTTCGCAGTCGTTTGTTAACCAAAATTTTTCTCGGGGCACCCTGACGAGTGTAGTTGGCTACTTGATAGTCAACGATCGTTAACTGTCCCAGCCTAAGTAGTCCGTTTGGGTTACCCTTTCCACTCTAAATACAACTCCACTCCTAGTTAAACTAAGATAGAGCGAAACCAATCCCGAAAAGTAGCGCATTGGCCTAAGATGACCCAACACCCAAGGAGTGTTGGACCATTAGAAAGACCGCCTTGAGTCCAAAGAGCCCACGGCTCGATAGGACGATCATATTTGTATGTGAAATATGAAGGATGTATTGCATGTTTAACTGTTTGTTGTATCGTGGGGGTGGCAACTAACTAGTTGTATGTTTTTGTAGATGTCGAGTCAATTCCCTAGTTTCAACATGGTCACCAAAACACCTTACATTCTCTACGTATGGTGGAACAATCTCAAAGCTTTCCAAAAGAGAGAAATCTCAATTCACTTGGGCCACTTACCTTCGATGATGGACTTCAAGGTTTGTCCCATGTTTATCGAGGTAATAACGCGGTTTCACGATGAAAAGATGGTGTTTGGATTTGGAGATGTCGAAATAACACCGACGTTAGAAGAAATTAAAGATTGTCTAGACTCTATCGGAACTTGTGACAAGAGGAAAAGATGTCCCGATCATCACATTCTTCTACCCGATAGGCCGACTACCGGAGAACTGAGAGAGATGTTGTTGTTGGTAAGGTCCAACTGTTTGGATGCCCAAAGTATACCACTAATGAGATTCTTCGAAAGATTGGGGCACGATAGCTATTTCGCGCAATTCAGAATGAATTCCATGATCACAACACTTAGAGACAAACTCAAGTCATTGCGTTCTCCGCATGCCTTTTAGGAACGATGGTGTTCCCTCAGGATGAAGGAAAAGAGTTTGACACCCGGGTAGTAATGGTAGTGGATGCTATCTTCAGAGGAGTGGGTAAGAAACAAGAAGAAAAGAAATACTACAGTTTGGCCTCGGTCATTTTGGCCGACATTTATCGATCTTTGAATTTGTGTAAGAACGGGTTCCCGTTTTTCCAAGGCTGCAACATTTTGCTTCAGTGGTGGATGACTGAGCATCTCTGCAAAAGGGACGGCACCCAACCAAAGAGTTGGCCAAACCGAGCCAAACGAGTCCACTTGATAATTATGAATTCTACTTAAGCATCCGTAGATTCCCAATTCATACCACCAGGGATGCGTGGGCAAGGGTATTTTATGATCTGAGATAAGAAGATATAAGTGGATGTTACCGGACTTCAAGTCCGAGAGGATAGCAGCACAGGGGGCCAAACTTTCATTGTTAATCCGTCCCAGCATCAGAGGATTGCATCCCTACAACCCAGCTAGGGTGATACGACAATTTGGTAGAACACAAATCACACCTGTCTAAGGGGATGCTAGCTCTTTTGTCGTCAATTACAGCGGGAGCGACAAAATACCTTTCGCCAAAATCATCATCCAAGAATGGTCCGGACGTGTCAATATGAAATGGGGTATGGCCGAAAACAGATACGAAGCTGCGTATGTCGACGAATACAAGACATGGTTGCAGAATGATATGTGTGGTGTAGTGAACCCAACACCTCGCGTTGGTCGAGAAATCGAAGACGTATAGAAAACGCTTCAGATCCATGCATACCATTTTCAGCAAGAATGGGACCGAAAGGAGCAAAATTTCAGCGAAGGGAGCAAGAGTACCAGTACAGAGAGTCAGAAAGTCAAAGGGTTTTAGCTGTGACATCACAAGAGTTAGCCGATTCAAGGGCTTGTCTAATGCGTTTAGATGCGACCCTAGACGAGTAGATGGACACTCTAGAAGTCGTGCCAACATCCTCTAAAGTTGTGTTCGCTGAGCCGTACGTGTTAACAAGCAAATGCATCATCCGCGAAGAAATAGAAAAAGCCAGAGGAGGAGCAGAGCGGTCGACCTTCTAATTCCCCTACGTAGTATTATATTCTATCTGTATTCGCATTGTATTCCCCTCCCTAAAAATGTACCCCGATTTTATTGAAACTATGTTACGGACTTTATGATTTTAAGCAAAGTTTATTTTGGGGGGTGCAACAATATGTTTCAAATAATGCAATACATCCTTCAGATCGCTAGGCCTACCCTTGGCACCAAAGGGTCACATGCATGGTTAGGACGCGATATGTGTGTTTTAACTGCTTATGTGCTTTGTTGCTGTGAATAAGGATATCGTTGACCCATTCCTATCTAGAAATTTCCAGAAGATACATACACAAGTCACTATCACAAAATGTTCGACCAAGATTTTCCGAGTCTTAAGTTTCTCACTCAAAAATACCTCTCATACCCCAAATCCTAAAACATTACGCTACTGTCTCGAGAAAAGCAAATCACTACTATGGACAAGGGAAAAAGTATCCAGACTTACTGTTTCCTCCTGGGAGCCCCGAGGAGGAAATCAACGAAGAGAGTTATGAGGAGGCACTTGCCCACAAACCTTCTTTCGAAGGACGTCTGGCAAAAGGAAACAAGAAAATTTCTCTTGAAGCATATCCGCAGGAATACCGAAAAAGGATAGAGGCCATTTCGTGCGCCCTCATTTTTGAGCATTATCGATCTAGAGGTATGCTGAGGCCCGTCGAAAGAGCATCTTACCAAGTGGAATCAGGGGACCGCCACAAGACTTATGAGTGTCATCCCAACCATAAAGGCATACGATAGAAGAGTGCATAGCGTTCAAGAACGCAGTCCGTCGTTTGTTCAGCATGGACAGTATTCCGGACACTTGGGGTGATGGCATCTTCCTTGCATGTGATAAACCGCGGATTGAAATACCAGTCACAGAGAGGACCATATTCTATCGTTGCTCATTCACGCCATTCAAGATAACGATGAGGGAAATTTGCTCAGAATTAGTTCAGAATGGAGTCTTAAACCGTTTCTATGCGGGCTTCGAAGTATCGCATTCTCTTCAGTACGAAGTTTGGAAGCGTTGTCCCTATCACAATGCAGCAGATCACAACATCGAAAAGTGTCTTGAGTTCCGTCATGACCTCGAATCCCTTGTCAACATGAGAAAGATTCGAGTTGAGTTTATTCCTCGTGACTGATGCTGCAACGAGAAGAAGAATGACCGAGATGTAGTCATTATTATTATCTTTAAATCTTTGTTGTCTTTCGATTTCCTTGTAATCACAATGAATGAAGGAAAATATTTTCTTTTGTACTCGAACTACATTGGGCCTGAATTCTCCTATTGATATATGTAGGCAGCCTTCCCAAGCTCGGCCCCTATTTTTAAAAATTTTCATTCTCCTTATTCATGTTACAAGAAGATACGAAGGCCAGATCAACGGACGTCAAAGAGCAGCTATAAGAAGACCTTAGCTCAACGTGATTTAGCCTTTCTGATACAGTGTCAAAACTAAAATAAGCAAACTCCTATTTGTTAAAAAATGTGTTTCCGTACTTACTCGTGAGCTGAAGATATCCTAAAACAAAGCAACTTGTGTGTTTATCTGCTCTCTGTGTGATATTATACATTTTGTATTCTGAATCTACACTGACAAATCTGCCTTTGAGTTGTTTTCCTTCTCAGGTACTTTGAAACTGATCTGTGTCGATCAAACGCTGGCAGATCATCCCTATTTCACCAGATTGAAAGGTCCTGCAATTCCTTCCCTAGACAAAGCTCAGATAAAGGAAAGGCAGTCATCGGAGTAGTAACGAAGAAGTAAGTCTCACCGACGTTGTGGTGGCTCAACCCACCATAGCATACCAGAATGAATTGATTCTGCAATTGATCCAGCAAATTGCAGAAATGAGAGTTTAAATGCAAAGGTGACAGGATCTGCCTTCGCCAAGGTTTGCTGCTAACGCTGCTGATGGGAGACCTCCAATATACTTCCCTTCTTCAAATATGGATCCTGCTCAGAACCAGCCATCTACACCTTCTCAGAATCCGTCGGTTATAGATCTGACTATCCAAAATCCCCAATATGCTTCTGCATCCTACCAAACTCCACCCCCTACTCAAAACAACCACCCCCAAATGCCACCCTATCCTCAAAATACCCACCATCGAACCGCTCCACCACCGCAAAATCAAAACCAAAAGAAAAACCAAAATACGTTCAATGCCCAAACACCCCACCACCACTTAAATCAGAATACCAATCCTCAGACTTACCCAAAGAATTATCAAATCACTCAAAATGCCCAGAGTCCCTCTGTAGCTCCACCCTTACCTAAAAGAACCACTTTCCGAATTCCCGTCCCTGCCGAGAACGATGTGCGCGGTTTTGAGCTGGACCATTATGAGGAACAGGAAAGGGAGTGGGGATAAAGGAAGAGGCAAACGTGGACAAAAAAGAAGAGATCAAGAAAGCCATGAAATATCTCCAATGCGTCCCTGATGTCGCCGTGCTTAGTTATGAAGATTTATGTATTCATCCGAATTTGGACCTTCCAGAAGGGTTCTAAATCCCAAAATTTGATACTTTCGGAGGAGTGGGGAACCCTATGGCTCATTTGAGAGCCTACTGCGACTAGCTCATTGGAGTTGGTAGCGACGAAGCTCTATTGATGCGGCTCTTCAGCCGAAGCCTGTGCGAAGAAGCTCTTGAATGGTTCACCTCGCATGAAACCAGGCAATGGCCCAGCTGGAATGGATTGGCCAAATATTTTATCGATCGATTCGCTTACAACTTAGAAATTATTGTAGATCGATACTCTTTGGAGAAGATGAAGCACAAATCAACCGAGAGCTATAGGGAGTTTTCCTATAGGTGGAGAAAAGAAGCGGCGAGGGTGAGACCGCCCATGTCTGAAAAAGAAATCGTTGAAGTGTTCGTGCGGGTACAAGATCCCAAATATTATGATAGAATTATGTCGCTCGATGGAGCAAAGTTTGCTGAGATAGTCAAGATTGGTGAGACTATCGAGGACGGTTTAAAATAAGAGAAGATAACCCATTTAGCCGCATCGCCTGGATCTTTAGGGTTGTTGAAAAAGAAGAGAGAAGGCGTGGCTGCTATTTGTTATGAGGGCAAGAAAAACCCAAGAAGATCTTCGTACTCCCACTCCCAAGGTCGTTCTCGACCTTCTCAAAACTCTTACCAGGCTAGTCAGAAAAATAATCCACTTCCAATTTACCAAAATCCATCTCCCACTTACAAAAATTCACCTCCAATTTACCAAAATCCATCTCCCACATACCAAAATCATCCTCCATTTTACCAAATTCCATCTCCTTATTATCAAGGTGTTGCTCCCAACTGTGCTAACGTGCAGTCGAGGTATAGAGAAACCCCTCCTATTTATCAAGTCCAAGATCCACTATACCACAATACCCCTCCGAATTACCAAGATCCATTGCCAAACTACCAAACAAATCCATATCCTAGAAGCCAAGCTCCCCGTCCAAATACCAGGAGTTATCAACAGGTGCCTCCTCCCCAACAAGGCAGTTATGATCCTACTTGACCCAGATTCGAGAAGAAGCCTCCCAGGAATTTTACCGCTCGTCGAAAGCCAAACAAAGTTGTACGAGCGATTGGCTGCGGCCGGATATATCCACCCGGTGGGGCCCAAATCGGTGGATACTAGTTCAAAGTTCTACAGGCCCGATAAAAGGTGTGCGTATCACTCCAACATTGTTGGACATGATACTGAAGACTGCATCAACCTCAAGCATAAGATTTAAGATCTGATCGACCAAGAGGTGGTCTCTCTTCAAGCAGCCGTGCCTATGTCAACACCAACCCTTTGCCAAATCGGAAAGAGGATGATTGGTGTGTGACTAAGGTGATAACTCCAGTTGTGCATGACGAGCTCGAAAAAGGTCGTGGCCTCATTAAGCGTCAAAGAGAAAAAAAGTTTGTGATCTTGACACCCGCAAAGGCTGTTGCCTTGGTGCCACCAGAGACTCTTGTCAGACCAAAATTTGTGATTGAAACTGCTGCCACTCAAGGTATGACTTGATCTGGGAGATGTTATACTCCCGAAGAATTGGCCCTTGGAGGACAGAAGAAAGATTAGGGTAAAAGGCCGATAAGCAGAGGCGAGGCAGAGGAATTCTAGAGAAAGATGCAGCCAAAAGGTTATTCTATTGTCAAGCATTTGGAGAAGACTCCGGCCCAGATTTCCATATGGGCTCTGCTGATGATCTCTCAATTGCATAGAGAGGCCTTGATGAAGGTTCTTGATGATACTTATGTGCCCGTCGTCACAAGCAGCGATAATGTGGCCGCTATGATCAATCAAGTTATGTGAGAGCATCGAATTAGCTTTTGCGATAATGAGTTGCCTTTTGACGGGAGGTCACACAACAAGGCATTGCACATCACTATCGTATGCCGTGAGAAGGTCATAAATCACGTCCTGGTGGACAATGAATTCGGTATGAACATTTGCCCGTTGTCAACATTTAAAGAAGTTAAGGTTCGACTTGGGAAAGCTGGAACAAAACCAAGTCAATGTAAGAGCCTTCGACGGAGTACAGAGAGATACGTTGGGAGCGGTGAATCTGATCATCCAAACGGTCCATCAGAATTCAGTGCATACTTTCAAGTCTTGGACATCAATACCAGCTATAATCTTCTTCTGTGAAGGCCTTTCATCCACATGGCTGGAGCTGTCCCTTCTACTCTGCATCAGATGATAATAATTGTTTGGAAAAATGAAGAGTTGGTTATTCATGGCGAAAGGAGTAACTCCGGCAGACAAACACCAATCATTGATGAGGTATCGCGATGTACAGATTTCTACACGGTGGAGTTGGTAAATTCCACCGGTGAGGACTTGGCCCCACAGATTCCTATGCCTGCCGTGTATAAGATGATAGCCACTGGGTGATGCTGCAGAATGGTTTTGAACCAGGTTTCGGATTGGGAAGAAATTTCCAAAGAATTATTGAGCCTATTCTGGTCCCTGCCAAAGGAGCCAGATATGGTTTGGGTTACATCCCCACAGATGACGATATGAAGACGAAGAAAAAGAATGATCAAGCTTTGGCTAAGCCGATCCCTCTTCTATATCAATTATTTCCAGTCCGGGAGTACGCTGATCGTGATGTCCTCGGGAAAGGAATCTGTGACCTTTTTGTAGAATTGATGCCATCATAGAAGAAGAGGTTGAGCTAGCTGGTATGGGCGATGTTGAGCCCAGGGAGATGCTGCAGAATTGGACCTCCATGCCGATCCTAATTCCCCGAACTCCTTGGTAGAAAGGCATCATTTATGCATATTTAAATCGGTGGTAGTCCGGAAGATGCCCGAGACCCATCATTTTGCTTATTTGAACTTTTAAATTTTATTGTGATATTTAAGAAGGCAACATGGCCCTTGCCATGGCCAAAGTTTGCACTGTTTGTCCAATTTAATTAAAAGCCTCCTTTATTGAAAATTTGCTTAATTATTTATTTACTATATTCTACTTTCCTAACTTTGTCTACTTATGGTTTCAGTAATATAAGTTTTAAACCTGCTAATGTCATGTAATATCACAAGCTGAACGAACAAAATGAGGCAGGTGAGGACGAGGTTGATGAATACGAAGAGGAAATTGAGGCACCAAAATATGTTATTGAAGAGTTTCTACAGTTTGAAAATCAGCATAAGCCGAATTTAGAGGAAACTGAAATTGTAAATCTGGGAGACCAAGAGTGTGTCAAAGAGGTCAAAATCAGCGTTCACTTGAATGAAGATCAAAGAAAGGGTCTGATTCATTTACTCACCGAGTACATTGATGTGTTCGTCTGGGAAGTCAGCGATATGTTAAGGTTGAGTACTAATGTGGTGTCTCATAAGTTGCCGATCAATCCGGGGTTCAGTCCAGTGAAATAGAAGGCTCGAAAGTTCAAGCCTGAGTTGAGTTTAAAGATTAAAGAAGAGATCACCAAGCAGATTGAGTCTCGATTGGTGGAAGTGACGCAACACCTGACGTTGTTGGACAATGTTGTTCCGGTCGCCAAAAAATAAGGGAGGATCATAATTTGTGTTGACTACAGGGATATCAACAAAGCCATCCCTAAGGATAATTCTCCATTGCCGAACATTCACATTCTAATCGATAACTGTGCTAAACATGAAATGCATTAATTAATGAATTGTTATGTAGGTTATCATCAGATTCTGATGGACGAAGAAGATGCAGAAAAGACAGATTTTATTACACCTTGGGATGTATATCATTACAGGGTGATGTCATTTGGCCTCAAGAATGTTGGTGCTACCTATATGAGGTCTATGACGACTATATTTCATAATATGATTCATAAGGAGATCGAGGTGTATATGGATGATGTCATAATCAAGTCCCGCGAGAGTTCGGACCACTTGACGCACTTGAAGAAGTTTTTCGACCGTTTGCGGCGTTACAACTTATAGTTAAATCCTGCCAAATGTGCTTTTGGGGTGCTAGCCGGCAAGTTGTTGGGATTTATAGTAAGCACAAGGGGTGTTGAGCTCGATCCTTCCAAGATTAAAGCAATTCAAGAGTTACCTCCATCAAAAACGAGAAAAGAGGTGATGAGTTTCTTAGGAAGGTTGAACTACATCAGTCGATTCATAGCTCAATCAACCGTGGTGTGTGAGCCTATCTTTAAGCTGTTGAAGAAGGACGCTCCGACAAAGTGGACTAAAGAGTGTCAGACTGCTTTTGACGCTATCAAGAACTATTTATCAAATCCACCGGTATTGATTTCTCCATGAGGAGGGAGTCCATTGTTGTTGTATTTGTCCGTCTCAGATAGTGCATTCAGATGCGTACTCGATCAACACGACGAGACAAGAAATAAGGAAAGAGCTATCTATTACATAAGCAACAAGTGTACTCCATACGAGTCTCATTACACTCGGTTGGAGAGAACATGTTGTTCTTTGACTTGGCTTGACCAGAAGTTAAGACATTATTTGTCTTCTTATACTGCATATCTCATATCCAGAATGGACCCGCTGAAGTGTATTTTCCAGAAGGCGATGCCGACCGGAAAGTTAGCTAAATGTGAAATGTTGTTGAGTGAATTTGACATTTTGTATGCGACTCAGAAAGAGATAAAGGCGCAGGCCTTGGCTGATCATCTTGCAGAAAATCCTGTTGATGAAGAATATGAACCGCTCAAGACTTATTTTCACGATGAAGAAGTATCATTTGTGGGTGAAAATATTTCTGAAATGTATCCAGGCTGGAGATTATTCTTTGATGGAGCGGCAAATCACCAAGGGAAAGGTATCGGAACGGTTTTAGTGTCAGAATCTGGTCAACACTATCCCATGGCTGCTAAACTCCGATTTAATTGCACGAACAACATGGCCGAATATGAAGCTTGTATTCTTGGTTTAAAAATGGTCATTGACATGAATGTCCATGAGCTATTGGTCATCAGAGATTCAGATCTGTTGATTCATCAGGTTCAAGGAGAGTGGGCCATGAAGAACCCGAAGATTATACCTTACGTGCATATGTACAGAAGCTGTGCAAAAGATTTCGTAAGATCGAGTTCAGACATACTCCCAGAATACAGAATGAGTTGACCGATGCTTTTGCCACCATCGCTTCAATGATTAAACATCCAGATACTGATTATATTGATCCTCTAGATATAGAGCTGAAAGAACATCCGGTTCAGTGTTCACATGTTGAGGCGGAACCAGACGGTTTGCCATGGTATTTTGATATAAAGAAGTATTTGGAGTCCAAAAATTATCCTGAAGATGCTACATCCAACCAGATTTGGTTTTCTCAATTTCTTTTTATTTGGGTAAATCCTTTATAGGAGAACTCCAGATTTGGGTTTTCTCAGATGTGTCGATGCTGTTGAAGCCGCGAAGCTTGTTGAACAGATACATGCCGGGGTTTGTGGCACGCATATGAATGGGATCACTTTGTCAAGAAAGATCCTTCGAGCCGGTTATTTCTGGATGACTATGGAGAATGATTGTTGCAAGTTTGTGCAGAAATGTCATAAATGTCAAGTGCACAGTGACTTGATCCGAGTGCCGCCTCACGAGCTCAATGCTATGAGTTCACCTTGGACATTCGTAGCTTGGGGTATGAATGTCATTGGTCCAATAGAGCCAACCGCTTCTAACAGACACAAATTTATTTTGGTTTCTATTGACTACTTCACCAAGTGGGTGGAAGTAGCTTCTTACAAGTCGGTAACCAAGAAAGTTGTAGTTGATTTTGTTCGCAAAAATCTGATATGCAGGTTTGGAGTACCAGAATCCATCATTACTGATAATGGTGCAAATCTCAATAGTCACTTGATATATATGAGCAATTTAAGATCACTCACCGAAACTCAATCGCTTATCGTCCTCAAATGGGTGGGGCTATAGAAGCCGCCAATAAGAACATCAAGAAAATCCAAAGGAAAATGATTGAAAATCACCGAGGTTGGCATGAAATGTTTTCATATGCTTTGTTGGATTATCGAACGACTGTCAAAACATCGATTGGAGCCACTCCATATTTTCTAGTATATGGAACAGAAACAGTCATACCTGCTGAAGTCGAGATACCGTCTTTGAGAATCATCCAAGAAGCTGAGTTGAGTAATGCTGAATGGGTCAGCAAGCGGATTGACCAATTAACATTCATTGACGAGAAGAGAATGGTTGTCGTTTGTCATGGTCAGTTATATCGACAGAGAATGATTCGTGCTTTCCACAAGAGTGTCAGAGCCAGAATTTTTTGAAGTCGGTCAGCTGGTCCTTAAGCACATCTTTCCTCATCAAGACGATTACAAAGAAAAATTCCCACCAAATTAGAAAGGTCCTTACATGGTTCGCAAAGTATTATCTGGAGGTGCTTTGGTTCTGTCGGAGATGGATGGCACCACAAGGCCGAAACCGATCAACTCAGATGCTGTCAAGAGATACTATGTGTGAAACCTAGTTTGTATTTCTGTCATTTCCTTGTATGCATTCTGTCTTCGCTTTTGATTTCTTCGTTTAAAAATTTATCCCTCTTGTAGTAAACTACGTCTTACCTTAATTCTCAAGAATGAGATACGTAGGCGGCCTATGTCGGCCTCGGTAACCCCATTTATCTCTTTTAATATTTCTTTGTATTTGAAAAACGTTCGACCTGAATTCTCAAGAATGAGATATGTAGACGGCCTATGTCAATCTCGATCGGTTTCTTTGTAAAATTTCTTATTAGTGTTAACCTTGAGGGGGAACTACGTTTGACCTGATTCCTGCCTCAACGGGATACGTAGGCTCCACAACGGTTTGATCATATCTCCCGTAAGATTTCTATTTTTGAGAGGGACTCAAAAATTCTCAAGAAGAAGATTTTTCCTCAACAAGCCGAGACTAAAGATGTTTCGAGATTTACAACTGGGAGAGAATTTTTTAGAGAATCTCAAAAATTTTGTGATTTGCTCACCAATGATCAAGGATAAGCCAATACAGTTAACTGGGAAAGAAATTTTGAGGATGGCCTCAAAATTTCAACACGGGTTTGTCGACAATCTGGAGTGACATTGAATACTCCCCAGCAAATAAACCTCCGAGCACCAAACTCGAAGAAGTTCGCTACGCCTGACGTGACATAACCCTTGCAGTGACCTTTTTCAAATATTACTTCTCAAAATTCTATTTTCTTAAAAAATTTCCTTTTATATTTCATTTTTTTGGGCATAAATATTTTGTCTTATCTATCAAGAGTTGGGAGATCAGGAAGATCAACCAGAGATAGCGGGAAGGAGCAGATAACTGAAGAATCGACACAGATCAGTCCTTTTAAAACAAACAAATTTTCTGTGGATGCAGATTTATAGTATTGCTCAGAAGTCATCAAATTTCTCCGACTGACGAATATGGGAAGTCAAGGGGGTAGAAGGCTCTTCCCCAAAATCAATGATTTTTTCTGCGGATGCAAGAATTATTATATTGCACATACCGAAGACTTGGGAGCATTACGTTATTTTAATTCTCAGCAACATGAAATCTATGAAACGTCCAGCTAGATTCAAAGTTGAATCAAGCAAAAATCTCAAGAAAGAGTTTATGGTTTCCGCAAAGGACGTCATCTGTATTATATTATCATATATAATATTATTACTACCAGGAGGGGCCATTTATTTTATTGTCGATCAAGATAATGCACTATCCGGAGTGGTCATTTATTTTATTGTCGATCAAGACAATATACTACCCGTGAGGGGTCGTTTTATTTTATTATCGATCGGGACGATGCATTACCTGAAGGGTTATTTTACCGTTATTATCAATTGAAATATATGATTATCCAGAAGGCACCCAGAAGATTACTATGTTGTTGGATTGAAACGTTATCTTCGTTTAGTACCAAAAATCATGCATCGCGAGTCAATATTCATGCATCGTGGAAGATCATGCATCGCGAGTAAATATTCATGCATCGCGCAAGATCATGCATCGCCATTTAATATTCATGCATCGCGAGAAGATATTCATGCCTCACAGAAAGTTATGCATCGCGAGAAGATATTCATGCCTCGCAGAAAATTATGCATCGCGAGAAGACATTCATGCCTCGTAGAAATTTATGCATCGCGGGAAGATATTCATGCCCCGAAGAAGATCATGCATCGCGGGTCAATATTCATGCATCACAGAAGATCATGCATCGCGGGTCAATATTCATGCATCACAGATGATCATGCATCGCGAGTCAATATTCATGCATCGCGAAAGATCATGCATCGCGAGTCAATATTCATGCATCGCAGAAGATCATGCATCGTGATTTAATACTTATGCATCACGAATTAATATTCATGCATCGCCAGAAGATAGTCATGCCTCGGAAAACGTTATGTATCGCGAGAAGATAATCATGCCTCGCAGAAAATTTTGTATCGCGAGAAGATATTCATGCCTCGCAGAAATTTATGCATCGCGGGAAGATATTCATACCCCGAAAGAAATCACGCATCGCAGAAAGATATTCATGCCCACAAGCAATCATGCACTACCAGAGAAGGAATCGTGCATCTCAAGAGAAATATTTACTCATCGACATCAACTGCATTCTTTTATTTTAATAAAAGTAAACATCAATAAGAATCATTAAAGACGACGTCAAAAATATCAACACTGCATCAGTTTTTATTTATTTTGACATCCAATGAAGAGTACATTGAAGATTACATCGCAAACATAAGACCTAAGCTTGATTTGCTTTACGTCAAACCGACCGAGTTGACGTCGAATTAAGAAGGAGAACAACTAAGTGTCAACATGGTAAAAGACACTGTCTCCCATTTGAATTGCATTTTTATGCCGACAAGTTTTATCTCAGCCTTTGTTGAGAGCATCCGAAAGGATGGATTCTCCAAAAATAAACCACAGGTGCGGACGACATAAAAAAGGATGCAGCACAACGTGGAACTTTTTCTTAGCAGCGAACTGGGACATAGTCCAAAGAGGAGTATCAAACTCTTAGCACGCGAGCAGAGGAACGACTTCCACCATAATCAAACCACACCCCTATCAGAAGGCATGTGGATACTTCTTTGGCTTTTGTTAATTTCAGTTTTGCATCCGGATTTTGGGTGTCGGCCGGAAGCAAGTTTTCAATCTGAGTGACAGTACACCAAGAGTTTTGGAAATTATGTCCATGTAAGTTCTTATTTATGGTTGTGAAGTGCACCACATTCATGGCTAAGAGGTTGCAAGTCTCTTTTTCTTACTTGACTCTATTTGTCACTCTTCCAAAACCAATTGTTATCTAACATAATAGATTTCTTTTTCAACTGATCGAGTCAAACTACAAACAACCTGATTCCTAGGTTTAAAGATATGTAGGCGAGCTCAGTGTTGAAAACATGGTTGTATTCCAGCACTCGCTCTTAAATCTTATTCTCGAGCATTCCGGTCACCTCATAATTCGGTACCGGAGTGACTTTTGATTTCTTTCAAAATCATGCATTAAATCAAATATATCGAACTACAAGTGGGCTGAATTCTCATATAGCCTTAAATATGTAAGAAACTCATTTCTAGGCTTTGACTATAATTTCTGAAGTCCTTACCGAATCTTTGCTTAAAGATGAATATGTGGTCAGTAAAAATTGGTTCGGTCAATTTCATTGTCCTCAAATTTGTTGCATCAATCCAAGTGAAATGAGGGACAGTTGTTGACACCTAATTTGACCCTCCTTGATGATAATTAATTCTCGAGCCTCTTGATTCCCAAACAAGTTGAAACAATTAAAATTCAAAGTTTTCTTTTAGTTATTTGTTAAAGTGTGTTAGCCGTTTTATAATCTTTAAAGTGATGTACGCGTACCTATATAGATATTTTTAATACGGTTAATTTATTTTATAAAATGTCCAAAACTGCATCAAAGATTTTAATTCCACTTAACGCTTTGTTAAATTAGGTTTAGTAGTTTGTAGTTTGTTTCCTTAGTTTATAACNAATTGAAGTCGTCATAGTATTAGTTTTCAAAATAATTCACTTGAGAACAATATTTGTCTATGATGTGTCTTGGCAATGATCATAATATCAATTGAATATGCTGCACCATTCATTTATTTTAGCTTGTATTTTACATCTCATACACTTATCTTTTAGAAATATTCATACTAATTAACATGATATACACGTGCAACGCACGTGTTCAGAAACTAGTATATATATATATATATATATATATATATATATACTTTATGTGTAGTTAGTTTATTTTATGAATATTCGAAAATCGTTCAACAGGATTCGAATTTTTATTTAATATTTTTATTAAATTAATTTTGTCTAAATTGTTGGTTTACATTTTCGAGTCTTTGGTTATAACTAAGCTAACTATTTTAACTCGTTTAAATTTTTAAGAGGTTCGTCGATTAATTAAATGTCAATCCAAGTTACTAAAATTTAATTTTGGTTACACTTTAAATTCATTTGACTGTAATGATTGGGCCAAATTCAAAAGTTCTTGTCTAACTTCTCCTTCCAGACCAATTTTGGGCCAGTGTACATCATGCCTTTATTTCGAAATTTTCAGCCCACTCATCTTTCTTCAACTCTTGTAACCCAAGTTTTCCCCCTCAACAGCCCAATATTATTTTTTTCAAAAAAAAAAAAACCGACCCGCCCGGCCCAATCCTTTTTCTTCTTCACTAGGAGAATATCCAGAAAGGACGCCAAAATCAACAAAGATGCGCATCTCTTCCAAGCGTCAAAGAAAGCGACTCCTACGCGCTCCTAACGTCTCTTTCGGCTCGAACGGTTGTTTCTGCTGGCCGCCTGCAGCTAGTGTCCTTGGAGCAGCATAAAGCAGTCCGTGTTTCGTCTTTGCGACCTCAAGATGAAGACGCGTAGTCAAAGCAAGGACGATTGGGTTGATCCTAGACGTCCCTTCCCTTTCCTTTCGGTATTGAGTTTGAATTTGCAGGGAAAAGTTGTCCTCCCTCTTTCGGAAAAGAGATTTGAATTCTCAAAGTAGAATCTCAATTCTACCCCTTTTCCCCTTTTTCCCTTTTTAACCCTAATTGTTCTGCCTCTATAAATAATCTCTTTCAATAGAGGGGGAGGGGGAGGGGGATTTTTGGGGGAAGAGCTAAGAGAATTTTTTTTTAAAAAAAAACAGAGACATAAGTGAGTTTTTTTAGAGAGAAAGCACAGTGAAAGGTTTAGAAGCTGTCAATCGGAAAAATTAAGAAAAAAAAATATCAATTGGACCTTTTGAAGTGGGATTTTAGCAATAAAACAGAAAAATACTTAAACAAAAAATAGCTAGAACACACACTAAATACACTTTTTTTTAAAAAAAATAGAGGAGAACTAGTTTTGATTTTTGAGTTTGATATTCTGTTCGAATTCCTTGGTCGCTGCTCGAGTAGGACTTTTGTGGTTGAGGTCGTCGTTGCTCCTCGTTTGTCCCAGATAGACGCCTCGAAAAGGGTATATAACTTCACTTTTCTTTAAGTCTCTCTTTGCTTAGCTGATTCTGTGATGGCTATAGTTATGAAGATTAAAATTCTTTGTTTTGGTTGAAATTTGTGTCTTGGCTTACTTAGTTTTGAATATGATTTGTACAGGTGTGTAAATTTGAAGTTTATTATATTTTTTTTCTCTTCAAATCGATTTCAAGTTTATAATTCGATATAATGTTTGTCTTTTATATTTTCCGAAATTTTGCTCATTTGGTTTCAAATTTTCAGCTAGTCTTGGTTTGCCTCTGTTGTTAATTCAACATGTTCATTAAGTTTTAAGTATGTACGAATCGACATACCTTGGCGTCCCAATCCCATGTTCACTTCGAGGCTGCCCTCTTTAAGCCTCCTCTTGCTTATAAAATTTTATTCCTTTTTCATTTCAAATATTTGATGCATAACTTTTCTAAAAGCATAAGTTTGTTGAGTTAATTTCAAGTGGTCGTTTTATTTCTTTTACAATCAGGCTATGTCGTTTAGAGCTTTGCTGTTAAACTTATCCATAGTAGAGGTAAATGGGTTCATTTCCATGAGTTATTTTGAAATCTGAAAATCATGTTGGTTGATTTATTTTCTCTTATTTTGTCTGCTAAGCTATAGAATAGGGGTTGTCTAGTTTTGATTGTATTTAGGAAAATATGGCTTGCTTATAATGCTAATCACAAGTATGGCAATCTGTTTCTGTGATTTGTTTAGTTATTTCTTGTCGCTTTCTATCTTTAATTTCATTCATGTTAAAAAAATATTTGATTGCATCACCGTGGTCAGTTTGTGGTTTGCTTAAAATATCGAGAGAGGATGGTTTGTTGTATGTGATTGTGGGAAAGTTTTGTGTATATTTTGCATTCTGAGTATGATGTTAATTTCTTATTGTAACTGCAATTTGATGGATCCAATTTGTTGTCCTTTTGAAATCATAAGGGATTATTGTCTTGATAAGTAGTGGCTTATTTGTGAATGTAATGATGGTTCTCATTCAAACTAACTAAGTCGTTTGATCTCATTCAAAATCATGTCTTAGATGTTTTCTTTTTTCAATGCTAAATTTATTTTTTCTTTCGTTAGTTATATAAACCCCTTTCGAGTCCATGGTGGACTTCTTCCCCTTGCATTTCGAGAAAGAGTCGTGGAGGCTCAAGCTCCTCTTTCGAGTCAACCCGCCTTATAAAGGGTGTACAGGTTCCGAAGTGAAAAAGCCAAAGTGGAAGAGTTGAAGAAGTTGGGGCCAAGAGACTCACTTTATGTTATTTTATTTTTAAAAACATTGTATTTTGTTATTTTTGGGCCTAAGCCCTTGTCATTTTTGTACTATTACTTTGTTAGTTTAGGACAGGTACCGTTGACATGGGCCAAATGCCCAAAAGTAAATGGGTCCAAATACCGGTCCAGACGAACAGGAAACCCAGATTTGGACCCCAAACTCTCTCTCTCTCTCTCTCTCTCTACTCTTTCTTTTTTTATTTTTTTGTTTATTTATACGTTATTATTTTTTGTTAGCTTTAGGGTCAAAAATACCAAATTCTCCTCGAAGCGCCCTAATGTTTTAGCGATTTAAAAAATTGAGTCAAGTTTAAATAGTTTTTAAATAATAAACTCTACAAGTTAGATGTTTCACTCAGATGAAAAATTAAGAACTCACTTTCAAATTATTTCTAATAAATTTTATATCAATATTTAAGCTAAACGGATTTAGCCAACTAAGTTACTTGTCGGATAACCGCAAATAAGCGGATGTCTCAGGTGCTTTTAAACCTTCCTAAGGCGTTAATATGAATCCCCGAACCCCTAAAAAATCTTTCAACTTGATTTCCTGTTTAGTCAAATTGAAAGAATAGTTTTCTTAATTTTTTCTCAAAAATTAAGTGGCGACTCTAAAAAGTCCGAAAACATATAAAAAATAATTTTCCCAAAAATTTTCATATAAAACAAGCTTAAATGTTAATAATAGACTAAAAGTTGGATAGGGTTTACTTAGAAAGTATGTTCAAGTGGATATCTTTTTTTGTCACTCCATATGGTTTTCAAACTATGGGTAGAGCTCAAAGTTTCCATCAACATGGTTCTCGAGGGGTACAATCAATTACCAAGCGATGCTCCCCATCCAGTTATTGTTATGCAATTTATAATAATAATAAAAAAACAATACCAATGATAGCATTAATTTTATACAAACATAAATAACAAAGTTTAAATCATATAGTAAAAAACGAAATTAATAACATCAAAGAAATTAATGATTATAAAACATACCAGAATATGTAATAATTGTATGAAACAAAAAAGAAAGAAAATAGAGCCCATTGAATGCACAGCGTCCCCTTAAGAAAATTATTCCTCTCTAGTATTCAAGGTTTAAAGGAACAAATCCTTTCAGAATATAACAATTTTATTCACCAGTGTATTAATACAAAAAACAATAGTGTCAACAAGCCACTCAACGGGAGTAAAGTACACGAATTGTGCAGAAGAAGAAGAAGTTCAGAAATTTCATAAGTAAAAAATTTGAGGAATCACATGTATTATAGTCAAGAAGCATTTTTTCTAAAAGTTTGCAACCATTCAGAAACCACACGGTCGTTCGTGAAAGTATGCAACCTTTCAGAACAGTCATGATTATTCCTAAAAGTTACTATCTTCCAGAACAGTCATGACTATTCCTACAACCTTTCAGAAAAGTCATTTCAAATGGTGAGAAATTCAAATAGAATGATAAAGATATTTTAAACCACAGGTCACGTGGATCCGAGTTGGGTTAGGTCATTTCAGTTAATTAATTACATAACTAATTAAAATAAACTTTGTTCAAAAATAAATATCCCGATCAATCATTTTCTAAATCCAAAGTCAAAGCCGAAGCCGAGCAGAGAAAGCGACGACGACAAGGATCCAAGGGGGTCACCTCGTTCCAACCCTTTTAACAACTAGTAAAACTGTTTCCTTATCTAAACACTTAAATTTTTCTTTGGGCAACTTTCACATATAGCAAATAAAAAATCATATTTGTATGCTATAGCAAAGTTTGCATAATTGCGCTCCATAGCAAACATAGAAAATGTATAATTCGCTATACATATACAGTTGAAGCAAATTGTATAAAACGAAGTGTATAAAACAAGAAAGAGAAAGACACTTGGGCAGAGAACTGTATAAAACAAATTGTATTATTATAAGTGTATAGAACGATTATATACAATTTGAATTTGTATAAAATGAGAAAGAGAGAAAGACAAAAGAGACTTGACAAGGAATATACAATTGAATCGAATTATATAAAACGAGAAACAGAGAAATTAGATACAGTTTGAAAATTGTATAAAACGAGAAAGAGAGGAAAGCAAAAGAAACTGGGCAGGGGAGTATTTTTATTGTATAATTATAAGTGTATAGGACGAAAATATATGTACTTGCATGTGTATATACAATTTTCTCACTCTTTATACAAACAAAAACGCAATTTATACATTTCGCTTCTGTTTGTATAAGTGAGAAAGGTGAGGGTGGCGAGCGAGATTTGGGAGAGTGACGAGCGAGATCTGGGAGAGGGGAGAGATGGGAACAAAAATATATGTATTTATACAATTTTCTTTGGTTTATACAATTAGAAACAATTTTTATACACTTGTGTTTGTATAAAAAGTGAGGAAGCGAGCGAGAGATTGGAGGAGAGTGCAAGCGAGATATTTGGGAGAGAGGCGCCTGACAATTTTTTGTAAACGTTTGTTATGGAGCACAATTAAATCAAACCCTAGCTACTCCATTTATTTTAGGTTATTAGTTTGCTATTATATACAATTTTCTCTTTTTCTTTCCACAACCGATGAGGGAGACTTTCTTTTAGTAAAGTATAAGAGAACACTTCATATTTTCTCCTTTAATTTTTTCTCTATTTCTCATTAATTCTTAAGATATATCTAGGGTTGTTCATGGTTATGATTAAACAACCAAATAAAACCGCAATCCAAACCAAATCGATTAAAAAATCGATATTTGATTGGGTTTGGTTAGGTATGGTTTTTGAATTTTGAAAAATGATACTATTTGATTTGGATTTGATTTTACAAAAAAATATCCGCAAAAATAACCAAACCGAACCATTAAATTATATATATATAAAAATAGAAATATACCTAAGTAGGCATTCTGATGGAGCTCAATGTCCACTGCATCATAAGAAATATAAAATATACAGTGTTAGATACTAAATGCTACATATTTATATATTTAATAAAAAGAAATTAAATAGAACTTATCATATACATATATATTACTTCTAACCTTGATGGTTGTGAGAGACCAAGAAGTTGGATTTTCTTAAACATTTCCTCTTGGCATGCCATTACAATGTCTAATTGAGAATTTAATGCTTGATCTGAGATTGCTGGTCTTGCATTTGAGACTGCTGATATTCAACAATAGTTTCAGCTGTATTTTAATCGTTTCTTTAAATCATGTTGGATTGTATCAACTTCCTCTTTTGCCTTTTTGAGAGAGTCTTTTCCTTTGTGTAGCTCCTGTAGTATTAGGTTTTGGATCATAACCGAGACCTTTTCTGTATCTCCATTTTGTACCAAGTACAATATTCACAATTTCATCAATAGTCATAGAACACTCTCCTGAACTGTATAGATTTTTCAAATCTTTCATGTTGTTCTGCATAGAAATATTAAGAAGGCAAAACTCCTGAATATATTAATCGAACAAATGCAATGTGTATGTTACTAAAAAAAATATTAATTTCCTTACATAGTGAGTTTCAGTCTCTTGAGATGACCATTCTTTGTCCTTAGTGTAATAACTATGCTTATAAAACCCGATTCTATCAGGCTCCACTCTTTCAGGGTTTGTTTCACCTAGGAAACAAGATAATAATTGAAAAAGTACTAAAATTTTATTAGAAAAAATAAAATGATAATGGTATAGCTTACCGTTTCAGCACGAGCAGCTACAAAAGCCTTTGACCCCGTGAAAATGATTAGATTTCAGCTTAGTTCGATTCACCTTATTTATGTCGCATCGTTTCTACAAAAAGTTGTAAATATAGTAACTTTAACAACAATAAGAGTACAATGTCCAGACTAACCATAAAAAGTGTATATCAAAAGCTACAAGGATAATATGCAACGATTAGCTAGAAGGGAGTGATATTTGCAGTTCTATACTGAGATTAGTAGAACTGGACAGAATATATACTTGTGATAGATTGGCAAACTGGGAAATGAATATATAATTACAATGTCAATTGTGTTATAGCCAACACCAAGTCTATTCAATATTTGTTCTTTGAAAGCGATTATTTTGAACACATATGACAGACTGGTCAAATAAATCGAATATATATGGAACGGGAGAAGGAACTAAAATGGTAAGAGAAAAGATGAAGTAGCAGGGATGTGATTTATAAGATAGTATCAACTGCAAGTAGTATGTTATATCTATAAGGAAAGAAACCAAAGATTATTCTAGAAGAAGAATAGATGCATTAAAGATGTTCACAAGCCATTGCCTAGAAGGTTTATTTAAAGATTACCTGAAGCCACAGATTAGGCACCATATACAATTTTTAGATGTTATAAATAGTAAAAGATGAGTAGGATAAATAGAAGCTGGAGTGTCCAGGCCTGCTTGTCTTGTTTTAACTTGAACTGAAACTTCATACTTGGTAACCAAATCTATCTATTTATATTAAAAGAATAACAACGAAAATAAGATGAATATAAATTACCTCACAGCTAATGCTCGTCTAAATTAATCTCAAACAGGAGAATAATTAAGTTTTGAAGAAACACACAAAATGATCAAAATTCCATTTATATTAAAATAATAATGATCATATCTGCTAACATACTAATTAACCTCAAACTCAAGTGCCCCTAGATTGTCGTCCAATAAACTTGTACTATACCACAAAAAGTAATTACAGTTCATGTGTAAGTGCTCTAGAACAATATGGTGTAATTTTTTACATCAGCAAAGAGTGTCTGGCTTAGCATTAAAATGGGCTAAAGAGTTGGAGTCGGAACTGCACATGCTAAAGATAATAGCCTGCTACTGGGATTTGCTTTGCAGCATAATGCAAGTTTTTATCATCTTCAGGGGATTGTACAAGACATCTTCTTGAGAGGATCCCTTGAGTAAGAGTTAAGAAAGGAATCATGAAGAGATGAATGTATACCCCTAGTTGTATTTTTAGTACCAAGTAGTTGATCACATGTATTGGCTGTTTGTTTTTTAGTATGCTATCTTTTGCCCATAAAATTCTTATTATATTTTTGAAAAACAGAGATAAAAGAGAAAGAGACCATTAGTAAACTTAATACTACATATCATTGTAGATAGATATTTCCGAGTAGTTCGTCAAAAAAAAAAAAAAATAGATAGATGAATAATAGTAGTACCCAAAAAAATAAGTCAGTATAATCACTATCATGTAATAAATTGATCAAGAATAAAGAGTATTTACGTGTCATCTAATAAGTGCTGCATTGTTGTCCTCTATTGTGAGTTCCTTCCACTTATTTGGAAGCGGAAGAAAATTCCAGGCAATTACCCCTAACTCATTGGGTAGTTTTGCTGATTGAGTGGCCTTCCTTTACCAACTGAGATATCTATCTTCATCTTGCCTCCCATACACTTCTTCATTTTTTTAAAGACCTTTCCCTCTAGTCTTGCCACAACCTTTCCTGATTCTAATGGAATCATCTAATGAAAAAAATTCAATTCAAATATCAATCACTTAAAATCTATGAATTTCGCACATATGGAAGTAAGGTACACACACGATAAAGAATGAACTATCTAAAACATTTGCTTTATTGTTTGTATGCTAACAAATAACTAAGTAAAGAGATTCATTGACAAAACAAACAGAATATAAGAGAGCTAATAGTATCTTTTTTGATCATTTAGATCATGCCGTTGTTTATAAGTTCTGTCGATTACATAAATTAGCGTTGAATTCTAAAGGTGTATTGTGAATATGTGAGTTCTGAAACTTTCAGCTAAAAAAATCTAGATTTTACTTTGAAAGAAAGAATCTTCATTGCGTTTCAGATAGAACAATGTCATATATAAAATAATCGAAGCTAAACAAGCTTCATTTCTCAATTATCATAGACGACTTATCAGTAACTTGCTAATCATCCCCATTATCCGAGGATTTTCACTAGATTGAACAGAATCAACTTCATTTATCCTACTACTTTATTTGCCTAACTTCATTCTCACCATCCTCAAATCCTCAGATACTGAGCTAATGTCCATTTATCGTTAAAAGTTTAACATAAATGGAAGTTTCAATAGTTAATCTTTTTGGTTGCAACTAGGCCAATAACTTAATATTAGTAAATTTAATAAAATGCATTAGCAGTATCACCAGCAGGGGTAACGTTATTTGATTCATCCGGTGATTGAGTAGCTTGAATAGTTTCCCCTGTAAGTGTAGTTTGCTTGAAGACACGCCCACCCGGTGCCATTGATTTGCAGATTTCTATGAAAACCACAATATGTAATTTAGTAAGTTCATAAGATATAAACTCAATTGGTTAAATAAAAATACCAATCATCGACAACTACAGAAATATCTGAAAAGAACGAAGGCTAACAATAAATCTCACACACGACATTTATAAATAAGAGTTTACTATCTTCTCGTCATAATATTAATTGAACTATTGAAGCATCACTATAGATTAAAGAACTAGTATAACATATGAAAGAGAACTTAATGCAAGAAACGTCCAAATTTGAAGGCACAAAAACTTTTCTGTAAACTTATATAAGATAAGGTGATAAGAAAAGGCTTTGGATCTAAAAAAAAATATAGCGCCTCATGAAGAAATGTTTCTTTGTTTCAGATTTTTTAAATTTCCCTACAAAATATTCATTTCAAATGGTTTTGATTCATTTTATCTTAATTCAAAGTTCCACCCTATCCTAATTCTAAGAGACAGGTTCAAGAAGCATCATTTGACAAACTTCAATATCATGTTTTCACACTCACAAATTTGGACCTAGAAAAAAACTAATATGTAATAACTTTGGTCATTCCAAATGACTATTTATTTTTAGACTGGTTCATATGACTAGTTGTGCACAAAGGATAGGCTATACATATGGAAAATAATTAGAGATCATGTGTGTCAACTATGCAGACAGGAGGATGAGAGCCTCTCCAACTTGTTCTTCACTTGCTTAGAAGCAAAATGAATATGAAGGAGGATCCTAAGGTAGCAATGTGTCATGGGTGTATGAACTGCAATGGGCTAGTCATCATGGAAAAGGGAGATGTCCAAGGGATGAGGTCGTTAGAATGTCATTGGTAGCTACTATATACTATTTATGGAGAGAAAGAAACTTCGTACATTATCATGACAAGAAATATTCACCAGATGCAATGGGCTAGTCATCATACAAAAGGGAAACGTCCAAGGGATGAGGTCTTTAGGATGACAGTGGTAGCTATTGTATACTTCCTATAGAGAGAAAAATACTTTGAACATTTTCATGACAAGATAACTCCACCAGATGCAATAGTGAAGCAAATTGTGCAAGAGGTTACTTTTAGAAAGACACTCATAGAAAGGAACTCAAGACACATACAATATCATGGTTGGAGAATTTCAACTACTACCCAACTTTGAAATAATGCATCAATATTTAGTCTTTCGAAATTGTCTCTTAGTTTTTCAAGAAGTCTTTTTAGAATTTCGTAACACATGTATCTAGTAAATTTTGATACATTTATTTAGTTATTTGTGCAAGACATTTATTTACATTATTACTACTATAAATAGAGTTGTAGTTGATGATTGTAATTATCGGCCTTAAGTAGCCTATATAAAACTTGAGCATTCTCTAATGATAATATTATCCTTTCATAATTCTTACAAATTGATATCAGAGCAGGTTTTCATTCTTAATCTGGGCTTAGGTGGAGAAAAAATATGGCATCCAAAACAAATTAAGGTGCTGATTCTTCAATTATTCATACTCTATTTTTTTATGGAACTGATTTTTAATACTAGAAGATAAGAATGAGAATCAATTTGAAAGTTGAATGTTTGTGGACTATTGTTGCAAATGGCTTTGAAGAGCTAGACAATGATGGCAAACTTACAGCAGCAGAGATTAAAAATCTTGAGGCTAAGTATCGTCAAGAAGCAAATACCTTCAGCAAAATTCAAATGGGAGTTTCAAGAGCATATTTTGCAAAAATTATTACTTGTGAGACTGCAAAGGAAGCTTGGAATTTTCTAGAAACCGAGGTGTACGGTGACGAAAAGGTACGCACTATAAATCTTCAAACTCTTAGAAGAGAGTTTCAAAACTTGAAGATGATGGAATCTGAAAAATATATGAATATTGCACAAGAGTCATGAATATTGTTAATGAAATAAGAAATCACGGTGATACAATTTCTGACCAACAAGTTGTGGAAAAGATTCTAATTAGTGTTACAGAAAAGTATGAGTACATTTTGCTATCACTGAGGAGACGAAAGATCTTTCTAATCTTTCCATCAAAAGCTAGTTGGATCATTTCGTGCACACGAGCAGTGAAGATTTTTTCGGGAAGATCAACCCAAAGAGACAACTTTCCAGTACAGAACAAATGAGAATTCTCAAAATTTCTCAAAAAATCAATAGAAGAAGATTTTAAGTCAAAAAAGAAGCAGGATCATGATGGTTCTTCCAAAAAGGTTGAAGAAAAAGGTGAGAAAAACTCTAGTCTTTTTTGTAAAGTTTGCAAAAAGACAAATCACACTGCAGAAAAATGTTGGCACAAAGGCAAGCCCCAATATAACATTGAGAAGGATTGCTGACACAAGAAACGGGAGCAAGCAATTTTTTGTGAAAAACAGGAGGAAGAAAGAAAAGAAAATCTTTTTTTTGCTTCTAAATCTGATGCTTCAACAAAAAAAAAATGAATGCTATGTTGATAATGGTTGTAGTAATCACATGAGTGGAGATGAAAACTTTCCTCTCAATTAGTAATAGCATCACTCCTAAAGTGAGAATGGGGAATGGAGCCTTAGTTGATCCAAAAGGTAAAGGTACCATTATCAACATGAAAGGAAGCGGTAAGCAAATTCATGATGTTCTTTATGTTCCTGACTTGGAAAACAATTTGGTTAGTTTTGGTCAACTCATGAAAAATGGTTATTCTCTAGTGTCTAGATATAATTATTACAGGATTTATGATAAAATTGAGCCAAATCAAGTCATTGTTGAAGTCAAGATGATAAAAAATAAACTTACCTTTGCAATTTCATTACAATGCATTAAAAATAAAATTGTAAATGATTTATGTCTTTGGCGCAAAAGATTTTGTCACTTGAATTCTCATGGTTTGAAACTTCTTAAGTAAAAAGACATGGTGCAAGGCCTTCCTGAGATACATGCTGAGGTGGATCCATGTGAACGTTTTATAATGAGAAAGCAACATAAAATGTCTTTTCCAAAAGGGGTGTCTTGGAGAGCAAGTGTACTTTTGGAACTAATCCATACCGACATTTGCGGACCAATTAAGACTCCATCAATTGGAAGTCAAAGGTATTTTCTAATTGTTATTGATGATTTTTCAAGAATGTCTTGGCTTTATTTCTTGAAAGAAAATTTAGAAGCATTTGCTAAATTCAAGAAATTTAAAGCCCTTGTTAAGAAGCAAAAATGTTGCAGCTTCAAAACCATTCGCAGTGATAGAGGAGGTGAATACATAAGTCGAGAATTTGAAGAAAATTGCAAAAATGAAGGCATTAAGAAGCAACTTAAAGCAGGGTACACTCCTCAACAAAATGGTGTCTCAGAAAGAAGAAATAGAACAATTGTTGAAATGACCAGAACTATGATAAACGAGAAAGGGCTGTCAAAATACTTTTAGGCAGAAGCAGTGCAGACAGTAGTGTACATCCTTAACGGGTGCCCGATAAAGGCACTAATGTCACGACCCAAAATCGAGCCGCGACTGGCACCCACACTTACCCTCCTATGTGAGCAAACCAACCAATCTAAACCTTAACATTTCAATTTAATATCAACAGAAAGTAATGCGGAAGACTTAATCTCATTAATAAAAAGATAATTCAACATCTATTATTCCCCAAAATCTGGAAGTCATCACCACAAGAACATCTATGATCAAATTACTAAACTAAGAGTATTCTAAGAAGCTAAAATAAACAAAAGCTAGTCCATGCCGGAACTTCAAGGCATCAAGACATGAGGAAGAAGATCCAGTCCAAGCTAGAAGCATTAGCTCACCCTGAAA